>NC_057798.1:715901208-716258468 GCF_018294505.1 Triticum aestivum | reverse complement strand
AGTTACTTTTTCACATAGCTTAGTTACCATTAGATACTAGAAATAACTCATTATCATAGCAAATGAGTTAAGGTTTGGTGCTAACAAACAAACATACATTCATCGGTATAGAGGGATAATAGAGGCTATTTTTTATGGAAACGTCATGCAACAATTTTTGATGGGATACATTTTCTTCAGGTCGAAAGAAGAAAACATTGCTAAAGATAATACTCCTAGTTATAGCATTCTTGCTGATACTCACATGTATAACTCTTATGAAGATGTTCAAATACAGAGGTAGAATAACGAAACCCTTATTTTGAAAGCTTGGTGTTTTTATCTAATGGAGGATACATGTATTGATCTTCTGCAGGTAATCGACAAAATAAAGGGATCCTAAAGAGACAAATCCTAGGGCACTATAGCTCTTCCAGTGAAATCACAGAAGAGATCATAGAATTCCCATTTAACAGCTTCAAAGACATTGCTGCCGCAACTGACAATTTGTCTAACTCAAACCAAACTAGAATGCATGGGAGGTCTTGGCAAAGTTTACAAGGTAAGATAAATCATATGTCCATACTTCTAGTATCAAAACTCTCACTTCGAAATAATTATATTAGTATATCCGTCAAACCTGCATCGGCCACCTGCTGGTCTAGCTCCAGTGTTGGCATGTTTTCTCGCAAGGTGTTCGGGCTATTGCCTACAAGATTTTTTTTTGTCTTGCAATCAAATTTTCATTGAGATTTGATTTTCTATGTCACATCCCTAGTCTTGGTATGCAGTAGGCTAGCCCTTCATGTGTGCATCATGTTTAACTTTCAAATGAATTTGAAATGGGGGCTGTTCAAACCCTAGCACCTAATGAATTCTACTAGGTTCAACTAAAAAAATATTTTCAATAAACCCAAAATGCTCCTTAGAAAAGTTCATGATTTTTGTTAAAGGTGAAAACCTCTGCCAAAAATGATGCACATATTTCTAGGCCATTTTGGATTTTTGAATTAAATCTTATTGTATTTGACTTTGGGCATTTAAATTCTATAAATAATTTAAATGTTCAAATAATGTTGGAACTATTTTTGGGCCACTGAAATAAATCAGCAAGTGTCCATGAATATTTGCAGGATTTTAGGAAATGCCTTGGTATTTTTCCTACGCTCAAAACAGAGGCAAATAATTAGAAAACAAAAACAAATTAGAAAACAGAAGAGAGGGAGAGATTACCTGGCCTCACCTGAGGAAGCCCACCTGGGTCACTTACCTGGCCGGCCCAGCTGGCAGCCCAGCGAACAGGCCCAGCCCACCAGGGGCAACGCTGTCTTCTTCCTCCTACCAGGAGGAGAAGCAGCTACGTGCCCGACGCTCGCCGTGCCACCTCCAGGCTGCCTGCCTGTGCCCCGACTCCTCTGAAGATGCCACGCAGCCGCCCGGAGCCGTCCAACCCTTCCTCTCTTCCCCTGGAGATCTTTCCCCTTCCCTGGCTCTCTCTCCCTCATTGTTCCACACCTCACCGGACCGCGCCGACGCCACCAACGAGCACCACCGCGGCTATCGCCTTTCCCTCGTCCTCTCAAGCGGTCCAGGAGCTCCGCCATGACCTGCTCTTCATCTCCGCCGAGACAAACGACGCCGGAGTGCCCCGCAGCGCCGTCATCGCTGTTGTCTTCGTCCTCTACACCGACAACCATCGTCGTTGATCCGCAGCAACCCGACCGCCCCCGACCTCGCCGACAACGCCATCAGACGCGCTGTGAGCACCTGCATCGTCCCCCCTTCTCCCCTGGTCGCGCCCGCTCTCTACGTCGTAGCCCCACCATGGCCGAGAGCTTCTCGCCGCCGCGCTCGTCACTGTCATCGCTAGCAAGCCCCGACGACCAAACCGAGCTCGCAGACTTCTTCCACGTGCTGTGTAGATGCCGCTGTGCTGCTCAGCTCCCTCGCCCGCGAGCTCTAGCCCTCTCAGCCGCAACCACCAAACTCCGGCCGCCACGGACGTGCTTGCCGCTGTCGTCTCCGGCCACCCCAGCACCTGCCACCACCACCCTTGGACGCGCCACCTCGCGGGCGTTCCAACGAGCCCAACCCTGCCTCTTCTCGTCGCCGGAATCGCCGGGACGAGCGACGTCGCCGCGTCTGTGTGCCACCGGCGGTTAGCCGCCGACGTGGGCATCATTAGTGGCTAATGACCCACTAACTAACCCCTCCTGTGACACCGACCGCTGGGCCCCGCGCCTAATTAACTCCGGGTTTATTTTCTGTTTAGATTAGTTTAATAAAGCGGGGCCCACCAGTCAGAGTTGACTGTGCTGACGTGTCCGTTGACCGGTCCCACCTGTCTGCGACCCTAACCAGCCCTGAGTCACTTACCAGTGGGCCCCTCTGGTCAGATTTGACCCGGACCAGCCCTGTTGACTTGCTGACATCATTATGACGTCAGGATGACGCAGTAAATGTTTTCTAGAATTTTAATAAATCTTAAATGATTTATTATTTTCAGAAAATGTTCTAAACTTCTAAAATTCATAGAAATTCAACCGTAACTCCAAATTAAATAATTTATATATGAAAAATGATCAGAAAAATCCAATCTATCCATCTGTACAATTTTCATGCATGTTAGAACAACTTATAGGTGCTGTTTAGCACAAATCATATAAATGGCATTTAAACCCTCACATATGGAGTTTGAATTTGAATCTTGGATTCAAACCAACTCTATTTAACTTGCTGCTAGTTGCATTAGCTCAAACCACAGCATATGGCCATGTCACACTCATGCATAATATTGTTGCATTGCATTGATTGTGTTCTTTCTCTGTTGCCGGTGTTTGTCCCTCTCAGTAGACGTGTACCGACGATGTGATCGATGACACTGATGAAGAACTATACTATCTTCAGAAGTGTCAGGCAAGCAAAAACCCCTTGTTCATTCTGATACAATCCCACTCTCTCGCTCCTGCTCTCTTTTACTGCATTAGGACAACACCGATTCATCTGTTACTTGCTGCGGTAGCTGAACCCCTTTATCCTCTGCATGACCTGTCATTGCCACAGTAAATAGATGAAACCCACTAGCATGAGTAGGAGTTGTTTGTGCCCTGATGTGCCTACTCATTCATGCTTGTTTGTCATGCCTGCTACTGCTTAGAGTTGAGTCAGGTCTGATTCATCGGGAATGAATCAGAGGTGTGTAAACATGTCCTACTGTGTGTGAGCTAAGTGTGTGAACACGTTTTGGTAAAGGTAGCGGTGAGAGGCCATGTAGGAGTACATGGTGGGTTGTCTCATTGCAGCCGTCCTCAGGAACTGAGTTCTGTGTTTGTAATCCATGAACAGTTACTACCACACATTGGGTTCCGGTAACTCGACCCCTCTCGGCTTATTAATCAACTCTATCTTTGTTCAGGAGTTGCAACTAGTTTCTGGTGTCTATAGGTAGTGTTAGTAGTCTACCAAGTGGCACCCGGTACAGGTGGGCTTGGGACAGACTAGACACAATGGCACGGTGTACCAAGTGGCACCCGGATGGTGGGCTTGGGAACCCTGCTCACATCGTTTGGGGCCGTGAGCGACACCCCGGCCGGATCTCCTTGCGGATGGAACCCGAATAGGCGATAAACCTGGACGAGAGACTTGTGTGGTTAGTCAGGTCGTGGCCGACACCCTCGCTGGGCTTCCGCTTGAAGGTTGCCGAGTACATGTCGTGTAAACGGCGGTAAGTGGTGAGAGCGTGTGTGAAGAAGTACACCCTTGCAAGGTTAACATTGTCTATTCGAATAGCCGTGTCCGCGATAAAGCACTTCTGGGTTTCCTGTACAGTTCATAGACAAGTGGAAGTGGATACTCTAAAATACGCAAGATAAGCGTGAGTGCTATGGATGGCGTTCTCGTAGGGAGACGGGAGCGGATCCATAGTGGTGTATTGATGTGGTGAATATGCGGACTCGTGTGCGCCACCTCAAAGAGTTACATTGCAGTCGTAGTTCAGGATAGCCACCGAGTCAAAGCTGGCTTGCTGCAGTTCAACCCCACCATCCCCTTTGTTGATAATGATGCATATGTAGTTAGATCTGATGTAAGTCTTGCTGGGTACATTTGTACTCACGTTGCTTAATTTATGTTTTTGTAGAGAGACTTCAGTCTCGCTAGTAGTACCGCGTGGACTTCGACGTTTAGCTTGTTACCTCAGCTACGATCTTGTGCCCTCGGCAGGATCTGGTAGATAGTCAGGCTTCTCAGCCTTTTTCATTTGTAGATGTCTGTACTCAGACATGTTAAGCTTCCGCTTGTGCTTGACTTGTGTGCTCTGAATGCTGGGTCATGCGACCCATGTTTGTAATATCTCGCTCCTCGGAGCCTATTGAATAAAATGCTTGAGTTGTAGAGTCATGTTGTGATGCCATGTTGTATTTGCACATATCGAGCATATTGTGTGTATGTTATTGAAATGCTTGGTATGTGTGGGATCTGACTATCTAGTTGTTTAAGCTTAGTAGCCTCTCTTACTGGGAAATGTCTCCTAGTGCTTCCACTGAGCCATGGTAGCTTGCTACTGCTCCGGAACACTTAGGCTGGCCGGCATGTGTCCTTCTTCGATCCTGTGTCTGTCCCTTCGGGGAAATGTCACGTGATGAATACTAGAGTCCTGTTAGCCCGCTACAGCCCGGTTCACCGGAGTCCTGCTAGCCCAGTGCTACATCCTAGATTCACTCGCTGATGACCGACACATTCGATGCTGGGTCATGTATGCCTGTCCCTGTAAGTTAGTGCCACTTTGGGTTCACGACTAGCCATGTCAGCCCGGGTTCTCTGTCATATGGATGCTAGCGACACTATCATATACGTGAGCCAAAAGGCGCAAACGGTCCCGGGCCAGGTAAGGTGGCACCCGTGGGAATACCGTGCGTGAGGTCGCAAAGTGATATGATGTGTTACATGCTAGATCGGTGTGACTTAGGATTGGGGTCCTGACATTCTGCACATCAAAATGAGATGTAAAATTCATTGATTCATTTTCTTATGACATATACACATGTTCTATTGGTGATTTTGTGATATAAACATGTGTATGGTAATGACGCCTCACTTTGTGATATTTTTATGTTCATATGTGTGACAAAAGACTACTTTAAAATAAATCCATACCATTTAATCAGAGAAAAATTGTAGTCCAAGGGTATTATAGACTATTCCTGAGGGTATGTGAAGATAAGCTAAAAGACTATTCCTGAGCGATGTCTTATTTTGATGGGATTATTTCCATGGTAGCTTCTCTGTGACTTATTCCTATTGGAGCTTATGCATAAGCTGCACTCCAAAAGAACTGGCTCTAATACTCTAGATGCATGTTGCATAGCGGTTGATTTGTGGAGTAATACACTAGTAGATGCATGCAGGAGTCGGTCTACTTGTCTCGGATGTGATGCCTATACACATGATCATTGCATTGGATATTGTCATGATTATTCGGTTTTCTATCAATTGTCCAACAGTAATTTGTTTACCCACCGTATGCTATATTCAAGAAAGAAGCCTCTAGTGAAAACTATGGCTCCCGGGTCTACTTTAATCATATATTAAAATCCAAAAATATCTTGTTGCAATTTTATTTACTTTATTTTCCTTTGTGTTTTTGTTTATGTATCTATCTATCACTACAAGATTTGATCTTTGCAAGTAACCGCGGAGGGATTGACAACCCCTTGTTTTCATTGGGTGCAAGTATTTGTTATTTTGCATGTAGGTGTTGCTAACGAGGTGTTGCGTGGTTCTCCTACTGGATTTTCATAGCACCACCACTGTCACTTGTAGTGTGCTGCATCGCAACATCCATCGATGAAGCAGCAGCAAGCCACCATCCGGTACTGACGCAGCGAGGGAGGGAGCATGGCTACTTCTCATCTCGGCCACTAGCTGTCGCCACCACGTGTTGCATTGCAGCAACCGCTGCCATCGCCGTGCGCTGCATAGCAACAACCGCCGTTGCCACCGCATCAGAGCCGATGTTGCAATGAAGCACCGCGAGCTTGCATCGGTGCTGCGATGAAACTGCGACAGGCCGCCAGAGCTACGATGGAGCACTGCTGCACCAGTGTTGGCGCTGCAATGAAGCATCACCGGCTTTCGTCGATGTTGTGATGGAGCTGCGATGGGCTACGATGGAGCACTGCCGTGTTGGGTTTGGCCCTGCAATGGAGGAATCACTGCGATGATGTTGCTGCAACACTAGTAGAAAAAGGGCCTAATGTGAAGCACATTAGTCCCGGTTTGTATCAGAACCGGCACTAATGTAACCATTAGTGCCGGTTCCAACGGCTAGGGGGGCGGAGATCATTAGTACTGGTTCGTGGCGAACCTTTAGCATTGGTTCGTGCCACGAACCGGTACTAAAGAGAGTGGAGGCAGGATGTTGTCAGACTGGGGGCCCTTCAGCACCTTTAGTACCGGTCCGTGCCACGAACCAGTACTAAAGGTCATCCTACATATAAACCCTTCGTCCAGATTGCTCTGTTATTCCCCCCTTTCCCCTCTCCTCCTCTCTGTTCTTCCTCTCTTCCCCTTGAGCTCCATCACACATTTTGCCCAAATTTTGTCAAGATTTGAAGGCCCCCATCCATTCAAGTGATCACAAAGGTTAGCAACTTTGTCCTTTCATCTCTCATTGCTAGATTAGCTCTTGGAATGCTTTATATAGTGATTAATTTGTGGGTTTTAGTAATTTGGGAGGAATTATATGTGGTAGTTTATTTTATTTATATGCAATTTCATCTTAAAATAACTCTTAGTTTGCATATGTAGGTGTGGTTTACTTCATGCCTTCCCGTCTCCGTCGTAACCACAGTCGATCGTCCACACCGACTCGTCGCCGGCACCACCTTGTGGTGAGCCTCTTGTTCTTATCTTTTTGTATATAAAAAATCATGTTTGTGTGATTTAGATATATAATTACTTGTATAATTATCTTACCCGTACGTTGTTTGTTATACATAGTGCCATGGTTTTGATATCCGTCCCCGTCGGCCCTCGTCTGTGTTATGATTCGGATGTGGTATATTCTCTTTTAAAACTATTTGTTGCATTTTGTATTTATGACAAATTGTGCCCATCAAGTTGACATAGATATTTTTATCTAGGAGGTATGTGAACTGGAAATTCCAACCGACCCTATTGTCGAGAGGTTAAATTTAGTTGAAAGAGAGAACGAGTATTTGAAAGAAAAATTGAAAAGAATTGAGGGGGAGAAGATGGAATTGGAGTTGCATGTTGCCGATGTCGTCGATGATCACAAGATCAAGATGGAGAAAATGTGGTTGAAGATTAGAAAGATTAGAAAATTTGCCATTGATAGTGTGTCTTGGTATCATTATGTTGTTGGATCAATTGTTACCTTAGTTGCGATCTTGATCGCATTTGTTGTTGCATTTAAATTCTTTAGCTAGAGAGTTATTTGTATGTTGCATTTAAGTGTTGTATGAACTTTATGTATGAACTTGTATTAATTTGGTCTATCATGTCGATGGGTTCTCGGAATACGATGATACAATAATGGGGGAAGAAGCTGAGCCGGCCATGCGGGAAGAAGCTGAAGAAGAGGCATCAGATGAGCCCCCTGATGATCTAGGTCGGGTCATTGCCGATGCAAAGAGAAACTGCGCAAGTGAAAAGGAGAAGAAGAAGTTGCAGCGCATGTTAGAGGATCACAAGAAATTTTTGTACCCGAATTGCGAAGGTGACAAGAAAAAGCTGGGCACCACACTAGAATTGCTGCAATGGAAGGCAGAGAATGGTGTATCTGATAAGGGATTCGGAAAGTTGCTGGTAATGATAAAGAATATGCTTCCAAAGGACAACAAATTTCCCGAGAGTACGTACGAAGCGAAGAAGGCTGTTTGCCCTCTAGGTTTAGAGGTGCAGAAGATACATGCATGCCCTAATGACTGCATCCTCTACCATGGTGAGTACAAGGATTTGAATGCGTGCCCGATATGCGGTGCATTGCACTATAAGATCAGCCGCGATGACCCTGGTGATGTCGAGGGCAAGTGCCCCAGGAAGAAGATTCCTGCGAAGGTGATGTGGTATGCTCCTATAATACCACAGTTGAAATGTTTGTTCCAAAATAAAGAGCATGCCAAGGCAATACGATGGCACGGAGAAGACCGTAAGAAAGACGGAAAGTTGGGAGTACCCTCTGACGGGTCGCAGTGGAGAAAAATCGAGAGAAAGTACAGGGCGGATTTTGCAGGTGACCCAAGGAACGTATGGTTTGGTCTAAGCGCAGATGACATTAATCCTTTTGGGGAGCAGAACAGCAACCATAGCATGTGGCCTGTGACTCTATGTTTGTATAACATTCCTCCTTGGTTGTGCATGAAGCGGAAGTTCATTATGATGCCAGTGCTCATCCAAGGCCCTAAGCAACCCGGCAATGACATTGATGTGTACCTAAGGCCATTAGTTGAAGAACTATTACAGCTGTGGAATGGAAAAAGTGTACGTGCATGGGATGAGCACAAACAGGAAGAATTTGACCTAAAGGCGTTGTTGTTCATGACCATCAATGATTGGCCTACTCTCAATAACCTTTTAGGACAGACAAACAAGGGATACCGCGGATACACGCACTGTTTGGATGATACCGACAGTATATATTTGGATAGTTGTAGGAAGAATGTGTACCTGGGACATCGTAGATTTCTTCCGAGCAGGCATCCCGTAAGAAAGAAAGGCAAGCATTTCAAACATGAGGCGGATCACCGGATGAAGCCTCGCCACCGTACTGGTGTTGATGTACATGATATGGTCAAGGATTTGAAGGTAATCTTTGGAAAGGGTCCTGGCCAACAACCTATTCCGAAGGACGCTTATGGATGCGCACCCATGTGGAAGAAGAAATTTATATTTTGGGACCTGCCCTATTGGAAAGACCTAGAGGTCCGCTCTGCAATCGACGTGATGCACATGACAAAGAATCTTTGCGTGACCCTGCTGAGGGAGTCCTGGATTGGGGGGTACTCGGACAGCCGGACTATATCCTTTGGCCGGACTGTTGGACTATGAAGATACAAGATTGAAGACTTCGTCCCGTGTCCAGATAGGACTCTCCTTGGCGCGGAAGGCAAGCTTGGTGATTCGTATATGTAGATCTCCTTCTCTGTAACCGACTCTGTGTAACCCTATCCCCCTCCGGTGTCTATATAAACCGGAGAGTTTAGTCCGTAGGACGAGAATAATCATAATCATATGCTATCTTCTAGGGTTTAGCCTCTGCGATCTCGTGGTAGATCAATTCTTGTAATACTCATATCATCAAGATCAATCAAGCAAGAAGTAGGGTATTACCTCCATCGAGAGGGCCCGAACCTGGGTAAACATTGTGTCCCCAGCCTCCTATTACCATTAGCCTTAGACGCATAGTTCGGGACCCCCTACCCGAGATCCGCCGGTTTTGACACCGACATTGGTGCTTTCATTGAGAGTTCCACTGTGTCGTCGCGGTAAGGCTTGATGGCTCACCTCGTTGTCAAGGACAACATCTCCTCTGGGGCAGCCCTGGCCCCAGGCCAGACTCTCTGACTAGGCGGCTTCGTCATGACCGCCCGGTCGGCTGTCGCACCGACGATGACTTCTGAGGTCATCAAAAACAGCCTTCACATCAATTCAGAACTTGCCGAACAGATGGATCCGATGGAGCTCTCTTCCATGAATGAGCTCTTGGATCGCATCGCCACTCTGGGTGTCACTACGGACTATGATCGGATTGGGCCTAAACCTGACCAAAGGGAGATTAACTCTCCGCCGGTCACCCATGAGATAGCGGTAGTGGAAGAGCAACGCATGGACTCTCCCTCTATTTTGAGGGCGAACTATGTCCGGATTTCCGAGCTCTCCGAGCCGGATACCTGTTCGTGGGAGGACATGACCCAAACCCTGAACTTAGAATCGTGCGGCGGGCTGGAAAAATTGGGCAACATCCCGGAGGCCGAGCTTCCAAGCTCGGAAGCTTCTTTGCCCCTGGGACTCAGATCGGGTCAGGGTTTGGACTTAAATCTACCCACCCGCCCAGATTCAAGCAATCTTTCCCACATCAAACAAGAGCCCCAAGAGATAGTACATCACTCCTGGGCCAGATTCCTCCTTGTAATAAACAAGGTTAAGGACTGTCGCGAGGAAGACGCAATCTCATTCTTTTGCAAAAATTGCACGGACAAGGGAATCCTCAACGCCATATTGCCGCGACATAGTACGCTTTGCTGACTTGGCGGCCATAGTACAGAAGTAATGTGCGATGGAAAGCGCCTGGAAAACCCAAACAAAATTCTGGGATCCTCCGGCTCTCACTAAACCCTTCATCCGAACTAAAAGGGTAATCTCTCGCAAGTCACCCAATTCAATTACCAAAAAACCAAGGCCCACTGTAGGGCGCGGAACCGTATTGGAGGAATGGCTCAATGGGCCATGCAAAATTCACATCACACCGGATACCATACCAACACATAAACTTAGAGCATGTTGGATACTCCGGCAGGTAGCAAAAAGTGGTGAGGATCTCCTCATCAACCATACTACAAAGCAACATCCCGCTGAATATAACAATACGGTACTGACAGTCTTCAAGACTTTCGCCTCAAATAATAGGCGTAAGCGAGCACTCCGTAGCCTAGCTGAAGTCTGCCATGTTTCAGCAATGAATCCATGGAACAACACGGCTATAACTTTCAATGCCAGTGAAGAACCTCAATTCCGAACAGTTCGAGCACCAGCCTCTTTGGTCCTTAGTCCAATCGTGGACGGCTTCCGGCTTACTAAAGTTCTCATGGACGGCGGCAGCGGATTAAACCTCATCTACGAGGAGACCCTCAACAAGATGGAAATAGACAAGAGCCGCATCGAGCGGAGCAGCATGACCTTCAGGGGAATCATCCCTAGTCGGGAGGCACGATGTGCGGGAAAATCGCACTAGATGTGGTATTCGGCACGCCAGGGAATTACAGGTCAGAAGAAATCACATTCCAAGTGGCCCCGTTTAGCAGCGGATACCATGCCCTTTTAGGGCGGGATGCATTCGCGAGCTTTCAAGCTATACCCCATTACGGGTACATGAAGCTCAAAATGCCCGGGCCCAATGGAATCATCACTCTAGCTAGTGACCCGGACGTGGCACTCCGCGCCGAAAATAAAACCGCCGCGCTAGCCCTGGAGGCATTATCTGAAGCCCTCGCGGCCGAAGAACTAACCACACTGCATGCCACAGTGGACAGGGACGACGTGATACTCGACAAGCGACCCAAGTCCACCTCTTTCAAACCAGCGGACGAGATAGTCAAATTCCAGGTCCACCCAATGGACCCTACAAAGATAGCTTCCATTGGGACACAGCTGAACCCCACAATAGACGCCGCACTGTGAGAGTTCTTTCGTGAGAATTGGGATATCTTTGCCTGGCATCCTTCAGACATGCCAGGCATCCCACGCAGGCTGGCCGAACACAGCCTAAATATAGTGAAGGGATACAAGCCGGTCAAGCAGACTCTTCGGCGCTTTTCAGAACCTAAGCGACAAGCCATGGGAGAAGAGCTAGCTAAGTTACTCGAGGCCGGATTAATCAGAGATGCAAAACATCTGTATTGGCTAGCAAACCTAGTGATGGTACCAAAGAAGGAAAAATCCTGGCGCCTATGTGTCGATTTCAAGGACCTCAATAAGGCTTGCCCCAAGGATCCCTTCCCCCGCCCCCGCATTGATCAAATCATCGACGCTACCGCAGGACACGACTCATTATGTTTCCTCGATGCATACTCCGGATACCATCAAATTAAGATGGCGGAGTCCGACCAAGCCCCAACGGCATTCATAACACCATACGGCCCCTTCTATTTAAATAACATGCCCTTTGAGCTCAAAAATGCCGGCGCAACCTATCAACGCATGATTCAGACATGCCTGGAGAAGAAGACCGGCAAAACAGTGGAGGCATACATAGATGAGTGGTCATTAAAACCAGACATGTTGAATCCTTAATAGATGACTTGAGACTTACGTTCAATAATCTCCGAACATACGACATCAAGCTCAATCCAGAAAAATGTGTTTTCCGCGTACCTGCCAGAAAGCTACTAGGCTTCATCGTCTCCAACAGAGGATTTGAAGCAAATCTGGCAAAAATTCGAGCTCTGTCACAGTTGGCTATCCCAACAGATCTCAAGCAAATCCAGAAATTAACTAGACGTGTGGCTGCCCTAAGCGTTTTATATCCCGATTGGGAGAAAAGGCACTACCTCTCTATCGCCTTCTTCGGTGCACCGAACACTTTGAATGGACGGATGCAGCCACGGCCGGACTGGAAGAAATAAAGGCCATCTTGGCCAACAATCCAATCCTGACCGCGCCAAATACGGGCGAACCCATGCTATTATATATAGCCGCAACACACCAGGTTGTAAGCGCAGTGCTCGTCGTCGAACGAGAAACGGATGGACACAAGTTCTCGCTTCAAAAGCCGGTATACTATGTGTCCACAGTCCTCACTCCATGCAAGTCCTGGTACCCACATTATCAAAAGATAGCATACGCGGTCTTCATGGCATCCCGGAAACTATGACACTACTTTCAAGAGTGCTCAATCACGGTGGCCTCAGAAGTACCACTCAACGATATAATAAACAACCGCGATGCCACGGGCCGGATTGCTAAATGGGTTATCAAGCTCCTCCCGTTCGACATAACATATAAACCACAATGAGCCATTAGGTCGCAAGTCCTGGCTGACTTCGTCGCTGAATGGACAGAATCCGAACTCCCTAAAGAGTACGGTGCATACTCCAACTGGATCATGCACTTCGACGGCTCTAAGCTGCTAGCCGGATTGGGAGCGGGTGTCGCCCTGACATCCCCCACTAGAGACACGGTTCAGTATGTACTCCAAATACTATTCACAGACTCCAACAATGCGGCCGAGTACGAGGCTTTATTGCACGGTCTTCGGATGGCAGTCTCCATGGGCATCCAACGCCTAGAAGTGCGCAGGGATTCGAACCTCGCAATATCTCAGATAAATGGAGACCTCGATGCCAAGGATCCAAAAATGGCGGCTTACCGTAATGCCGTCCTCAAAATGTCAGCTCGGTTCGAGGGGCTCGAATTCCATCATGTGGTTCGAGAAAACAATCAAGCGGCAGATATCCTCGCATGCATCAGCGCCAAGCGCGACCCTGTCCCACCTAATATCTTCTTGGAAAGGCTGTTCAAGCCATCCGTAGTATGGGAAGGGGAGATTGGCAATACCAGTCCGGAACCGAATATAACCCCAGATACGGAACCATCTGATGTAATCGGAGGCCCTGCCACCAAAATAACACCTTCTGCCCACGTGATTATGGCCGTCATTGCCCCGTGGATAGAACCCTTCTTAGCCTACCTAAATAGGCAAGAACTCCCTGAGGACCAAAATGAAGCACATTGCATTGTGCGACGCTCTAAAGCCTACCAAGTCCACGAGGGAGAGCTTTATAAGAAAAGCACCACCGGAGTGCTGCAAAGATGCATCTCTGAAGAGGAAGTGCGGCAACTCTTGGCCGAAATCCATGCCGGACTCGGCGGTCACCACGCTGCAGCTCGGGCACTTGTAAGCAAGGCCTTCCGTACAGGTTTTTACTGGCCGACAGCCCGATCAGATGCACAGGACCTCGTCCAACATTGCATCGGTTGCCAACTTTTCGCCAATCAGAGCCATATGCCCCCTACCGCTCTCCAAACAATCCCCATAACTTGTCCCTTCGCGGTATGGGGGCTTGATATGGTCGGACCCCTTCAAAGGGGAAGCCATAAGAAAAAAATACTTATTGGTCATGGTGGACAAGTTCACCAAATGGATAGAAGCCAAACCAGTTAAAACGGCCGAATCTGGACCAGTGATAGACTTCATATCAGGGGTTGTGCACCGTTACGGTGTCCCCCACAGCATCATCACTGACAATGGCTCAAATTTCGCAGGCGATGAGGTGAAAACTTGGTGCGGCAATATGGGCATTAAGCTCGATTACACCTCTGTCTATCACCCCCAAACAAATGGTCAAGTTGAACGTGCAAATGGTCTTATAATGAGCGGCATCAAACCCATACTAGTGCGCTCCTTAAAGGAATCAGATACGCACTCGGTCGAGGAGCTCGACTCCGTACTATGGGGACTGCGGACCACGCCAAATCGCACTACCGGATACACACCATTCTTTATGGTGTACGGCGCAGAGGTGGTATTGCCCTACGATATTATTCATGACTCACCTCGGGTGCACATGTATGAAGAGAGAGAAGCCGAGCTCGATCGGCGGGACAATCTAGATGGCCTAGAGGAGGAGCGCGATGTAGCAAAATCCCGTTCCGCATTCTATCAGCAGCAGGCTCGAAGGTATCAAAGCAGAGAAGTATGGGCCAAAACTTATAACGTTGGCGAACTCGTTCTACACCTACCAGAGAAGTAGAAGGACAAGCTCAAGGCCAAGTGGAGGGTCCCTTCATCATTGATAAAGTTCTCACCGGAGGAGCATACCATCTGCATAATGCATCAGATAACAGACTCGAGCTGAACCCATGGAACGCGGCCAGACTCCGAAGATTCTACGCCTAGTACCGTACTCAGAGTTCATCTCCCTACCTCCACCTTTTTAATTATGTCCTCCTTTTTTCTTTCTTTTCCTCTTTTCTTTTTACACACAAAGCCTTAAATGCTTTACGGATGCTTCGATCTCTCCAGCCACACTACGCATGCTCAATATACCTGTGGGCTTCCTGTACGGAAGCTTAATATAATTATTTTCATGGCTTTATGACCATCACATATGCGTCACCTTTCCATATGTGCCTTTTCTTCACCATTATATGCATCAATATGGCTTAAGTTTTGGCCATGCTGGGTTGCCTGGCTCTTGTGTTTATGCCCTACGTTCCCGTTAATTCGGCTAGGGCATAAGGGGAGCACCTCTGCGATTGTTACTGTCGGGTCAGCTGGATGTGTACCTCAGACTGGGTGAAGCCGAAAGCTAGCATTCTTAAGGGAATATTCGGTCGGTGAACAAAAGATGTTTTTATCTATTACAACATAAACCCCCAGATGTTTTTTATCCTGCGTCTCTATTCGCAGTTCGGACATGCACATTAATGCATGCGTACCCAGGGAAAGGAACCCTTAATAGAACTATTCTCTCTGGAGGATGTTTCTTACTAACCATGTAATATAACATAACTAGTTGGGTACTTGTCTGTTCAAGCACTTATGACCCCTCTGCCTGGTTTCCACGCGTACCCCAGTTTTACATAACTGAGCGGGTATTCGGATACACTTTGGACTATCGGGTCCAGAGGTTGAAGCTAAAAGGTCCGCCAACACAAATGATTTACAATCCAGCTAGGGACTACATACGTCCATTGAAATACATAGTCACTTGGACTGGCTAAATTCTTCTTCTATACCATCCAACGGGTTGTCTAGCCTACAATCCTATTGGGAATACTTTGCGGCTAATTCTACTTGGTCATATACCAGACTTACGGGGATCTCTTTCCCATCTGGCCCCACCGGTCCAACCTCGGCCATATGGTTCGGGTCAGCCTTGGTGTATCGCGTCTTCACCATGGCCCATGCTTCCCTTGCACCTTGTCGGCAGGCCGATATCCTCCATAATTGGAAGCGCCGCCGTGCTCCCTTGAGCATATCCACAAGCTCCCTCATGCCTCCTGGCAGGGAAGCGGATAGCCACGAGGCCTGGGCAATACCCTGCATCACCTGTCGAACTCGTTCGTGCAGTTGTGAGAGATCTTGCAGCAGATCGCCTGCGGATCCGGGCATCTCCTCTTCAGGATGGCCTGTCAGCATACCTACAGACATAACTCTGTTAATGTGTTTCTTCACCGACCTTTACTGCAGTTCGTTTAAGCACTTATCATAAATGCCGCGTCGAAGCCTCCTATTCTCCTTCACGGAGTGAGCAAGCTGGGCCCGAGCATCTGCTAATTCGATGCCCAGCCGGATATTGGCATCTTGGAGATCGTTTTTCTCCCGCCTAACCTATGTAAGCACACGCTCGCCAGCCTTTATCTGTCTTCAAGCGTACGGCTCATCCTCTCGTACGATCTCCGGACTCTCTTCGGGATTGTCTGTGGAATCTATTGTTAGATTTCTAAAAGCATGCTGAATATTAATTGGTGTACGTACTTACATTCTCTTTGATTGAGAAAAGTGTTGCCATATGAGGCCTTCTCAGATTCCTCTATTTTGGCAAGTGCGGCCCTCAGCTGGGCCTTGCATTCCTCTAGCTCTTGAGATAAATGGGAATTCTTATCCGCAAGAACCTGTGCAAACAATGAAACTTAAATCAGTTGTGCCAACTGTTTCAAGTCTCAGGGGCTACTGATATACATACTTATCAAATTTTCTTACATGTATATCCTTTACATATTGGGCCGTCGCTCTCACAAGTCCATCTTGAGAAGCCCGGATGTACGCGTCCCCTGAATTGAAGGCATTGAACGCCTCTTCAGAAAAAATACCATGGTTGAGTACGGCCCGTTTGCGCCGGTGATTCATGGCACTCTCCCCTTTGGAGTTCGTAGCGGAGATTCTATCCTCATCCTCTGTAGGAGGATAGTTCGGCATTGTCCCCACATTAACCTCCACTCGTGAGGCCGGTTCTGGAATCCGGCTTGCGGAGGCGTGGTCGGCAGGGTCTCCGAATATAGTCCAGCGGCTACTCTTTCTGCCAAGACATAATGGACGCTGTTACATTTCAAAGATGATAATCACGGAGCAGGTTTTAAATTATACATCTGCGACGGTGTCTCAATCCTAACCGCCTTCCTCTTAAGCCTGCCTGGCCTGGGTGCCCTTTGCTGATGAGCCCCCATGGGCTCGGCGCGGCGTCCCGATAGCCGTTTCTATAAAAAGTACAATATACGTGCATAAGGTATGGCATAAAGAAGGAATCCTCCTCAGAAGTTTGGACTTCGGCTTTACTTACGTGTGATACAGGGAGCAGTCCGGGATAATCGGCGATGATGGCCACCAACGTGTCGTCACAGCTTGCCTGGTAAAATGTCCCATCAACGAGCTCCACAGATATGTCCGGATCTTCTTCAAGTCCGGGGTCGAGAGTCCGGTTAGGATCCTCTGGCTGCGGAGATGGGTTGTTGAACTCTTTCGTGGCTTTTTTCAGTTCCTGCTATGAAATAGCAAGGTAAATAATTGTGACAAGGGATGCAAGAGTGAATAGAGTTGAGTAAAGGATGACAGCTTACCTAGCTTGGGGGTTTGTACATGGAAAATCCATTCCATGGCTTAATGCGGAGGAACTCCTCTTCTTCTCCTTTGTACAAATCAGACAATATTCTCACTAGAGCGGTGGCAGAGTCCGGAGCTTTACGGCCGCAGCCGGTGGCATCATCTTCTCCGTTGAAGTGCCACATGGGTTTCCCCCGATATTGAAGTGGCTGCACCCCCCGCATTATGCATATTGACATAACTTCGATTATTGTCAGTCCTGATTGGGCCAGTATTTTTATCCTGCCCATCAGGTAGAGGACTTCTTTGTTATCTTCCTCCTGGGGGCTCCGGGGGCGCCATCTTTGGCATTTCTTCAGTGGAGCATTAGTAAACTTAGGAAGGCCCGTCCGGATTGGGTCCGGAAGGGGAACGTCCTCTACATGAAACCACTCCGAAGGCCAGTCTTTGGATGCCTTCTTTGGAGTGCCGGACAAGTATCTGGTCTGGGCGACGCGACATATTTCGGCTCCGCCCACTTGATATATAGATCCCTCTTGATTATGAGGGACGAGGCAGAATAGCCTCTTCCATAGCTCGAAATGAGCCTCACAGCCAAGAAATAGCTCGCAGAGGGCAACATAACCTGCGATGTGCAGTACGGGGGCAGGGTGAAATTATGCAGCTGGAGGCCATAGAACTCCAGGAGCCCACGGAGGAACGGGTGGATTGGAAACCCGAGTCCCCTCAGTAAATATGGGACAAGGCATCCCCGCTCCCCCTGAGATGGGTTAGGAAGGCTCTCTACTTGCTCCCCGCCATTATAGGTGGCTAGTCCGGCTCGGACGGGGACCATGTATGCAGGTGGAAGAAACCCCTGGGTCTGCAACTCTACTAATCCGCTATGAGGGACAGAAGACTTTTCCCAATCATGATGGAGTGGTTTTTTCGAGCGGCCGGCCATGATGGAGTGGATTTTCCGGGCGCGCTCTGTTGAATGCTTGCTGGGAGGAGGATGGTGTGATTTGGATCTGAGGATCCCCGTCTCTTCAAATAGACGGTTGGCTTACAGGGTCAGGGTGGCAAATGTAAAAATGCCCCGACTTCTCGTATTCACTTGACACGTGGAGATAGCCATTATTGAAGCATAGAAGCCGAGGAGTACAACATTGATGGGAAGCCGGACACTATTCGCTACAATAGGTACTCTCGATTTGGAGAAGAACTCGCCTTGCAATGCCGAAGACAATCTGCGCGCCGGACTCATCGTCATTGAAGCCTGGTTCGGGGGATACTGAGGGAGTCCTAGATTAGGGGGTACTCGAAGAGCCGGACTATATTCTTTGGCCGGACTGTTGGACTATGAAGATACAAGATTGAAGAATTCGTCTCATGTCCGGATAGGACTCTCCTTGGCGTGGAAGGCAAGCTTAGCGATTCGGATATGTAGATCTCCTTCTCTATAACCGACTCTGTGTAACCCTAGCCCCCTCCGATGTCTATATAAACCGGAGGGTTTAGTCCATAGGACGAGAACAATCATAATCATAGGCTAGCTTCTAGGGTTTAGCCTCTGCGATCTCGTGGTAGATAAACTCTTGTAATACTCATATCATCAAGATCAATCAAGCAGGAAGTAGGGTATTACCTCCATCGAGAGGGCCCGAACCTGGGTAAACATCGTGTCCCCAGCCTCCTTTTACCATTAGCCTTAGACGCACAGTTCGGGACCCCCTACCAGAGATCCGCCGGTTTTGACACCGACACTTTCTTGGCTTCTCGGGCATGTATGGGAAGACAAAAGATACACCGGAGGCATGGGAGGACCAGCAACATATGCACGGAAAAGATGGCATACATCAGGGTCAGGCCAGTTACGCTCTTACCAAAGAAGAGAAGGAAATCTTCTTTGAATGTCTGCTCAGTATGAAGGTACCGTCTGGCTTCTCGTCGAATATAAAGGGAATAATAAATATGGCAGAGAAAAAGTTCCAGAACCTAAAGTCTCATGACTGCCATGTGATTATGATGCAACTGCTTTCGGTTGCATTGAGGGGGCTTCTACTGGAAAACGTTTGATTAGCCATTGTGAAGCTATATGCATTCCTCAATGCAATCTCTCGGAAGGTAATCGATCCAGAAATCATACCAAGGTTACAGAATGATTTGGTGCAATGTCTAGTCAGTTTCGAGTTGGTGTTCCCACGATCCTTCTTCAACATCATGACGCACGTCCTAGTTCACCTTTGCGAAGAGATTAACGTTTTGGGTCCTATATTTCTACACAATATGTTCCCCTTTGATAGGTTCATGGGAGTGTTGAAGAAATATGTTCATAATCGTACTAGGCCAGAAGGAAGCATCTCGAAGGGCCATGAAAATGAGGAGGTCATTGAGTTTTGTATTGACTTTATTCCTGAACTTAAGCCGATTGGTGTTCCTGAATCACGGCATAAGGGCAGACTGGATGGAAAAGCCATGCTAGGAGGGGATCAAATAATATGTATGGACGGGCATTCTCTCACTGAAGCACACTACACAGTTCTACAGAATTCCGCCTTGGTGGCTCCGTATATGGAGGAACACAAGAATTTTCTACACTCCAAACACCCGGAGCAGTCTGACGACTGGATTACACGTGAAGAAACGAGGACTTTCACCGGTTGGTTGCAGACACGTGTCATGCATAATGACGATATTGAAGATGACATGTACTTGTTGTCCCAGTTACCATCTTCGAATATGATGACTTTCAAAGGGTACGAGATAAACGGGAATACATTTTACACGATCACCCAAGATAAGAAGAGCACCAACCAAAACAGTGGTGTCTGCTTTGATGCAACAACCAACACGGGAAAGGAAACGTATTATGGTTACATATAGGACATATGGAAACTTAACTATGGAGGTGGTTTAAAGGTCCCTTTGTTTCGGTGCAAATGGGTCAATATGACACGAGGCGGGGTAATGGAAGACCCGCAGTACGGAATGACAATAGTGGATCTCAACAATCTTGCGTATGCAGACGAACCATTCATCCTAGCCAATGATGTGGCGCAGGTTTTCTATGTGAAAGACATGTCTACCAGGCCGAGAAAAAGAAAAGATAAGGTAGCGAATGGATCATATGATGAGCCAAAGCGCCACATAGTTATAAATCTGGAAAGTGCCGCTTCGAACAAACCGGAGGGAATCTTTGTAATAGTTAGGGTACTTATGTGTTTCGGTATTTGAAATGCGAAGAAATTTTATGTGCAAAAATTCGATGCACTTCGTCTACAAATTAATTCGTCAAATAATTCAAATTTAAACTATTCAAATTTGAAAACTACTGGCACTAACAGAAAGTTTGTAATTTTTTGTAACTATAGAAAAAATATTCAGAAATAAATAAATGAAAATAAATAAAGTAGAAAAGAAAAAAAACTAAATTTTTGTTGAGAGAAAAACCAAATAAAAAAATTAAGCTATTCAAATTTGAAAACTACTCGCACTAACAGAAAGTTTGTAATTTTTTGTAACTAAAGAAAAAATATTCAGGATTAAATAAATGGAAATAAATAAAGTAGAAAGGGAAAAAACTGAATTTTTGTTGAGATTTTTTGTAACGAAAGAAAAAATGTTCAGAATTAAATAAATGAAAATAAATAAAGTAGAAAAGAAAAAAAACAAAATTTTTGTTGAGATTTTTTGTAACGAAAGAAAAAATATTCAGAATTAAATAAATGAAAATAAATAAAGTAGAAAAGAAAAAAAACTAAATTTTTGTTGAGACAAAAACTAAATAAAAAAAGCCCACCCAGTGGGCCACAGCGGCCTGCATACGACTAGAAACCCAACCTGTAGTTGGGCCAGGACGGAGGCCCGCTAGCCCAGTAGGCCCAACAGGGCGGAGTAGAAGAGGTAGGCCGAGAAGGCTTGCATTGGAGAGGAGCTCAATGCAGTGCCCACGCCGGGGCTTATAAACTAGCCTTGGCGCTCCTCGACAAGCGAGGTGGGACTAAACATGCGCACCGCCTGGAGCCAGCGCACCCCCTTTAGTACCGGGTGGTGGGTACAACCGGTACTAAAGGGGAGCTTTAGTACCGGTTGTAGCCACCACCCGATACTAAAGGGGGTGCGCTTCCCGCCGCTTCGCCTGGCCAAAACAGACCTTTAGTACCGGTTCGTGGCTCGAACCGGTACTAAAGGTAGGTTCTATATAAGAGAACACTTTAAAAAAATCATCATGTAACGACCAAATCTCGAAGGATTTGAGTCTCTGTGCTTACCGTGCTAGTCCCTGGATCGAACTCGCTAGCACACACAGTATAGATGAATACCAGAATAGTAAGTGCATCATTTATTACATCGTATGATCCAGAATATATAAAATAAAACAATCTGCATAGCACTTGGCTAGCTTTATTCAATCAAACAGCGGAAATGTAGCAGCAAATAACGATGAGTCCCATCATAGCCCACTGGCGATGCTGAGTGCAGACTCGCGACCCTAACGGTACCTTACTCTTCGTCTGAATATCCTGCAACATGAGACGTTGCAGCCATATAGGTCAATACTTTGAATGTATTGGCAAGTTACACAGGAGTAATAATAGCAGACCTACATGTATATGCATAGTACAACAAAGGAAGGCTTGAGGGTTTATTTTTGCATAAAGCTGATTTTATCCTAATAACTACCTAATAGTCAAATAATTTATTTAGTTCTTTTATTACTACAATTAAATACACAAGGTTGAGTTGGCAAAATCAACTCCAACCTACCCTTTTATTAAGTTGCCCACAAATATTATTAAGTGTCACATCTGTCAAGATCATCCAACAACTATAATGGCATAGTGGCTCAAATTTACCCATAATCGGGGGCACGGCTAATCATGATTAGTTTTAATACTCTGCAGAGTTTAGTACGCTTTACCCACTGGACCCAATCCGAAGATTGAGACGAAGTCTTTCAGAAGAGGTTCCCTTAACCACCTGACGGCCACATCCCACCTACATAAGCTACATCTGTCGACACTGTCTGGGCAAGGGTTCCAACAACTGATCAACTAAGCCAGAGCCCATATAGCCAGTGGCCGCACATGGAAGCTACTAGTCACTAAGTCTGTCTGATCTTTTTGAACCTGGGCGGCATTCCACTTAGGGTGCACTCTCATGGGCGCAAGGCCTTAGAAAAGGTGCAAGACCCCATGATGCCTTCCCTCAAACACCAAGCAATACCACTTCCGCCCAGAGGTGAATTAAATCCTTAATTACTACTCAATTTAGTTAAATATGTAATCCTCACATAAACTCAATGTATACACGAACCACCCCCGTCTACAAAGCATAGCAAACTACAACTACCACGATTTGCAAAAGACGGGAAGATAGCTCAACAGCATAGCCAACATATATAATACTCCTATACATGCATATATTCATAGTGTGATATAACTACATGCATAGAAAATAATAGGTAAAGGATGATCAACATGTAACTTGCCTTGGTTATGATTCAGAAAGTCACACTCCTGACAATAGCTCGCGTCGCACTCCGGACAATCTACACGTTTCACACAATTCAACAAATCAAACACCGGAACACGAAAAGAACCAAAACAAAACCAACAGCAAGAAAATCAATTTTAAAACTCAACAACAGAAGATTAACAGCACCTAAATTGCACTACGGTCACAACACAAAAAGAATAACTCGATTCCGATAAACGGTTTAAGAGTTACGGCCTCCGGAAGGTTTATTTCAAATTCAAACGGATTCAAATTTGAAAAGTGCAAGCATGCACAAAGTTGGTACCGTGATGATGTGCTGATTTTTGTGAGTGCATAGGAAAAAGAATTACCTAATTTGGACAAATATACTAAGAGTTATAGCTAGTTGAATTTTGGATGAAAATCTGTGAAAACAAAAGAAACAGAAATCTCCTGGTTCCTGTGCGGCACTGTAGCTGCGCCTGTAGCAGTCTGCCACGTGGCAGTTTGTGATTGGCCAAAGGCCCCTGTGCGCGTGCGTGCTCACCAGAAGCAGAGGGCGGCGGCGGCTGCCTCGGGCGTCGGCGACGGCGCTTCTCCGGCGGTTCTCCGGCGAAGACGAAGGGACGGACGGGTCGGGCGTAGAGTGGCGGAGGTGGTGCTGGTGTTCAACGGCGGCGGGGCGTCAGCGGCGGTGGGGATGGACGACAGCTGCCCCAAAGTCAAACGAACTCCGGCGACTCGGCTACCTCGCTCCCGTGCTCTGTGGCCAAAACAGGCCCGTCAAGAAGATGCAGAATCGAAGGGGGAATCGAACGGAGCAGGCGGTGAGGCTTGGTGCGTTCTTACGGTGACGAAAACCTCCGGCGACGGCGGCGGCGGGTCAAGCTCCGCGGCAAGATCCGTTTCACGCTGCAGCTATGTGCAGACGAGGAAAGGAAAGGGGAGGGCGTGCGCTAGGGTTCCCGAGGGTTGTGGCCCGCGCCTGGTGTCTCGGGCGTGCACGGGGTCGGCCAGGGCGCTCGAGCTCGACTCGGGCTCGGCCGCGGTGTGCGTGCGTGCGGCGGCTGCAGTGTCCGGCTCGGGGTAGGGGACGGGTCAGGTGCGGGTCGGGTTCGGGCGTCGCGGCGCGTACCGCTTCGCGTAGCGGCTAGGTGGGCCGCAGCGGTGTGGTGTTGAGCGGAACTGGGCCGCGACTGTTGGGCCGGCTGGCTGGCTGGGCCGCTGGCTGGCCGGGTCGCTGCCTTTATTGTTTTTTTTAAACACAGCAGCAGAAAACAAAATAAATAAAATAACATACACAATATAAAATCTAAATAAAAATACCTAGACACACAGTCAAAATAGACCTACAGCTATAAACTACAGGAACACTAGTTCCAACTCTAATGCAATTTTGTAAAATAATTTTGATGCAATAGGCCACTCAAACAGCAATAAAACAAACAAATAAATTATTTTGAAGATCACAAAAATTACCAGAACATATCAAATGAACTGGAAATAATATTCTGCACATTATGAACATTTTTAAAATAGGGGAGAAGTCATGTTATCTCCACTCCAAATAAATTGCCTTTTGTTGCATAATGATTTGAATATTCTGAAAAAGAAAATAATGCAATAAAAATATGATATGCATATGAATGATCTATTAACATCCTAATTTAGGAAAATTGGGATGTTACAAACCTACCCCCCTTAAGATGAATCTCGCCCTCGAGATTCGGGCTGGATAGCAAATAGGTGTGGGTGATCCTGCCTGAGATTTTCCTCTCGTTCCCAGGTAGCTTCCTCCTCTGTATGATGATCCCACTGAACCTTGCATAACTTGATTGTCTTGGTGCGAGTAACTCTCTCTGCTGTCTCCAAAATCTTAATAGGCTTCTCCTCATAAGTCAAATCACTCTCCAGTTGAATTGCCTCAAGTGGCACCGTGTCCCTCAATGGAACATCCATCATCTCTGCATGGCACTTCTTCAACTGAGATACATGAAACACATCATGAACTCCTGACAAGGATTCTGGCAACTCCAGCTGATAAGCTACCTCTCCTCTACGCTCCAAGATCTTGTAAGGCCCCACAAAATGTGGTGCTAACTTACCTTTGATTCCAAACCTCTTAATTCCACGAAGTGGTGAAACTCTAAGATATGCACGGTCTCCTACCTCATATGTCACCTCCTTACGTTTTGCATCTGCATAACTCTTCTGTCTTGACTGTGCTATCTTCAGTCTGTCACGAATCAACTTGACCTTCTCCTCAGCATCTCTGATCAAGTCTGGTCCAAAGAACTGACGCTCTCCAACCTCATCCCACATCAACGGTGTCCTGCACTTTCTGCCATACAATACCTCAAATGGTGCCGTCTTCAGACTAGCCTGATAACTGTTATTATATGAGAACTCTGCATAAGGTAAATTATCATCCCAACTGGACCCGTAGTCCAAAGCACAAGCTCTCAACATATCCTCCAAAATCTGATTTACCCTCTCTGTCTGCCCATCTGTCTGTGGATGGAAAGCTGTACTGAACTCCAGCCTGGTTCCCAAGGATTCATGCAACTGATGCCAAAATTTGGATGTGAACTGAGTACCTCTATCAGACACTACCTTCCTTGGAACTCCATGCAGACAAACAATTTTAGACATATAAATCTTTGCTAGCTGAGCACTGGTATAAGTAGTCTTTACCGGGATGAAGTGAGCAACTTTAGTCAAACGATCAACAACTACCCAAATAGAATCATAACCTGACCGAGTCCTGGGTAGACCTGTAATAAAATCCATACCAATCTCATCCCACTTCCAATCAGGTATAGGCAATGGCTGTAACAAACCTGCCGGTCTCTGATGTTCTGCTTTAACTCTCTGGCACACATCACATGTTGCAATATATCCAGCAATTTCCCTCTTCAGGCTAGGCCACCAAAATCTTTCCCTCAAATCCAAATACATCTTAGTATTACCTGGGTGAATAGAATAAGGTGAATCATGCGCCTCCTGAAGAATCAACTTCCTGATATCTGCATCTTGAGGTACACAAATACGCTTCTCAAACCATATGGCTCCATGTTCATCCTCATGGAAACCTTCTGCCTTACCTTTAACCATATTCTCTTTTATCTCAGCAATCTCCTTATCACCCTTTTGAGCTTCTCTAATCCTGTCAAGCAAAGTAGGCTTTACCTCAAGTGTTGCCAAATATCCCTTAGGAACCATCTCCAACCTGAGATTCCTAAATTGTTCACATAACTCGCGTGGCATATTATCAGTATTAATTGCATTAGCATGGCTCCTACGACTCAATGCATCAGCAACAACATTAGCCTTACCAGGATGATACTGCACATTCAAATCATAATCCTTAATAAGCTCCAACCATCTCCTCTGCCTGAGGTTCAAATCCTTCTGAGTAAAAATATACTTCAAGCTCTTATGATCAGTAAATATATCACAATGATTACCAATAAGATATGGCCTCCAAGTTTTCAATGCATGCACAACTGAGGCTAACTCCAAATCATGTGTAGGATAATTATGCTCATGATTCTTAAGCTGACGTGAAGCATATGAAACAACTTTACCTTCCTGCATCAAAACACTCCCAAGTCCTTGACGAGAAGCATCACAATATACCTGGAAGTCCTTATGTATATCCGGCAGAGTTAAGACTGGTGCTGTAACCAAATGCTGCTTCAACTCCTGAAAGCTGGCTTCACATTCATCAGTCCAAACAAACTTCTTCTCTTCTTCAACAATTCAGTCATAGGCTTTGCAATCTTGGAAAAGTTCTCAATAAACCTCCTGTAATAACCTGCAAGGCCCAAAAAGCTGCGAATCTCCCCAACTGTCGTGGGTGTCTCCCATTCTGTAACTGCAGCAACCTTAGATGGATCAACTGCAACTCCATTACCTGACACAACATGTCCAAGGAATGCTACCTCATCCAGCCAGAACTCACATTTGCTGAATTTGGCATACAGTTGATGTTCCCTCAATTTCTCCAATACCAAACGCAGATGCACCTCATGCTCTTGCTTATTATTGGAGAACACCAATATATCATCAATGAAAACAACCACAAATTTATCCAAGAACTCCATAAACACCTTGTTCATCATATTCATGAAGTATGCAGGAGCGTTAGTCAATCCAAATGACATAACAGTATATTCATACAACCCATACCTCGTGGTGAAAGCAGTCTTTGGAATATCTTGCTCACGAATCTTTAATTGATGATAACCAGAACGAAGATCAATCTTAGAAAACACATTAGCTCCCTCCAACTGGTCAAATAGATCATTTATCATAGGCAAAGGATACTTATTCTTAATGGTTACCTCATTCAGAGAACGATAATCAACACACATCCTCAAGGTTCCATCCTTCTTCTCCACAAACAAAACTGGAGCTCCCCAAGGTGATGAACTTGGGCGAATAAATCCTTGTGCCTGCAATTCTCTTATCTGCTTCTTCAATTCCTCCAACTCTTGAGGAGGCATTCTATACGGTCTCTTTGCAATAGGTCTAGTGCCTGGTATTAAATCAATAAGAAACTCAATATCTCTATCTGGTGGCATACCTGGCAACTCCTCTGGAAACACATCTGGATAATCCCTCACAACTGGCACCTCTTCCAGGCTACCCCCCTTAAGAGAGTTCACCTGCACCTGATTACGCTTATACTTACATACATATTTGATCCTCTTCCCTCCTGGTGCACTGAGAGTAATAGATCGACTGGCACAATCAATACGACATTTATATAACTGCAACCAATCCATGCCCAAAATAATATCCAGACCTTGTGACTTCAATATAATCAAATCTGTAGGAAACTCATGCTTCCCAATAGACAAAGTCAACTGATGGCAACCAACACCTGCTATCATCTCAGCTCCTGGGGAACTCACTCTAATAGGCATACTAAGGGTTTTGGTTGGCAATCCATGTTTATCAACAAATACCCTCGAAATAAATGAATGCGATGCACCAGTATCAAAAAGAACAAGCGCAGGTACTGAATTAATCAAGAACTTACCAATCACTGCATCAGGTTCATTATAAACCTCCTCAACATTAACATGGTTGACATGACCCTTTTGGAAGGGGTTTGGCTTGCTGGATCCTGAGTTCTTCGCCCCCGGGCAATCTGTGGCATAGTGCCCCATAGCCTTACACCTGAAGCACTGCACCTGACTCAAATCCCTTGGCGCACGTGTAACCTGGTGGTTCTGGTTATTGTTCCCTCCATTGCCATTACCATTACCATTACCTCTGCCATTACCATTGTTACTCTTGTGCCCATTATGATGATGGTGGCCATTATGGTTGTGGCCATTCCCTCCATGATGATTATGATCATTTCCTCCAAGATGATTATGTCCATTACCTCCATGATGATTATGCCCATTACCTCCATTACCATGATATGAAGTGCGTGGCTTCTGCTGTGGTCCTGAATTATACCTGTTATTATTGTTGTACTTCCTCTTGCGATTCTCTATGGCCTGTTGCTTTCCCTCTAGAACAATAGCCTTATCAATCAAATCCTGGCAATTCCTAAAAGTGGCCACTGTCAACTGAAGGCTCAACTCATCATTTAGGCCCTCCAAGAATTTCTCCTGCCTAGCTGCATCAGTGTTAACATCATTAGGAGCGTAACGTGCAAGATTATTAAATTCGTCCACATAAGCATTAACTGTGCGACCTCCCTGGCGCAAACTGCGAAACTCCTTCTTTTTCAAACTCATAGCACCAGCAGACACATGTGCAGCACGGAAAGCTGTCTGAAACTGCACCCAAGTGATAGTAGCAATGGGATAAGTGACCAAGAAGTTGTCCCACCAAGCTGCGGCAGGACCCTCCAACAAATGTGAGGCAAACCTCACCCTCTCTGCATCTGTGCATCCAACAGTATCCAGATTCTTATTGACTGCACGGAGCCAATCATCAGCCACAATAGGTTCAGGGGAACTGGAGAACCTCTGAGGATTCAACCTCAAGAACCTGGTAAGCATATCCACAGGTGGCGGTGGTGGCGGATTGTTGTTGTTATTGTTGTTGTTTCCCATGTTCTGAGCAAGCAACTGGATCAACTGAGCCTGTCCCTGAAGCAACTGCTGCATGTATGGCGGTACATCATTGCCATTGTTGTCTCCTCCTACAGCAGTGCGTCCAGTGTCACGCCTCGGCGGCATCTGGTGGGCAAGCATAGATGAGTTATAGATATAATAGGGCCAAGGACTATGTAGATATAAATATATTCTACCCATATGCATAATATGATCAAGCCAACAAAATACAACAACGAATAACACCAACACACAAATAACAAACAACAAACAAATATGATAATATTATATATATATATATAGTCAAATAATTCCGACAAGATATACAAACAAACTACCAATCAAGCAAACAATCTAGTATCTTCATACCACAAAAGTGGACATAATCAGATACGCTAACACGATAACGTTGCAATATAAAACAAGCATGAATGGTGGTCTCAGCACTAGTTCCTACTTAACTGGCAACATACCTGAGGGGCTTAACTAATAAACAGTAAGAAGGATAGCTAGTTGATAAAATAATTTTCACTCCTATGGCTTTTCTAATCCATTTTCTAGGGTCACGTCCTACAGTCAACACACTGCTCTGATGCCATCTGTAACGACCAAATCTCGAAGGATTTGAGTCTCTGTGCTTACCGTGCTAGTCCCTGGATCGAACTCGCTAGCACACACAGTATAGATGAATACCAGAATAGCAAGTGCATCATTTATTACATCGTATGATCCAGAATATATAAAATAAAACTATCTGCATAGCACCTGGCTAGCATTATTCAATCAAACAGCGGAAAGTAGCAGAAAATAACGATGAGTCCCATCATAGCCCACTGGCGATGCTGAGTGCAGACTCGCGACCCTAACGGTACCTTACTCTTCGTCTGAATATCCTGCAACATGAGACGTTGCAGCCATATAGGTCAATACTTTGAATGTATTGGCAAGTTACACATGAGTAATAATAATAGACCTACATGTATATGCATAGTACAACAAAGGAAGGCTTGAGGGTTTATTTTTGCATAAAGCTGATTTTATCCTAATAACTACCTAATAGTCAAATATTTATTTAGTTCTTTTATTACTACAATTAAATACACAAGGTTGAGTTGGCAAAATCAACTCCAACCTACCCTTTATTAAGTTGCCCACAAATATTATTAAGTGTCACATCTGTCAAGATCATCCAACAACTGTAATGGCATAGTGGCTCAAATTTGACCCATAACCGGGGGCACGGCTAATCATGATTAGTTTTAATACTCTGCAGAGTTTAGTACGCTTTACCCACTGGACCCAATCCGAAGATTGAGACGAAGTCTTTCAGAAGAGGTTCCCTTAACCACCTGACGGCCACATCCCACCTACATAAGCTACATCTGTCGACACTGTCTGGGCAAGGGTTCCAACAACTGATCAACTAAGCCAGAGCCCATATAGCCAGTGGCCGCACATGGAAGCTACTAGTTAGTAAGTCTGTCTGATCTTTTTGAACCTGCATTCCACTTAGGGTGCACTCTCATGGGCGCATGGCCTTAGAAAAGGTGCAAGACCCCATGATGCCTTCCCTCAACACCAAGCAATACCACTTCCGCCCAGAGGTGAATTAAATCCTGAATTACTACTCAATTTAGTTAAATATATAATCCTCACATAAACTCAATGTATACACGAACCACCCCCATCTACAAAGCATAGCAAACTACAACTACCACGATTTGCAAAGACGGGAAGATAGCTCAACAGCATAGCCAAAATATATAGTACTCCTATACATGCATATATTCATAGTGTGATATAACTACATGCATAGAAAATAATAGGTAAAGGATGATCAACATGTAACTTGCCTTGGTTATGGTTCAGAAAGTCACACTCCTGACAATAGCTCGCGTCGCACTCCGGACAATCTACACGTTTCACACAATTCAACAAATCAAACACCGGAACACGAAAAGAACCAAAACAAAACCAACAGCAAGAAAATCAATTTTAAAACTCAACAACAGAAGCTTAACAGCACCTAAATTGCACTACGGTCACAACACAAAAAGAATCACTCGATTCCGATAAACGGTTTAAGAGTTACGGCCTCCGGAAGGTTTATTTCAAATTCAAACGGATTCAAATTTGAAAAGTGCAAACATGCACAAAGTTGGTACCGTGATGATGTGCTGATTTTTGTGATTTCATAGGAAAAAGAATTACCTAATTTGGACAAATATACTAAGAGTTATAGCTAGTTGAATTTTGGATGAAAATATGTGAAAACAAAAGAAACAGAAATCTCCTGGTTCCTGTGCGGCACTGTAGCTGCGCCTGTAGCAGCCTGCCACGTGGCAGTTTGTGATTGGCCAAAGGCCCCTGTGCGCGTGCGTGCTCACCAGAAGCAGAGGACGGCGGCGGCTGCCTCGGGCGTCGGCGACGGCGCTTCTCCGGCGGTTCTCCGGCGAAGACAAAGGGACGGACGGGTCGGGCGTAGAGTGGCGGAGGTGGTGCTGGTGTTCAACAGCGGCGGGGCATCAGCGGCGGTGGGGATGGACGACAGCTACCCCAAAGTCAAATGAACTCCGGCGACTCGGCTACCTCGCTCCCGTGCTCTGTGGCCAAAACAGGCCCGTCAAGAAGATGCAGAATCGAAGGGGGAATCGAACGGAGCAGGCGGTGAGGCTTGGTGCGTTCTTACGGTGACGAAAACCTCCAGCGACGGCGGCGGCGGGTCAAGCTCTGCGGCAAGATCCGTTTCACGCTGCAGCTATGTGCAGACGAGGAAAGGAAAGGGGAGGGCGTGCGCTAGGGTTCCCGAGGGCTGTGGCCCGCGCCTTGTGTCTCGGGCGTGCACGGGGTCGGCCAGGGCGCTCGAGCTCAACTCGGGCTCGGCCGCGGTGTGCGTGTGTGCGGCGGCTGCAGTGTCCGGCTCGGGGTAGGGACGGGTCAGGTGCGGGTCGGGTTCGGGCGTCGCGGCGCGTACCGCTTCGCGTAGCGGCTAGGTGGGCCGCAGCGGTGTGGTGTTGAGCGGAACTGGGCCGCGACTATTGGGCCGGCGGGCTGGCTGGGCCGCTGGCTGGCCGGCTCGCTGCCTTTATTGTTTTTTTAAACACAACGGCAGAAAACAAAATAAATAAAATAACATACACAATATAAAATCCAAATAAAAATACCTAGACACACAGTCAAAATAGCCCTACAGCTATAAACTACAGGAACACTAGTTCCAACTCTAATGCAATTTTGTAAAATAATTTTGATGCAATAGGCCACTCAAACAGCAATAAAACAAACAAATAAAATATTTTGAAGATCAAAAAAATTACCAGAACATATCAAATGAACTGGAAATAATATTCTGCACATTATGAACATTTTTAAAATAGGGGAGAAGTCATGTTATCTCCACTCCAAATAAATTGCCTTTTGTTGCATAATGATTTGAATATTCTGAAAAAGCAAATAATGCAATAAAAATATGATATGCATATGAATGATCTATTAACATCCTAATTTAGGAAAATTGGGATGTTACACGTCAGTTCTTCCTCTGGTTCTTCTCCTCTGCCCCGACGCCACCGCCGCTCGTCGCCGCCGCCGTCCCGCGCCATCGCCGTCCCCATCATCACCGTCCCCGTCGCGCCGTCGCCCCATCTCGCGCCATTCGTCAGAAATGTTATAGAAATGTTAGTTTTAGCTAGATGAATTAGATTAATTTCAAATTGTTATAGAAATGTTATAGAAATGTTTGTTTTTTGTTTCTTATAATTTTAGTTATACAAATTTAGAATTTGCACATAAGAAATCACAATCGAATCATTTAAAAATATTACTTTTGCGGCGTATAGTATTTGTTCTCGATGGTGCCCGGCCCGCATCCTCGCCATCGACCCGTTCGCGACGACGTCCTGCTTCAGAGGACCCATGTCCGAGACTGGGCTCAGTCGGGCTGGCACTGGGAGGTGCTACCTTCAGGGGCTCGCCGCTTGGTGAGGAACCCGGGTCCCGTTGTCGACTCTGAGCTCCTTTGGTGGTGTTCCCATGGGCCACTTTCGGTGCGGAGGGAGCCGGCCCCGCCGGAGGTGGTGCGTCGCCGTGTCAGGGAGGAGGATAAGCACGTCCGTCGCTACATGGCTGCTATGGACGCCAGGTTCTCCAATACCTGGTAGAGTCTTTGGGGAGATCACCAGAGCTATGATCCTGTGATGGTTCCTTCTCTTTGGGTGTCCACCGCCAGCGCCTCAGGAACTGCGAGTGGCCTAGATTATTCTGTAGTATTCAATCTTTATTAGCTAGCTAGCTAGTGATGTATTCGATATATAATATTCGAGACGATCGATGTATTCGAGACTATATATTATTCGAGATGATGCATATTATGTACTATGATTCAGGATTTCATCGTATTGATTGCATGCATGCATATTGTAATTTGAATACTAAATTGTTTTATATTTCTTCTGGATTTGTTAAATAAAAGCTATGGCGGACAATACCGGCAGAGAGGGAGAAGAGGCCCTGTTCGAGATCATACGCTCCCCTCACGCGCCAGATAATCGAAATGAAGAAGATGACGGCTCCCAATATGTGAACAATACCTGGAAGGGTGATGCTATGATATTCGATCGCGACGACCGAATTGATGAAGTCATGGATTATGATGGCGAAGAAATTAATGATTATGATGGCGAAGAAAATGTTGACCTTGATAAAACAGAGATCGGTGAGGTATATTTATATAAGCAGGCATTTGGTGATCATCACATGTTTTAAATGATTTGAAGATATATTAAGGAATCGATCTTTCTTCTTTTCAGGCCTCCGGATCGAGCAAATCTTCTACAGGCAGAGTGCGAGGCCTGGGAAAAAAGTTGAAGCAGGGCGTAAAGTACAACATTGATGCCATCAAAACTAATGGCAAACCAATAGAGCCTAAGAACATTGCGAACAAGTTCATTCGTTAGTGCAGAGTTCTTGTGAAGGACAAACTCCTAATCTCCCTTCAAGAATAGAAAAATCCATCAAAGCCCCGTCTAGATCTTACTTTTGTCGATGACAGAGCAAAAAAAAGCACTTTGGGAAGATCTCATGGAACATTTCACCCTACCAGATCATTCACAGCTGCAGATGTGGAGAAAGTCAAGGACGCTGCTCTTAGGAAGATGGCAATTGCATTCAACAACCACAAGAAAGCTGTATGGAATAAATACGTCAAAGCAGGAAAGAAGACTACAGAATTCAAGGGAACACTGGAGAACCAAAGAGAATACTAGGACAATTTCGTGAAATTCAAGGAATCAGAATTATCTAAAGAACGGTCCAAAAAATACAAGGCCAATGCCGCAAAAAAGGAGCAATTCCATAGGTTGGGGACAGGTGGCTACGCGTTGGCAATGCCTAAGTGGGATAAGTCTGAGCAGGAGATGCATGCTGCACAAGTCACTCCAGTTACATTGAGCTGGACCCCCAGGTGCAGAACTTGGTTCTATGCGCATGGGGGGCGTTGGACCCGAAGACAGGCCTAGTTTCGAAGAAGGCATCTCTTAAAGGAGCCGATGTTGACTTAGTTCAAGCAATACAAGAAGCTCGAGAGGGGGTGTTCACGCCCAACAGAGAGAACGACGAGCTCACGCGTGCCCTGGGAAATCTTGAACACCCGAGAAGAACACGAGGCAAGGGCGTTATTCCGTGGTATGAGGGCTTTTCTGACTAGAATGCCAACTATAGAAGCCGTGCGAGAAGGAAGATGGAGGAGGAGAAGAAGAAGAAGAAGCTGGAGGACGAGTAGAGGAAGCAGGAAGCAGAACGGCTTCAAGGCCTAGAATCAGCACACGTGGACTTGGCACTCAAATTGCAGAGGTAGCAGCAGCAGATCGACTCGCTTAGGCAAGAAAGGGGGTCTCAGCGGCGGCCGCAGCTAGCGGATGATCCAGCATTGGATAGCACCATCCCATCCATGCCGAGAAGCAGCGTGGGTTCCGCCGGGCGACGCACTGCTGGATAGATACCCTGTGGATGACATCATGGAGAACACTAACGCTGAGCTACACTTCAAAATAAAGAACATATCCGTGAAGGCGGCGGGCGCCGTTGCTTATACAAATCCCCCCGGAGCAACCTACCATTGCAGAGAGATTCCAGCCGGCTATGCTCGTGTCGTGGTTGATGAGGTGGTGGACCTATATTCGGGGCTAGCGCTTGACATTCCTGGAGGTGACGAGGAGCACACACTAGGAGAGGCCATACATCGTATCATCCTATGGAGAAAGGATTGCATAATATTTCGAAGGCCACCGACACCGCGTCAGCTAGAGCTTGACATCCCAGGAGGTGACGAGGAGCAGATGACTCACGCTCCTCCTAGTCCAGCACAGCTTCAGGCCACTCCTCCTGCTTCAACTCAGCCAACGCGTGAGGCCACTACTCCTGCTTCAACTCAGCCAACGTGTGAGGCCACTCCTCCGGCTTCAACTCAGCCAACGCATGAGTCCACTCCTCCTGCTTCAACTCAGCCAACGCATGAGGCCACACCTCCTTCTCTGAGTCCACCAAAGCGTGCCACTCCTCCTCTAAGTTCGACACCGCGTCAGCCGTCTCCGCTGCCTCAGCAATCGCGGAAGAGAGCCACCGCAGCTATGGTGCGTAGTGCTACAAGTCGAGGTAGTACAGGAGGTACAGGCGGAGGCAAGCGATTTCAATATGGTCCAAGCCTCGCGCCTCTTACGCAGAGGCCTTACGACATGACCAAGGAGCAAAACGAAACAATGGTGAAGGCCCAAGTGGAGGCCCATTTCGCACAAAAACCGGCACCGCCGCCAAGGGAGAAAGTGCCCGAGGAAACGATTGACCACTTTATTCGTATGGCGCGAGCACCAGCTCCCAAGCCTTTTGACTCAGACTATGAGCGCCAAATCAGGAAGGCACATCGAGCACGACAACATAAGGGGTCGAGCTCGAGCTCGATCTAAGTTGTTGGCCAAAAATGCGGGAAAACCGTTCCCCAACTAGGAGAACAGGCGGCGCAATCGATTCCTCCGCTTGTTGTACCAACACATGAGAGTACCGGCGCCGGTTAGCTGGTAATAACCGACGAGCATAGATGGAATGTTGAAATGCTCGGTATCACTATTGAACAACTCGTCGAGATTGAGCCCATGCCTAAGGTTAAAGAGCAGGACATAAAATGGAAATATGCCCGCGGCCAACCTTTGGTAAGGCCTGAGGAGGTCAAGAACCTCCCAACGAGAATGTATCAATTGCATGATTGGTACATGAAAATTACCAAGAGTAACAATCGAGAGGGCCTCATGGTGAAAGGCAAGGAAGAGTATTACTTCCATCATCTAGCTATGTCCATTGAGTATTCAGAACTATTTCAGTTATTCCATCAAGACGCACTCGACAAATCCATCGTCACTTTGTATTGTCCGTAAGTGATTTCTTTCGGTAATTCAAGTCTCAAGCTAGCTGTAGTGCTCATTGATCGATCATTACATGTAATTATCCTCACTATATTCTTTTCTGTGGTATTATGCAGGATGAAGATGTATGAATTGAAAAAAGTTGGACGCTATGGCATTGGGTTCATTGACCCAAATTCCATTAGTGCAGAAACATGGACATATCCATGATATCAAAAAGAAGTAGAGAAAAACATGCTAGAGTTCTTGAAGCGCCTCAATACCAATGAACATATACTACTTCCTTACAACTACAGATGAGTCACACTGTCTTGTACTACAAATTCTGTTTTTACTTACTAGCTAGCTAGATGTTAATAATTATTACTACCAATGATGAGTGTTATGCACATGCCCGCTTAATTAAGACATGCAAACGTGTGTGCATGCAGTTATCATTGGATCTTGTTAATCATTAAAGTTGATGAAGGAACAATTGAAGTACTAGACTTACTACTTAAAGAAAAACACACCTACTCAACCGTGAAGGGGACAGTCGACAGGTAATTTCAATCATTATTAACTATATGTCGGCCTCTTTAGTTCGTCATTTCCTGATATCAACTATTTAATAACTCGTTTATTCATTTTCTTTGCCGGCGGGCAGGGCTTGGGCAAAGTTCAGGAATTCGAAAGAGGTTCCAGGAGAATGGAAAGAAAAGTTGTATTGGTTTTGACCCAAGGTATAATTAATTAAGTAGTACTAGCTAGCTACCATGCATCTCTTTAATTCCGGGCTATAGAACCAGCACTAAAGCCCCTTACGAACTGGGCCTATATATAGCCCGGTTCTGCACTAGTGCATCTTTTTAATTCTAGTTTCAAGACCATTAATTATCATGCTTGATTAATTATTATCTCATTAAATTCTATTCTCGTAAAGGCCCTGAAGCAGGCGCAGGGGAGAGATCATTGTGCATACTGCATTTTCAAGAACTTTTGCATGATGACGTCCGAAAGGACCAAAACTGATAGACAGCTATGGGAGAATTCAAGCGGTTGAACTGATGAAATTCGAGCGGTTGAACTGATTCTTTCTGTTGCTGTTAAAAATCGTCTTCTTTAGTTCAAATTTTTTTGCAATTTTTTTTGTCGAAATGAGTCGTGTAATATATTGTTGGAAAACTCTTGACATCCACATTACAATCTTCTAATTTTTTTTTGCAAAAAAATTATGATTTAAGAGCAGTTTTGAAAAAACCGTTTTTTTCAAAACCGAAAACGGAATCGTATTTTCGACTTAATTTCCGAACGGTTTGTCGGAATTGAGCAAATGAGATGGCGTTGGAAAGCTTGTGAAAATCCGCATCTTCCATATATATACTATTTTTTCATATTCTATACGATTTAAAAGTAATTTGAAAAACGTTGAAATTCTGGGAGAAATGTTTTTTCACTGGTTTTTGCAAACGGTTTGTCGGATTGACGCAAATGTTACGGCATTGGAAAGCAATGGAAAATGCGCAACTTTTGCGTATAGAAAGTTTTTTTAATTCCTTAAGGTTTAAATATGAATTCAAATACAGTTAAAATTGGTTTTGAACACGTTTTTTTTAAGTTTGTTGAAATGGGGCAAATAATATACCGTTGGATAGCTATAAAAAATGCGAAACTTAGTCATGTTGGACGTTTTCTCTACCTCACAACCGTTTAAGAGTAATTTGGAATACGGTAAGACGGATTCTGCTGTTTTCCCGTCTGAAAAACAGAGTACTCGTACTGATATATGTGTGTGTTTGTACTGAGGTATTTTTTGTAGAGTAATTTTGAATTATTCTGAAAAAAGAGTACTTGTACTGATGTTTGCATGGGTTTGTACTAAGCATGTTTTCACTAACTAGCTTTTTCCTTGTTTTTGTGTAATAGTTTTGCTCGTAAATTTTCAATGGTTTACTGTATCGTCGCCATGTACTTGCATGGTTTGTATCATCGAACTGAATGATATTTTATTCAAAAATAAAATGTTTTGTTTTGTTTCTTTTTTTTTGAACTCAACATTTTTTTGACAACGATGTTCTGAACTTCTCTCATTTTATGACTTGTACTGAGGTACTTACTAAGCAGGATTTTCATGGGGTTTCTTTTTTTTGCTTGAATTTTTACAATTTGAATTTCTGTCATTTCTTTTATTCCGAACGGACCACCGTTTTTAACTCGTACTGAGGTACTGACTACGCCCGAACTGGGGTGGCTGTCGCGTGTCTCGGCAAGGAAGAAGAGAAGCTCGGGGGCCAGGCTGGATTCGGCCGGCGGCTGGTCCGGTCGGTAGGATGCTGCGCAAGGCAGGGGGTGACAGGCGCAGGGCGGCGGGGCTCGGAGTGGTGGCGCACGACGGAGGGGCTCGGGGTGGCGGCGCGGGGCAGGGATGGCGGTGCGCGGCGGCGGAATTGAGCAAATAAGATGGCATTGGAAAGCTGATGAAAATCCGCTTCTTCCATATATCTAATGTTTTTTCAAACTCTATACGATTTAAAAGTAATTTGAAAAACGGTGAACTTTTGGGCGAAATGTATTTTCGCGTTTTTTTTCAAACAGTTTGTCGGATTTGCGCAAATGATATGGCGTTGGAAAGCTATGGAAAATGCACAACTTTTTCGTATAGAAATGTTTTTTAATTCCTTATGGTTTAAACTCAAATTCAAATACGGTCAAATTTGATTTCGAAAGCGTTTTTTTAAGTTTATTGAAATGGGGCAAATAATATACCATTGGAATGCTATAAAAAATGCAAAACTTAGGCATGTTGAGCATTTTCTCAAATTCACAACCGTTTAGTAATTTTGTATACGGCATGACGGATCCTGCTGTTTTCCCGTCTGAAAAACAGAGTACTCGTACTGATATATGCGTGTGTTTGTACTGAGTTTGCATGGTTTATATCATTGAACTGAGACATTTTTTTACAAAAAAATATTATGTTTTTAACTCAACAATTTTTTCCAACGGTGCTTTGGACTTCTCTCATTTTATGACTTGAACTTTTGCCATTTAAATTTTTATGGGTTTCTTTTTGTTTGAGCTTTTTTCCCAACCTCGCCTGGGACCTGATGTTGAACTTACAACTTTTTAATTAAGAACGTGTTGTGTTTTTACAATGCCAAAGCTAGCAAACAGTAGGGCATTCACCCAAGTTTCTTAATCCAAACTGATTGTTCTCTTTAATTTGAACTGATCATTCATTTTATTGAAATCCAATCTAATCATTTTTTACTTCAAACTGAATTTTAAATTCAAACTGACCATTTTATTATTATTTTGAACTGGTCATTGTTTTCAATTCATACTGATCAATTGTTTTTTATGTAAGCCATTTCTTTCATTCTTGGACGCACATCAAACGGTCATGTATACCTTCTTTGAAGAAGTAGCAATCATATCATAGACAGAAAATTTTCCACACATATAATACATGTACATGAATGACATATACATCACACCTGCTGCATATTTTTCATGGATGAATGACATATACACCACACCGACTGCACATTTTCATATTATCCATATCACCCACCGCAACACAAAAATCATAGGCCTATTTCCCGCATAGCAAATGTTCAAGCACACCCAAATGATAGCAATAATAATCATCAAAAAAATAAAGTGCTTTCGCACAAGGGTACAAAAAAATTCCTCTAGTGCAAAGCTTGAACCGGCCAAACACTATTGTTCTCTAACACACATAGGAACTTATAGCAATTGATCATTTGAACCAATAGCTATAGAAATAAGAAATGTGTACAAGGATACAACTTTGATCATCAAAATATAGAGTTAGAAGACACATACACAAGATGAGGTTTCTCGATGGAAAAATATGCATATGATGTGCATGTAGCAGCAGACAATCTGGTTTCGGTGTGCATTAAAAAATCTTCACAATAAAACTTCACTGAGAAGACAAAGGCTGCATTTACTGAATCTGCAATCCATATTTTTCCATCGAGAGGGGGGGTACTGACGGCAATAAAACAACATCTACTAGCAGAGTACCGACGACAGTAACAGTCTTCCATCCATATTTTTTATGAAACTGCATGAGTTCTGATTTTTTCAACTCCTCCAGTGGTTACACATCAACTGAGCAATAAGCAACATAATGTTTTTTCTGAACTTTATAGGGGGCAAACACTTGAACTTATGAAATGAGAACTCACCACGCACATCTGCTTCATACCTCAGTCTCATTGCTCGTTGTGGTACACTTGCCACCCACTCGTTGTCACCGGTCGTACCCTACACACAACAATAACCAATTAAGCACGCACCACAACACACCTAGGGACGTATCTTCGGTACACTTTGAATTGATAATATAGTAGCACAAGAAAATTATTCTTTTGAACTGATGATGTAGTAGCACAAGAAGATAATTCTGTAGTGACATTTTCAGAATCCTATAGGTACACCCCAGGAATTTTGAACTGATGACATGCTGGTTTTGGGTAGGCTGGAGGTGGGACCTTCCATCTCATTTAAATGAGGATTCATGTGACACTTGCTTCCCATTCAACCTTGTTTCTCATTTCACCAGTACTAGTACGACTCAACAGTAAATTCAGAATTGTAGCAGCGTCCAGATCATAAAATAAAACATACACCTAACACATGCAGTGGTGAACAGACTGGTGTGGCGGCTGTGAACAGTCTGGGCGCCGGAGCAGCAGCAGTGATGTGCTGTGGATTGGGGAGGCGCAGAGGAACGCGGATGGCAGTGACGTGCAGGGGCCAGGTTGCCAGCGGCTGCACGCGTTGGTCTTGGGAGGAGCGAGGACGACCCGTGCGGGGGCCTCCGACGGTGCGTGGGAGGCAGGGCCAGAGAACAATAATGGTCAGGGAGAAGATGGCGATGAGGTGGTGGCTGGATTTTTAGGTTCAAACCTTTTTTGAAACATTGAACTGGTCATTGTTTTTATTCAGACTACCATGTTTATATTTTTCAGAGCCGTTTTTTTCTTTCTTGTTTTTAATTCAAATTGATCGTTGTTTTAAATTTGAACTGATCATTGTTTTTAATTTAAACGGACCTTTAATTCAAACTGATCATTTTCTTTAGTTTAACTAATAATTTGTTTTTAATTCAAAACAAATTTTCTGTATCTTGCACACACACACACATTAAACTGTCATTTTACATTTTCTTTTTATGAACAGAATGCATGTTGGACTAATAAACCTACTCTATTCCCAGGCACAAACCAGTGCAGCAATGGAGTGAGCAAAGCACAAAACCAGTGCATCATTTGCCTCAATTCATATGCACCAGCAGGGCGTTTTTATTTGTTTCATCAAATAATAAAAGTGCATTAGCAAGGCACAATCGACTGAGCTAGAGACAGAAAAATACAGGAGATGGGAAGTGCCAACAAGTGGACACTACAGTGCATATGTTATTGTGATCTCCAACACCATATATACAATCTTGCTATACATAAGCCTGGATCCATGCTAACCATTCCATTCGAAATGTAAGAATTTCGCAGCAAAGAGTTCAAAAAATGACTACCCCGTAAATGTATCTGACACTTCCTCTAATTGCTCTTGAATTATTTTTTAGTTTAACTTCCTGAGAAAAAATAACGGACAGAAAGTCAGAAATTAATTCCTTCTCAAGGATTGTTTACTTCTATAATATGAAATCCTCTCATTCACTTATATATATCCTCATTATAATTTTTTTTGAGACAAACCATGACTAATAGGATTTACATAGAATCTGACTGGAGTAGAATATTGATCCTGAATATGTTGCAGGACCGTAAGGTTCTGACTGTTTATTACTATGCCAAATATGAATTTCAGTGTCTCCACTCTTTTTGCCTTCTCCACCTTATGCTAGCTGAATTGTATGGTTGAAACAGAGACAACTCAAAGAATAGGAATACATGGCTAACCTTGCCATCATTGGGAGACTTGTTTCTCACGCATTCCTCCTCCAAATTGTTCGATTTAGAGCAGCAACTGAGCCCCCACTAAAACATTCACAAGAAAACATTTTCAACACCTAATGCAGTAGAGATGTTTCTCCAAGGAAACTATCCTATAAGCAACATATGAACAATGAATAATTCCTTATAACTGAAGAACAAAATTTCCCCCCCACCTTGGTGTCATCAGTTATAAAAGAAAACACCTAAGAGGCACAACTCCCATGCATCTCCATTAACACATTTTTTTCTAAAATTTCCTCCTAGCGCTGACTAAGACAAGCACGAACCAATAATCACACACACCCATTAGAAGCAGCGTTAGTGTAGAACTGAAAAATGGGCAAAAAATCCTGTGGAGTGAGAGGTGAAGAAGAATACGAAGATGATGTCAGACCGAATGGATGAGTGGAACGCGGGGGTCAGGTTGGACTGAAGGAGCAATCTGAATACACAAAGCACTAGTGATAATAATAAGGCAGTCAAGCATCTAGTTTTGGCACACCCAATAATAGCTGTATTGAGATGGTCAACTAATTGTACTGGGATAGTGAACTTATTTATTGCAAAAAGAAAGTCTAAATCATGGCTGAAATTTAGTCTAAATCATAAGACTGATGGGAGGATAAGGTAACTTCGGCAAATGTATACGAAATTTTAAATTTCCGAGCACATACCTTCTATCTTGTTTGTTGCCGGGCATGCTGCTCCTACTCCTATGGACTGACGGCACCAGCGAAGTTGAGCTGAAGGAGCGGGGATCACGAGCGGCGGCTGGGTGTGCCGGAATTTTTCCACTGTATGGGGATCCCAGCTACTACCAAGTCATTCCCGAGGAGCTTATAAAGGCGGCGCAGTTGGTCGCAGTCCAGGTGTAAGTTTGAACTATCAGGTGTGCCGGGATTTGGCCGCTGTAGAGAAACAAGAAGTCAGAACAAACATGAGTTATATAGGTTACAGATTTTTGCCTTCTATAATGACGTGCTTCCTGGGCAGTCCAAAAGCAGCAGCTGCACAAGTTCAGTAGACGCTCAACACGTGCACCTACTCGATGGGAATTTACACAGACTGTTTGGAATTTATACAAACTTTTAAAACATGAACTTTGTGGTCCAAAACTTAGTGTTTGAACTAAAATGCATGTTTTAACTAAGTTGCATGATAGCTCAAAATCGAAATCAAATCATTCAGAAATTGCACCAAATATATCACATTTTTGCAAAGATGAAATGTATCTAGTGTTGCTAGCAAGTTGATTAATAGAACGACTCTATGTATCTCTCTTATTTCTGTCCATGATGGTATGGTAAGTGATAACAATATAAAATGTACAATACAAACATGTACTACACAAGACTCTACGTCTATACCACTCAGAACAACAAATTAACAAAAAGAAAACTAATTTATGAAGGAAAAAATTCTTGAACTTTGGTTAGAGCTTTGTTCGTTGAGATTTTTGAACTCTTGCAGTAGTTATACCTGAACTTGCGCTACACACTTCTTATTCAGTTGAGAGCGTCTGATATTTTTGCAACACCAATAACATTCTAACCCTTTTAGCAAGTTGTAACAGAGCCAAAAGGCGTGTATGAGAACTTGTTCCGACTAATAGTAAAGTGTATACACTTCTTTTAACCAAGAAAGTAATAACTAATTTCTATGCTAATCTGGAGACTGTAAGGTTCACTTTTTTAAAGTATGCTGCTACAGCCAGTAGGGACCCAGTACACTTAGTAACAATTTTATTTGCAAGGCAAAATGACACCAAGATTCTGCAAAAAATAAATCATACAAAATAACCCAAATAATCAAGAACTTCCTGTATGTTAATTTTTGAACTCCCTTGAACAGAACTGCTCGCTTTTTTCTGTTGCCTAAGCCACTTACATACAAACAGAAATAAATTTGTAGACCAAAGGACTCAGCAAATTGAACCATTAATTTTCCAACCAGAGAACTGCAGGAGTTAGCAAAAGGGAACTATTTCCTCAATGGTTTTCCAACCAAAAATCACATATTTTTGAACGAAACCAAACTTTTTCAGTGAATTTCTTTAGGTTTATGTGTTTGAACTTACCAACTTTCCAAACAAGTACTTAGCTCGCTTATCTTCTTTCCTTCATGATGGAATTAGAAGTGCACAAGATAGAAGCAATAACACATGGATCAACTAGGGCAAACAACAGAACACAAAACTAAACAGAAATTAAACCAGACAATAGGGAACAGTTTTACTCTCTAGTATACTAACTACTGCAGAATATTCAGTACAGTGGTAATACTAATTTGCTCATCCATTTGGTAATTTCTTAAGGTTATGAAATTAGATTTTTAGAGGTTTCATGAGAAAACAAATATGTTCATCTCATACAAGTGAATGAATTGTCCCTGCTTTGGTCTGCTTATTTCTAACCATCAACAAACATTCTAGAGGGACTACAAAATGATTAAAGAGTACTATATAAATTTCTTTATCTGGCAAATTATAAAATAGATCTTAAACCATTTTAGAAGATGCTCTTTGTGTGCAACTTTTCTATGAGTCCATTTGATACAAATAAAATCACATCAGATTGGGGTGAAAGTTAGATTGTGCTGTCATATGCACAACAGAGCTAAGTTGATATCTACATCTGTAATATATTTATTTAGCTTGCCATTTCATCAAACAGGTGTTAGGCACCTTGACTTCTCAACTTTCATGATCTTTCGAGATGAACAAGTGCAATTTTTTATGGAACCAAACTTCTGAACTTTTTCCAATACACTCTTTGAACGTGTGGCGGCGTGCACTAGTGCCAGCAAAAGCTCGTACTTGAAGGAGCATGGCAGGAGGAGCTAGGACGGATAAGGGAGGAATAGTTGAACTGATGTGAGCCCCATACCTGGATGAGGGCCGGAGGAAGTAGTCTGTGTGGGCGGCGGGGGCTGTCTGTAGAACAGAGTTTTTTTCTTGCAATCCGTCCAACCTCCCTTGTGCTGTAGTACAGAGAAACAAGTTAGTGAGAGAGAAGAGCAGTAGAGAGAAAAGAGATGTATGTACTGTTGCTGTTATTTTTGTTGAACCGCAACTGAATGTCATAATGAAGAGAAACCGGAGAAGAGGTTGCGTGTCAGCAGTGTTGGATGCAGAGGACCGTGGGCGTGGGGGGAACTATCGCGTGGTGCGGAGCTGCTCGCCGGAGGGAACGTCGGGCGCGCTAGTAGAGTTGCTGGAGGGGGAGGGCAGGTGAGGGGGGCGGCGCTAGAGCTAGACCAGCGGCGGAGGTGTTCGCCATGGCCGCGGGAGGTGGTGACCTCCATGACCTCGACGTCGCACCGCGGGGATCCGTGGACAGGGTAGCGGTGGGGGTGCGGTAGGGGCCACAGCCGCGCATGACGTAAGGCGCGCCGGCGGTGATGGCGCGCCGCTTGGCCGAAGGAAGAAGCAGGAGAGGGGGCGGCGGCGCGCTTGGCCGGAGGAGGAAGGAGGCCCGGGGCGGCGGCGAGCTTGGCCGGAGGAGGAAGGAGGACCGGGGGCGGCGACGAGCTTGGCCGGTGGAAGAAGGAGGCCCGGGGCGGCGGCGAGCTTGGCCGGAGGAGGAAGGAGGCCCGAGGCGGCGGCGCGCTGGTGGGAGCGGGCTCAGGCGGCGCCGGGATGCAGGGGAGGATCGGGGTCCTGGTGAAAGACGATGGGGGTGTGGGGGCCTCGGTCAGTTTACAAGATTCGCGTCGATCGATCTATATAGGGCGCGAGGGTAATAAAATAATATTCTATTACTAGTAACAAAATAGCCATGTCCTATATATATTCTGATAACACTTTCGCACCGCACGCTCAACGCAAGAGCACTGCACTTTCTGTAGCAAGGGCACTGCAATACAAACTAGTGAACTTCGTGTCGAAAAAAACTGCACGCAGTGTTTTACCGGTATTGTTTTCGCTCTAGCTTCTTCACCATTTATCGGAACGAGGCATATAATATACCGTTGGAAAGCTATGGATTAGGCGCAACTTTGCCATGCTGAAGACTTTTCGGGATTTCTCGCGATTTCGGAGCAGTTTACAAAACGGCGCGGCGGACGATGTGTGGCACCAAGCGTATCTTTACGATTTTTTCTAAACCTCTTATTGGAATAAAGCAAATGATACACTGTTGGAAAGATATCATCGAGGCGCATCTTTTCCATATCTATTATTTTCTCTAATTCGTTACGATTTAAGAGCAGTTTCAAATTTACTAAATCACGGAATTACGTTTTTTTTTAAAAAAATCAATTTTTGGTACTGTTTTCGCTCTAGTTTTTGAACCGTTTTTTGAAATGAGGCGTGTAATACATCGTTGGAAAGCTATGGACAAGGCGTAACTTTCATATGTAGAAATGGTTTTGATATTCCTTATGGTTTTTAGTTAATTTTGAAAATTGTACGGCTGACGACGAGAGGCAGCTGCCATTTTTCGTTGAATTTTCACAAACCGCTGGTCGAAATGATTCAAATGATACGCCGTTGGAAAGATATCAATGAGGCGCAACTTTTTCATGTAGAACACTCTCTCTGATTCCTTATGGTTTAAGAGTAATTTTGATTTTACCGAAAAGCGGATACTCTGATTTTCGCGAGACCAAAATCGTCGTGTGTATTTCATCAGATAGAAGAACGCACTGCTTAAAACTAAAAACCGCACTGCATGAGACGGGCAAGTGAACTTCATGATTTCTTTTGTTGCACCTAAATTTTCTCACACGAGTTTTTGTTGTCTTTTTTTAACTTTTTTTACCGCATAGATGAGGGCAAGTGAACTTCAACGTATATCAAAGTGAACGGCATTGCCTTTTTTTCGCAAAATTTTTCGCTTTTCGCGAGACCAAAATCGTCGTGTGTACTCTATCGGACTGAAGAACGCACTGCTTCAAACTAAAACCGCAGTGCATCCAACGGGCAAGTGAACTTCATGATTTCTGTTGTCGGACATACATTTTCTCAGATGAGGTTTTGTGAGTTTTGTCGCCTTTTTTTAATTTTTTTAAGAACAAGAGTGGACCTCAAAGACGAGGCAAGTGAACCACATCAGGGGAAGCGCAACATGAGTCTAAGTGAACCGCTTGATTTTTATCCCCCTTTTTCTAACTTTTTAAAATTGCATGAGGACTACATGATCGATGTTAGAGAACTGCATTTTTCGGTCGGAGAAAGTGAACCACAAGGCATAAATAAAAGGAAGTGAACTTCTTGCAATGTTATTTTTTTCTGGAGCTGCATCTTTTCGCTTGTTTATTTTGTTCAAAACAAAAAGAACTGCATAGGACAGAGGAGCGAACCTCTAAAAAAACAAAAATTCTCTGTATTAGGACAGATTGAGCCACTCTTTTCATGGGGTGAACCTCTAAGGCCCACTTAACGAACTACATTGATTTTTTTCCTCACAGGTGTGTATGGTGAAAAGAAAACTAAAATGAACTTCTTTGTACCAGGACAAATTGCAAAAATCAATCTAAAACAAAAATTAATATTACAATCCGGTCTTTTTGATAGAGCCTTCGCTGTTGACTACCCATGCCCTGCTGGCTTCTGCCGGCGCCTGGAAAATCGAATAGGGGGAGCCAGCGAACTGCACACACAGAAAAGGTTGGGGGATTGTTGAGGAACTGCAAGGAGGGCAAGATGGGCAAGGAACTGCACCGCACGGCGAGGTGCACTGCGATGATGAGGAAAGGAGTTGGCTAGAGGCATTCTCGATCAAGGCAACAGGTAGTGGCACCTGTGTGGCGGCGAAGGTGGACGGCGATGGATGGATCTTACGCGTAGTAGGGGAGCCTGCGGCTGTGATCTTCGCCGAACTGCAACACGTGCTCCATGGTGACCCCTGTCACTCAAGATGCAGCCATGGCGCTAAACTCGTGGTTGAGCGGGGGGAGGTCTGCAGTGGCGCTGTATGACTTGGTCTACAGAAGAGAACTGCACACCAGCGATGCCCACGGTGATGCAGTTCATCGAGGGGGAGGGAGCAGGAGTGATGCAGGGCGGTGAAGCAAGGCAGGGCCGCGACGGATCCAGCCAAAGAGACCATCAGGAGGTCGGCGGCCGATCCACTGAGGTCGCAGGTGGAGGAAAGGCACCAGTCGAACCACTCCTCCTCCTGTCCCTCACACAGAAGCCAGAGAGCTCAGATCCGGCCGAGTTGTGGTGGATCCAGGCTTTTAGCAGTGAGAGGGGTGGTGGGTGTGTCGTGGGGCATGATAGGGGGACACCGGGATTTGGAGGTGGCTCTTGGGCGGCGACGTGTTTGGGATGCCGGCGAGGCACCAGGAGGCAGGGCCATGGCGCGGCGGGGGTGGAGCCAGGAGGAAGAGCACCACGGTGGCGCTGCGGGGAGGCGACGGAGGCCATGGCAGCGGCGCAGGCAACCGGTTGGGTGCACCCATTCGCGGCGGCGCACGGGCCAACTTTAGGGCGGTGCGCGGGCCGAATTTAGGGTGGCGCGTAGAGCTAGTGGAGGGAGGTGGCGCCCCGGCGGTGGCAGCCTTGACCCGTGCGGCGGGCGGCGGTTCTGAGGAGGTGCAGAGGTGGTGGTGCGGTGGCGCGGGGGAAGCGAGGAAGGTGGTGGTGCGGCGACAGGGTGGGGGTGGGGGGCAGGTGGTGGTGCGGCGGCGGCGGTGGGGAAGTAGGGGAGGTGGTGGTGCGATGGCGACACGGGAGAAGCAGGGGAGGTGGTGGTGCGGCGGCGGCGCGGGAGAAGCAGGGAAGGTGGTGGTCCGACGGCGGGGTAGGGGTGAGCGGGAGGTGGTGGTACGGCGGCGGGCTCGGAGGGGAATCGTGTGTAGCAGAGGGAGGAGCACGGGGAGAGAGAGGGAAGGGGGTGGTGACGAGAGGATAAGGTGGGGTGGTGCGGTTCGGTCCAGTTTGTGGGATGGGGTGGGCCGTGGGTTCGGTTCGCTTCGCTGTTGCGTTGCAGCTCGAAACTGTTAGCAGAATAAAATTGGGTGTTAGCAGAATAAGGTCTTAAATGGGTGTTATTAGAATAGACCCACCCTATATATATAATCGGTTCTACAAATAATTCTACTTATATATATGCATAACGTGTAGAATATGTAGTATCGTAAAATACCAGCAAACGAAAAAGAATTAAATGAAAAATACAAAGTTAAAGGAAAAATAAATAATAAAACCAAAACCCCCAAAAGTTTTAGTATCGGTTGTTAACACAAACCGGTACTAAAGCTCTTCCCACACCCGGCCCTGGCTCGTGCCACATGGTTGCCCTTTAGCAACGGTTCGTACCTAACCGGTACTAAGGAAGGGACCTTTAGTTCCCGCCCTTTAGTGCCGGTTACAGAACCGGCACTAAAGCCCCTTACGAACCGGGGTTATAGCCCGGTTCTGCACCCGCCGGTGTTGCGATCCAGCACTCATCGGCACCCAAGAGGAGACGGGGGTCTAGTGGGTGCTAAGAACGACGAGCTCTGTCAACCGCGGGGGGGGGGGGGGGGGGGGGGGGCTCTGCTCCTGCGAGCCAAACAACGCTTCCATGGCGATGTGTAGAAAGTTAGAAGCCATCCAAACACATATCTATCCCTCGGTCAACGCCAATATTTTGGAATGGCACGCCATGCATGCAATCCAAACAGCCCCTTCATGAACTACTCACTCAGATGAACACGCAGAGGCTTTGCGGCAATGCACAACTTCTGCCCTTCTCTTTCTCTTGTTCACTTCCTATCTAGTAATAACACTACGGGCTACATTATAGAATTCCAAGATACCTAACGTCAAAGCGAGACGATCTCGTTGCTACCGCGAGAAATCCCATCTTCCGCCGACGCTGATGCTGTGTTTACGCTGCTCGTCATTGTCGTCCAAAGATTATCCACCGGCACGTCGTCCATAAGATGCCGGAATGGGTTCGGCGGCAGAGCAATGTCCATCTCGCCCTCCAGCATCTTCACCACAGCGCCCATTGGCGGCCTCGCCCCCGGCTGCTGTTGCACGCACCAGAACGCTACCTTGCACATCCTCTCCGCCAGCTCCTTGCACAGCTGTTGCTGCGGCTCATCCACAGCATCCACGCCATGGTCGTCACCGCTGCTCGGCATCACGAGCTCCACCAGCTCGCCGCTCTCGTACCTGGTCCACGCCAGCTTAGGGAACCACTGCTGGCTCTCCGGCGCGGCCTCGTCGAAGTTCCTCCTCCGGCCGACGGCCTCGAACAGCAACATGCCGAAGCTGTAGACGTCGCACTTCTCCGTCACACCAGAACCCATCCACAGCTCCGGCGCCGCATAGCCGGGTGTACCGCGCACGCCGGACATGGAGACGTGCGTGTCTGCCCGGTCCACCAGTCGCGCGAGCCCGAAGTCAGCCACCTTGGGCGTGAGGGTTCTGTCGAGGAGGACGTTACCACCCTTGATGTCGTAGTGGATGATCTTCTGATGGCACTCCTCGTGGAGGTACCTCAGACCCCGTGCCACGCCGGTGGTGATCGCGGCCACCGTGGCCAAGCCCACGCCGGCGGCGCGGTTGAAGAGGTAGGCGTCGAGCGCGCCGTGCTGCATGAACTCGTACACCAGCGCGCGCACGGAGGCGTCGAAGCAGAAACCGAACAGCCTGACGAGGTTGATGTGGTGCGTCCTCCCGATGGTGCCCATCTCCGCCATGAAGTGCTCCTCGGACCGCTGGTTGTGGTCGCCGTGGAGCACCTTGACCGCGACGGCGAGGCCGTTGGGGAGCGCGCCCTTGTAGACCGTGCCGAACCCGCCGGCGCCAAGACGGGACGAGTAGTTGCTGGTGTAGCCTTGGAGCTGGCCCGGCGTGAACCGGATGGGCTTCTCGTTGGCCATCTCCGCGAAGAACCTCTCGATGGTGGCGTGCCTCATCACGTGGTCTGACACCACCGCGTAGGACTGGGGTACGGGTCGCGCGCCGTTGTCCGAGCGGTAGCAGAACACGGCGAAAAGAAGCACGAAGATGAGCGTGCCGACCAGCACTGCGAGAGCCAAAATTAAAAGCAGAATACGTTGGATCAGATATACGTAGCTGGCTATTCAGAAAGGGGAATCTAGGTTGCCGATGCCCACCCAAGGCCGGAATCAACGCCATCTTTGTCCGGCCGGCTGGAGCTGGAGCCACAAAACAGAGCGGCACGGCACGGGTGAGCCAACCAAGGAAGAAGGTGGTCGAGAGGCACGTTCGTCAGATGGAAGCAATGGCATGTAAAGGACCTCGAAATAATCATGATATTAGTCTCCGACTCTCCATTTGGCCGGCTGCCACCTAGTGGCTCAAGCTTTTTTAATAAATCGATTCATCACTCTCCCTCTTCATGTCTTCACAAGCATAAGTGGACAATTGTCGTTTATACAATTCGACTTCCATAGATTTAATAGCACGAACCAATCTACTGAATCTAGTGACCGGGGACGAGCCCAGAACGAAGACCTAGAGGACAGAAAAGTGACCTTTTCTTCCCTGCAGCCTCGTTGCCGGCATGCTGACCGTGGGGCCAGTCGGCCGGCAATGCGCCGTGTTGCTGTGGATCGCCACCCCCTTCTGACCTTCTGCACTTCAAACGATTGAAACTGCCTTCTCCGGCAGCCATAGAACGCAGCAGCACAAGGACCAACAAAAGGATCTGCCATCTGTGTGTGTGTGATCAGAATATTCTATTGGACGCACATTGCGTTAAAATGTCGACCCTTCCCACAGACTGGGGATCGAGAGATTACTTGGACCAGCCCATTTAGGGTGTGTTTGACAGCAAAATATTGCATAAACTGTAGTATTGAAAAACTGCAGTCTTTTTATCTATAGGTTCTAGAAACCACAGTTTTGACATATCAAAGTATTTTGTAGTATTGGGAATACTCTGACAGTGTTTGGCTGGTGCATGTTTAGGACGATGTAAATTAGCTAGCTAGCCGTTTCATAGCAGTCACAAGACATGCACGATCTTAGCTGACCAGTGGTTGCAAACTGAAAGGCCATGCTTAAATAGACCCGGCGGCAAGCTATGCATCAGCAGTGCGGCACGGAAGTGCGGGGGTCGCTCTGGCTTGGCTGCGGCTTGACCGACAACTGCTAATGTGGCGCGCTGAGGCATGGGGCGACGTTCGGGAGGAGCGCATGGACAGGAAGCAAGGCCGGTGTGGCTCAGCACAAGGGCCTACGCAGGCTCAGCCAGCAGTGTGTTCGGAGTTAGCTTTGTAGCCATCAGCTTGCGCGACCATGGCATTAGCAACCTGGGCATGTGGTGTCCAGGGGGCCGACCTGATGCACAGCGCGTACAAGGAGAAGAGAAGCGCTTGTGGGAGTAGGAAGGACACCATTTTTATTTCCATTCCGTTCTCCTGGCTTGGTTTGTCCCATGGCCAGCAATCTTCAGGGCGGCGGTGACGGCTTGGGAGCGAGGAAGGCGATAACGAATAGTCTCGTTTTCTTTGTGTGCTCTGTTTTAAAAAAAGAGGTCCAGGGTTCTTTTTTTAATACAGAGAAAATACCACGGTTTTGACAATACCACGGTATAAATACTACAGTTTTTTGTGGTTGCCAAACAGCTCACGGTAAATTAAACCATGGTATTTTGAAAAACTGCAGTATTGTCATAATACTTCGAAAAAACTAAGTTATCAAACGGGGCCTTAACGTGTTGCTGCTTTTCCGGTTTTGGGAATCTTCTTGAGTTTTCCAGCCGGTTTTTCTTGTTTGGGGAACCTCCAACCGGTTTTTCTGTTTCTTTTTTGGTTTTTCTTTTTTTTCTTTTTTTGTTTATTTTTCTTTTCATTTCCTTTTGCTGTTTCTTTTTTTTCTTTTTCAAGTTTAGTTTTCTTTTTTTAAGAGTTCATGTTTTTGAAGATTGTTTGGAAACTTAAAAATGTTCGTGCTTTCAAAAAACGTTCAACATTTTTACAAATTGTCGTGCTTTCAAAATGTTCCTAAATTCAAAAAATGTTTCCATTATTAAAAAATTGAACAGGATTTTTGAAAAGTATTCCAGTTTTAAAAAAATCAGAAAGTTTTTCAAAAATTGTTCAGAATATTTTTTTCTAATTTATAAGAACTTTTCAAATAATGACCGGGATTTCAAAAAATGTTCCTATTTTCAAAAATTATTCAAAAAACAAATTTTTTTTCCAATTTTTGTTCAGGTATTCCAAAAATGTTCATGTTTCAAAAACAATTATGATATTATGAACTGTTCTCAATTTCAAAATATGTTCTAAAAATTCAAAATATGTTCGTTATTTCAAAAGATGTATGCATTTTTATTTCTATTCTCAAATTAAGAAAAATCTTTCGCTTTCCAAAATTATTCACAATTTCAAACAAATGGGAATTTCGAAAAATGTTCCAGCTATCCAAGTTTGTTCACAAATTCAAGAAATGCTCATGTTTTTAATTATTGGTTGCAAACTCTAAAAAGTTTGATGAATTTGGAAAAATGTTCATAATTATTAACTTTTATTCACCAATTCTAAAATGGGAATTTCCAAAAAATACTCCCGCTTTCCAAAATTATTCACAATTCCTAACAAATGGGAATTTTGAAAAATGTTCCAGCTATCCAAGTTTGTTCAAAAATTCAAGAACTGCTCATGTTTTTAAATTTTGGTCGCAAATTCTAAAAAATTGATGAATTTGATTTTTTTTCACAATTATTAACTTTTATTCACCAATTCAAAAAATGGGAATTTCCAAAAAATATTCCCGCTTTCCAAAATTATTCATAATTTCAAACAAATGGGAATTCTGAAAAATGTTCCAGCTATCCATGTTTGTTCACAAATTCAAGAAATGCTCATGTTTTTAAATTTTGGTCGCAAATTCTAAAAAGTTTGATGAATTTGAAAAAACTATTCACATTTATTAACTTTTATTCACCAATTCAAAAAATGGGAATTTCAAAAAAATATTCATGCTTTCCATAATTATTCACAATTTCAAACAAATGGGAATTCGAAAAATGTTCTAGCTATCCAAGTTTGTTCCCAAATTCAAGAAATGCTCATGTTTTTAAATTTTGGTCACAAATTCTAAAAAGCTTGATGAATTTGAAAAAATGTTCACATTTATTAACTTTTATTCACCAATTCAAAAAATGGGAATTTCAAAAAAATATTCCTGCTTTCCAAAGTTAATCACAATTTCAAACAAAATGGGAATTTCAAAAAATGTTCCAGCTATCCAAGTTTGTTCACAACTTCAAGAAATGCTCATGTTTATAAATTTTGATCGCAAATTCTAAAAAGTCTGATGAATTTGAAAAAATGTTCACATTTATTAAGTTTTATTCACCAATTCAAAAAATGGGAATTTCAAAAAAATATCTCCGCTTTCCAAAATTATTCACAATTTCAAACAAATGGAAATTCGAAAAATGTTCCAGCTATCCAAGTTTGTTCACAAATTCAAAAAATGCTCATGTTTTGAAATTTTGGTCCAAATTCCAAAAAGTTTGATGAAGTTGAAAAAGTGTTCACATTTCTTAACTTTTATTCACCAATTCACAAAATGGGAATTTCAAAAAAATATTCCCGCTTTCCAAAATTATTCACAATTTCAAATAAATGGGAATTTCGAAAAATGTTCTAGCTATCCAAGTTTGTTGACAAATTCAAGAAATGCTCATGTTTTTAAATTTTGGTCACAAATTCTAAAATGTTTGATGAATTTGAAAAAATGTTCACATTTATTAACTTTTATTCACCAATTCAAAAAACGAGAATTTCAAAAAATATTCCCACTTTCCAAAATTATTCAGAATTTCAAACAAATGGGAATTTTGAAAAATGTTCCATCTATCCAAGTTTGTTCACAAATTCAAGAAATGCTCATATTTTTAAATTTTGGTCGCAAATTCTAAAAAGTTATATGAATTTGAAAAAATGTTCACATTTATTAACTTTTATTCACCAATTCAAAAAATGGGAATTTCAAAAAACATTTCCCGCTTTCCAAAATTGTCACATCATCTAAATGTTCAGGTTTTTTCAAATTTTGGCCCCGAATTCTAAAAAAACGAGGGAATTCAAAAAAGGTTCACGTCTTGAATAATTTGCTCGTAATTTTGAAAAATGTTCGCGCTTTCAGGTTTTTGTTCCTGTTTTTTAGAAAATGTGTTGCATTTTCAAGAAATTCTTCTTAGTTTTGAAAAATATCTCGCTTTCATTTTGTTCCTTTTTTTGAACAAAAGTTTGAGATCCCCAAAAATGATTCAAGTTTTAGTTTTCTTTGCTTTGAAATACGAAAATGTCTGTGTTTCAAAACATATTAACTTTTTCCACAAGAAAATCACGTTCAAAATTTGAAAATAATTTCAATTCTGTTTCGGCTTACGTTCATAGAAGGCGGACTGCCATTTTATGTACGAAATCCGAGGAATTATGGTGGCTATTAGTGTTGCTCACTTACAGCTGGTCATTTGTATGATCCCTGCCACTGTTGTATGTTTCTTTAAGTATGGCACTGCTATCCTAACATTAGAAGTTGATTTTCACAGTGGCTAGCACAGCATGCCATCGACTACAAAGTCGTATGATCGATTTACAGCTCAAGTGTGTTCTCTTTTTTAGTATTTTTTGATCTCGCGTTCGTGCCACCGAAAATGGGCCGGCCCAGGTTTGGCGCCCTATGCGAAACGTCCACACTTTGCCGTAACAAGCGGCATACAGGAGGTCCCTGTGTGATCTTTTTTTAGACTAGAAAGATGTTCGTGCTATGCTACGTCTCTGCTATGCTACGGAATCACAAATGATCCGATGGAAATTCTTTACTAAGTATCAGGAGCATACTGAATAATAAAAGATGTATCAAGACATCAATCAAAGTGATGTCATATTGTTGATAAGTACACATCGAGCAAAATCAAATATATGTTTTCCGACCATTGAACCCCCTCGTCCAAGCCAACCGTTTTATTCTAATTTTCACCTTGCAGAAGACTTGGTGTTCTCCATACCCAACTTTCTACTTGTTGTCCCATGCTGAGGGGGACAAAGAGCATGCAGCAATAAAAAAGTTGTCCGCACACATTGGCAATTGCAACGACCCTAACCAGCTTTTGGTTAATACATGATCCACCTCTAGTCCCCACCCCATTAACCGCTCAAGAATATGCATACATTGCCACCATGAAGAGAAGTAATATTGTAGACCCATTCATGCTTAGTTACATAGCTTGGGCATCTATGAGGCCTTGGAATAATTCGCCAAACATAGAACTTGTCAAAGTGCATTACTTGTATCAGGATTTAAAATAGAGACCATCCACCTAAATACTGGCAGTAAAGCAGCGCCTCTGAACTATTAAAAACACTAATTTACAAAAATTTAAAGCTCACATTCTAGATAATTCGAATAACATGTGGATATAATTACTCATGGATGAGCTTTGACATGGTCAAGCATGTTGAGCATACAAGCTTTCTCTAATGGTACTGTGCAAATTTACACTTATTATCCGGAACTTTATGTACATGCAACTTATCGTATTTCCCTGATTCTAGCCCATGCAGACTGTGAGCAGACTACTTAAGGCTCTTCAACAATCGTTTTCCCTGTCTCGCATCAGGTAATTGGCCCAAGTGATTATAAATTATTAAGCTATTGGTTAGTCTATCAAATAAGCAATATTGGGGATGAAATTATATCAAGTATTGCAGACCCGAAGTTGACCAAATAAGCAAATCATATAAGCAATATTGGGGATGAAACATATGTGCATGCACCTCCCAGGGGATGGAATCAGAACGGCGAAGAGCATCATTGGCATGGACAACACGGTGCGTCGTGCCTGTGTTATTGCACTACCACTAGCAGCATGTATCCCTGGAAGCGGAGAATTAATACAGGACGGCCTTGTCATGGCAATATGTACAGTTCAGAGCTTGCAAATACTCATCGGAATAAACATGGGATACTCATATCGTCTCACGTAGATGCCGTTGCAGTCCATCACCGGGACCGCAGCTCGTCGTCCTTGGCAACAACAGCCTAGACATCCTACCGGGGTGGCTGGGACTGCAGTCTTGGGCGACGCGGTCATCTTTCCCGGGGGATATCACTGAGGGAGGAGCCTATTAGATTTAGATTTCAATTTGATATACTCTCTTCGATCCAAATTATTTGTCGCACACGTAGTACAATTATGTACTAAAGTTGTGTTGTACTAAGTGTACTCTATAAGTGTTGAAAATCTTTTGGTGCTCCCGGGAGCGCGCGCTCCTGTACGCGAGAAAAATATTTTGAAGTGTGAAAAATTTCAAACAAAAATTTGGCGCATACATCTCTACATTATATGTGTACACGTCAAGTTTAAAAAAAATAACCTGACATATTTTGTGGCATGTGTAAAAAGACAAAAGAATGTCTTATGAAAAACATTTTTAACACTGGATTTTGTTGTCGGTTTTTCGTGAAATGACTTTATGAGCATGTACAATATCAAGATGTACGCCCTAAGTTTTTGTTTGAATTCTTTTAACATTTGAAAATATGTTTAAAACACATTTAAAAAACCAAGAGCGTCCGCTCCCATTTGCCAAAACATCACTCTCCTACTAAGTGTGCGTAAATTAATTTGTATTGAAAGAGTACTATATGCCAATACAAATTTTCAGGCTTTGAGAATTGGCATCACCATTTTCATATTTTAAAACATGCCACGACAAAGTTTTATGCTTTCAAATATGCCATTGTATACCCAATTGAGGCCATTAGGAGACAATAAGGAACCCCTCAAAATAATAATTAGGAGATGCAGTGACAGAAAATGCCCCTTCGAACTGCCAAACGCCACGCTAGTTCCGGCGAGAGCGACTTTGCACTGCGAACTACCATCCGGGATGCTCACTTCTCCGAAGCTACGCATGTAGGCTCCAGCATGTCGCCATCGACACTGTACGCAAAAAACCTGTAGTAGCCGACGGTGGCGTACTGACGAGGCTCCGCATGTAGAGGTCATGTGCGCAGCCTAGTGCCCATCATGCCGCCCGCGACGGCCAGCTCGTCTGCTCGCTGCCCATTGGGACGTTCAAGAATGGCTTAGGACGGCAAGCACGGTTGCCTGATGCATGGCGGACGCTAGCGCCAGAAGGTCCGAAACATAGTTACCATGTTTCCGGTACGGTGGGAATGAGGAACGGGAACGAGGGACGAGAGTTAGTGGCTGAAAAAAATAGGGTACAACGAGGGTATACATCTTTCGAGCGATTTTTTTACATCGGGGACGCGATCCAATCCGTTTGGGTACGATGAACCCGGTACGGTACCATGGGTCGAGAAACGCAGTTCCTGAAGAACGACGACTCCCTGACAGTCAGCATTCCTTGCTGTTAATGAATCCCTAGCAATTAATGGACTGGAGGAAAACGAGGAGTCCTTGAGAAAAGAAACGATGGCGTGAGTAAATTATGTCTCGCGCTTTGGCTGTTGGATCCTGGAACCTGAATCGAGGAGCAGGCTGCGGGGACGCCGAATCTTCATGGTCCGGACGGCCTACCGTTCCCCGTTTCCGGCTACTATGGTCCGGAACGCCCCCAATCGATGTCATCTCATTTCTCCCCAATCACTACAAGAAATATGTCAACTTGTGACCTTGACTATTGGTCACTAAAAGGTCATTGTTTTTCATTTGTGACTTTTTTGTGACCAAAAACAGAAGGTCAAAAGCTGGCAGTCGTAAACTGAAATTAACGACCTTCTCACACAGAAGGTCATAGACATTTACGACCAAAATATGCCTATTGTCTTGTTTTGGTCACTAGCTGTCTGCCCAGGCCACGTCGGATCCGACGTGGCAATCTGACATGGCAAAATTGTAACCAATTGAAAAGGTCAAAAATTAGAATCGGCCCGGTCCAATTGGGTGTTTATATGGGCCGAGCCCATTAATTCAGCCAATTTAGTGTATTTTTCTGTCAATTTTTGTTAGCTTCATGGGCCAAGCCCAACATCGCAGCCTTTTTATTTTTGGGCCATGGCCATTTTGGCTGAGCAGTTCAAGTATTTCTTTTTTTAAAGATGGGTCCACTATTCAGATGGGTCCTAATTGTCAGGTTCTTCTAGTAAGTGGGTCCCAATTGTCAAGGTCATTTTCTTTAAATTTTAATTGGCTAGTAAATAGATCACCAACATTCAAATGGGAACAAATAGAGAACAAAAATAGTACTTCACATAACAGCCAAAATCAGTTTGATACATCATACAACAAAGATACAATAGCAGAATCATTGTGTTAGATCATCATATAACACATATACAATGGCAATCACAGTCTAGATACTCCAGGTCACTTCAACTTCGCATTCCCCAGATTCCCAGCTTCCAAATCTGCAGCACAAAATCAATGCCATGTTAATAGACCAAACTTGGTGTTACAACAGATGAATGATAACACAAATTGAGCTAGCTAGTACCATGCTTTTTGTTCTCCAACTAGTTAAAATGAGATACCCACTCATCCAACAAAACAGATACATAGTGGAAGAGATACCAAAACAGATACAAGTTGAGATGTAGCAGGCAAATTCATCAAGTATATATCATGATGTGTATTCATCATATAGCTGTTGAGACCCACCAATGCTCAATGCCAAAAATGTAAGATAACGGTTATGAAAAAATAGTAAACTTGCAACCAGATTTAAAACAAACAGAACAGCAAAGTGATGCCATGACCAATTGCTAACCAGAATGCTTTTAGTAAAATGGATTGCTTCTAGCTGCTGTAGTAACGACATGTAGGTTCCATCAGGCCATGATCAAGTACTCCAAACCATTGCATGCTTTGCAAAAGAAAATACTAGATGAATGTCACTAACAAGAGCACTAGGTGATTAATGGAACAAGACATGGCAGTGTATGTCTAAAGACAGGTGCTTCTTGCCGATGTTCTTCGCATAACTATAGGCTGACCGTCAAGTTAGCACTACAGAAAGCGAAAAGGAAAGTGGAAAAGACATGGCAGCCTATAGCTATGCTGAGAACATAGACAAGGAACACATGTCTTCAGATATTGTTGGCTTGCAGCTGCAGGTATCCTTGCTTCAAGTCAGGTCCAGGAACTCTTTGTGTGCACATCAAGGCAGAATAGCAGCCTCGGTCGTCCAGCCGCACTTCGCTGCAGGAAAAAAAACAAATGGCAGAACCATCTTGGTAGAAACATAGTAAAAAAATTGATAAATGGACACTAGCAGCAAAATATATTAGAATGTTAAATTTAACATGCTAGAAAATTAAAGGACAGTGCCCCACACACACAGTGTAAGTAATACTAGCATATAGTAGTTTGTCTTCTACAGAATGCTTCTAATATAAGTAAGCATGAGAGTGTACGTGTTGGAGCTTTGTCATGCATGCAAATATTTTATGAGGAGAACTAGATACATGTGTGTGATCATTAGAATGCATACGTGTGTAGTCATTCTTCCAAGCTAAGTAACAAGGCATGCAAATAGAGGTTATGGTGGCAGATTTCTATTGGCTGGACTTCACTAGTCTACATGTTGGATTTATGAGTAGCTTGGTACAAGAAATAATACGTGGAGTACAATGTAGCCAGATATTAGAAGAAGGTAGAAAAAGAAATGGGAAGTCTGCTAGAAATGCATCCTGGTAGCCGAATAAGCATGCTCATGAAAGCAACTAGTAGAAATCAGCAAGCGCCAGCCAGAAGGGACCTATTGAAAAAGTTGAGCGTGAGTGGAACGGAACCCCTCGGTTGAGCATATTCCTGGTGGTAAGCAGGGTAGTGAGGTGGAGCATCCAAAGCTGCGTGCGATCATGGGTGAAGTTGACAACCAGTTTCATGGGCAATTAAACTAGAGCGTGCAAAATACATTGTGATCTAATACTAGAGTACATGCTCAAGATATAAGTGGTGATGGATCATGAATGAAGCCCCTGGATTAACTAGCAGTACTAGACAACCATGAATGAAGCCCTAGGATTTGATTTGGAGGAGGTAATTAACCTTTGGTGTTGGCTTCGGCGTCTTCGAAGTCGTAGCTTGGGGTCCTGGGCGATGACGGATCTCTGGTCGGGGTCGGCGCCAGCGCCAGCGTCGGTTGTGTGGAAAAGTTACCAGAAAAAATTATAAACTTGCAATACGACAATTATTTTAAAAAAGTGTTCTCAGAAACGAGCTATCAAGTGTGAAGATTCATGGCTTTCAAGCCAAATGATCAATCTTATGGCCACATCCATGGCGTAGTTTGTTCAAATGATCTCATATTGTGCAAAAGGGTGCATCTTGGAATTCCAAACAATGTTGCCTAAGGGAGTTTTCATTTTCTTTGCACGGAAAATTCATTTTCCATTTTCTAAGTGCGTGAAATGAGTTTTTTTTTGTGAAGGACCTACGATATATTTGTTGCAAAATTGGACCAAATCAATTTTATAAAATACTAGGCCATATTTAATGCACAATTGACAAAATGGTTGGGTGTCAAAAGTTTTTATCCACCTCTGGTGAAAAAGACAAATTCCCGCCGATTCAGCTGGAAGCGGGTCAAATTTGAACTGCAGCTGCCTCATAGTTTGTTGTTTATTTTTTCTAAAAATCATTTCTAGTTACATAAGTACCTATTTAATCATAAATACATGGTTTGGTGGCGATACATCGAGGTTTGGACGGTGGCCGAGGGCTCCAACTCTAGAGCGCGTAAACTCGCATGCCCGCCGCATGGTCACCGACTGACCGTGGCGTTGCCATGTGTTCTGGGAGGCCTAGGCATGTCTAGTGGGTTGGGCACTCCCCAGGTAGGTGCTAGGAAGAAAATCACAACATAAGATTATCACGAGGAGACCGATTGATGCTCAAACATGAATAAGCAGCCAAGTGTTTGATTAGCGGTACGGGAAATGCATATGGCTAATGGGCGTGAATTTTGGCTGAGGATGATCAGTTACTAAGAAGACCGTCTTCACAAATTTTCAGCTCAAAAGGAGGAGCCTAGGTGGTACTTGCTTTGCAAAGTACCACACTGGACATAAATACGAATGTTGAAGCTGGGCTCAAAATAATGAATGATTGAGCTGGCATTTGGTGGAGGATGGTTATTTGGGCATAGGAAAGCACTGTAGAAAATTGATACCATTTGGACATGCCAAAGTGGTACTTCCTTCACAAAGTGTTTTTTTGAACAGAATAGGAAAATGAATATTTTAGAATTATTTTTGAACTATGCAAGGAAGGTTTTTTACATATTTGAAGAAGATATGACCCAAAGAATTTATGAGATTTTTTTGGGAATTTTGGGAATGACAGAAATATAGGTTGCTTCACAACCTAGGGCAAAAACTGCCACATGGACATGACACATAGGCAAAACTGATAAGGTGGCGCCTAGTCATAGCAACCCACCACAACTTACAAGGTTATGACCATCTATATTGGTCATGATCAGCTAGAAATAAGGTGGCGGAGCATTGCTATTTGCTTTATGACCATTTCGTGTAAGGAAATTACGACCTTTCTGACCAAAATGGTCGTTATAGTTTAGGGTTTGGAGCCCCCCGAACAATTTTTGACCAATTGGTCTGACTATGACCAATTCTTCCAGGGTCATTGACAGAAGGTCACTAGTTGACATATTTCTTGTAGTGAAGCACTGCTCCTAGTCGTCGACTGCCGACTCCTCCGCTGCTCCCGGCCAATGCCTCCAAGCTGCTCCCGCCCGCTACCTGCTATGCTTACACTGCGCTGCTGCCGGCCGCCACCTCCGAGTTGCTCCTGACCGCTGTCTGTTGTGGCTCGGTCGATCTCCATCTCTCGAGGGCCCTGCGCTGCTCTCGCTCAGCAGGTGGTTCACACCGACGAGGTGGAACCGGAGCACCCATCGGCATTGCCTCTCGGCCACCATGACATCCGTGCCATGATCATCTTCCCCGACCATGATGACCGCCACCGCACATGAGGCTCCTTCCACGGCACCTTTCGGCCGATTCCGGCCGACATCGGGTCCGCGATGACGCAAGAAGTGCGTCCCCGCCACAAGCACCTTCTCCCGTGGGCCGTGTTAACCAAATTGTGTCGACTCCTTTGACTCTATCCGTCGATCACCGTGTGCCGTTCTCCTTCTCCGGCAGCCTGCACGGCGAGATTCAGAAAGAATGATGTCGCAAGGGATATCTTAAGCCAAATCCGATTTACTGCATGACGCTCGCCCAACTCAACTCCAACATGGTCGCATGGAAAGAGAGGGGAGGGGCCGGCGGCGAGGAAACTTGGAGGGCTTCTAGAGTAATCGATCTCACGAGAGAAACCTCGAGAATCTCCTGTTTTGGTTGTTGGCTCTGTACAACACGCATCGGCCTCAATCTCAGACATAGATTCAAGATCAGACGGTATATACAGCCCGAAGGCAGGCACACCGTCACCACCAACTTGCTTTTTTTATAGGAGTAGAGAAAAGGAGGATGTACCCCGGCCTCTGCATCTGGATGATGCATGTAGCCATTTATTAATTATTCATAAAGACCATACAAGGTGATACATCAATAAGCCAAGCCACCATCTTGGCAACACTTGTTGCTATTCCTATCCCCTTGATGAAGGGATGCCAAATATCCGAGTCTAATAGCAAACAGACATTGCACCAATGCCTAACATCTAAAGCTAGATGCCCCATCCAAGCCACTACCTGGACTAGGTCACACACCGGTCCGGCACACTCCCAATGAGCACCGCACACCGCAAGGTCCCTGTGTGATCTTCCTGGATGTTACTGCTTATTTCCAAGTCCATGCCCACTTCCTCTTCCCATGGTGGGCTTCCATTGTTGGGTTTGGCTTGCTGCTAATGTGCTACATAGATGATGGGTTAGGACTACACGTCGAAAGGGAGCTCTTTGTGGCAAATTGTCGGCCGAACGCATAGGCAGATATTTGATTGGCCGGCACACTACTGTAGAGGGGGTCTACACGCCTAAAAATAGTCGCGTTCTGTAGGTATCGAACTCAGGAGATCTAGTTCGCCACGAAATGCTATACCAGTTCAACTGACAACCATATCACATTATTATGCCGTGCGAATAAATTAAGACCCAAAGCCATCACAGATCCAAGTATTTTCAAAATTTCAAACCCAAAACATGTGTTTTTAAAAAGGAAATGTTTATGAAACATGAACACTTTTTAAACTTCTGAACAAAATTTTAAAAACCCAAACATCTAAAAGAAGGGAACATTTTTTGAAAATACTGAACAATTTTTTGAAACTCTGGGAAAAAATAATACGTGAACATTTTTTCAAAATGGGAACATTTTTTGAAGTTCTTATTTTTTTGGAAAACACGAACATTTTATGAAACTTTGGAACAAAATTCGAAAACACAAAACATTACATTTTTTTTAAATTCCAAAACGAAATTCGGAAAATGAACATTTTTTGAAAACCAGAGTTTTCTTAAAACTTCAGAACAGAATTTGAAAACACGAACATTTTTAGAAAAATGCACATAGTTATTAAAACGAACATTTTTTTAAACTCCATAACACAATTTAAGACATGAACAATTTTTGAGCAATTTTAGAAACGAGAACTTTTTTTTTGAATCTTCCGAACAAAATTTGGAAACATGAATATCCTTTTTAATTAGCGAACAAGTTTTGAAACGGAATTATTAATTGAAAGTCCCAAATTTTTCTAAAGATGTTTTGTAAATTTTGAACAGGAACATAAAGAAAAGAAACAGAAAAATAAATAAAAAAGAAACAGAAACAGAAACAGAAAAAAAGATTAGTAAGAAACATAAGAAAGCGAAAAACCAGTAAAAACGGTTCAGGGACATTCTAGAATCTTCGCAAAACTAGAAAAATCAGGCTGGAACCTTCCAGAAGGGTGCAGCTTCTCCGATGGGCCGGCCCAGTTCGATCACTAGCTTTGATCTGGTTTATGCGAATGGTCGACTACTTGACGCAGAATGCGTCAAATAGGAAAAGCCCTCCTAACCCGTGCTCTCACCGCCGGGTCAAGCTACTAGTCCGGCCCAACTAAATTTCGATCGTAGCATCGGACTCGAACGAGACGGACAGACGAGGGGAAAGTATCTAGTGCTCCCAGGCTTGAGGTGCTCCCGGTGCTCCAAATGTCCAAAAAACATTTTTAAAATGTTCAAAAAATTCTGAAAAAAATACAGCACATCGACGAAACATTGATGTAACTTGTCACAAAATTTCAAATCAAAATTCGAAACATTGCTCGAGATACAAAAATGACAAATTTTTGTACATAACATAAGTTGGGCTTTAGTTTTGGCCCATTATCACATTGATGTCAAATTTATCATTTTTGTATCTCGAGCATTGTTTTGAATTTTGATTTGAAATTTTGTGACAAGAGACTTCGATATTCCGTCGATGTGCTGCATTTTTTCAGAATTTTTTGAACATTTTAAAAAATGTTTTTTGCATCAGAGCACCGGGAGCACCCTAGGCCTGGGAGCACTAGATACTTTCCCGACAGACGAGAACTTAGCTCGCTAGCTTCTAGCCGGTTGACCCGTTGACCAGTTGACCTTATTTTTTTAAAATCATTCACAAATTTGAAAAAGTTTCACGGGTTCAGAAAAAGTTCACGGATTCAAAAAATTTAACGAATTTGAGAAAAAAAAGTTCCATCGATTTTGAATGGCATGTTGTTTGACCGTCATGTGGCCGTGAACGGCCACGTTCGCTCTGGACCAGCATGAATGCGACACAGAGAGTGAAGTGACGGTTGGAGCAGAACAAGAGAGGGGGGTTTGGGTGAGCCGAGGGTATCAATGTCTATGTGGGAAAGACCCGGATGCCTGTGAACCTCCCCAACATTGCTCCCCAACATTGAGCCGAGGGTGTTGATGCGTTGCCTATGTGGGGGAGGCCCGGACGCCCGTAAACCTCCTAAGCATTGCTTCTGGTTTGTGAGATTTCAGACATCCGGACCGGCCCGCTGACGTTTTCTTTTGAAGGTGCACAATGTTGGATGACCTAAAGTGTCTGGACAGCACGGTCCAGACATTTACGGGCGATTTGGTGCACGGGGTTGGAGATGCCCTTATATGGTTTTCTGCTCTGGTTTCTCTTCATAAATAAATTAGTATTTGGTGCACGCTAATTTACCTTATTAACCCTGGTCAATTCTACTTTCTCTTAATGTGCAGGCGTCCTGTGAGTTGCTCGGAAGAAAAGGTACATAGTGAGTATGTCGACCACAGCATCCACCGGCTCCGATGATATCAAGCATTGCATTATCCACAGCTCTCACTCTATACTCAACTTTGAACTGTTCGTAGTAACGATTTTTCTTTGGGCGTAATGGCATTATTCAACTCTTGGAGACTTGCTGGCCTGCTGTCGTTCAGCCATCAGTACCAGTCAAGGTCCCTGAAGAAAGGGTTGCTATCCTTGTCGTCTCTATTGACTAGTCCCCAAATCCAGACTTTGCCACTTCAATATTTTCAATTCAATTTCTCTAATTCTTTGATGTTACCCATGTACCAAAATATAAGACGGTTTTGTAGGCTAAACTAACCTACGAAAACATCTTATATTTTTACACGGAGGGAGCATATATTTTCAAATCCTACGGCTGGGTCTTGCCCTTTTGTCAGAGCCCTTCATGCACACTCATGCCTGTTCATAACTCCATACACAAGTCGATCGGAAACAACACAAGGCTTTACCACACACTTCGCTCTTGCAGTGTGGGTGAACCTCATGACTCATCAGCCGGCCGTTTTGTGGCTAGCCGAGGCCCTGTTGAGACCGTCCGACAGCGTACGCCTCACCGGTGATAGTCATTACGTATGGCCGTAGATGATGCCAACAAGGTTTCCCATGTCGATCCAGACCTATAGTGACGATTTTTCCTTGCACCTTGAATGCCGTTTGGAGACTTTTTTCAGTCTGGCCAGTCATCTATGCGTCGACCTTAATCTATATCATCACTAGTCTGCCCAGCTGTGTCCTTTTTTCCTCATCATTTCAAGATTCTCCCATCTTTCATTTATACCAGTGACACACTTTCGTCCTCGGCACAACCGGACGCAAGAGGCAGCCTAATGGGTATGCACTACATCCCCATCTTCTTCCTCCTGTTCTTGAGTTCTTTCTGCAAATCGGATGACCAGCTAACACAAGCAAAGCCACTAACCCACGATGACAAGCTCATCTCCAAGAGCGGGGACTTCGCTCTTGGCTTCTTCTCCCCAACCACCTCCAACAATAGCTTTTACTTTTGCAGGTGAAGTTAAAGATTGCTCCATGTTGAAACATGTTTATGTTGGGATATCACAATATCTCTTACTTTAATTAATGCATCTATATACTTGGTAAAGGATGGAAGGCTCGGCCTTTTGCCTGGTGTTTTATTCCACTCTTGCCGTCCCAGTTTCCGTCATACCGGTGTTATGCTCCTTGATTTTGCGTTCCTTACGCGGCCGGGTGTATGAGAACCCCTTGACAGTTCACTTTGAATAAAACTCCTCCAGCAAGGCCCAACTTTAGTTTTACATTTGCTTAACAACCTATAACCTTTCCCTTGGGAGTAATTAACCCAAGGGTCATCTTTATTTTAAACCCCCCAGGGTCAGTGCTTCTCTAAGTGTTGGTCCGAACCGAGCAGCCTGCGGGGCCACCTCGGGGAAACTTGAGGGCTGGTTTTACTCGTAGCTTGAGTCATCCAGTGTGCCCTAAGAACGAGATATGTGCAGCTCCTATCGGGATTTGTCAGCACATTCGGGTGGTCTTGCTGGTCTTGTTTTACCATTGTCGAAATGTCTTGTAACTGGGATTCTGAGACTGATCGGGTCTTCCCGGGAGAAGGAATATCCTTCGTTGGTCGTGAGAGCTTATAATGGGCTAAGTTGGAACACCCCTGCAGGGTTTAAACTTTTGAAAGTCGTGCCCGCGGTTATGTGGCAGATGGGAATTTGTTAACGACCGGTTGTAGAGAACTTGACACTTGACTCAATTAAAATGCATCAACCGCGTGTGTAGCCGTGATGGTCTCTTCTCGGCGGAGTCCGGGAAGTGAACACGGTTTGGGTTATGTTTGAACGTAAGTAGTTTCAGGATCACTTCTTGATCACTTCTAGCTTCTCAACCGTTGTGTTGCTTCTCTTCTCGCTCTTATTTGCGTATGTTAGCCACCATATATGCTTAGTCGCTGCTGCAACCTCACCACTTATCCTTTCCATACCCTTTAAGGTTTGCTAGTCTTGATACCCATGGTAATGGGATTTCTGAGTCCTCGTGACTCACAGATTACTACAACAACAGTTGCATGTACAGGTATTGCGATGATCATGACGCGAGAGTGATGTTACTTGTTTTGGAGTTTTTCTTCTCCTTCTTTTTCGATCAGGGGATAGGTCCAGGTCGGCAGCCTGGGCTAGCAGGGTGGATGTCGTTGAGTTTCTATTTGTGTTTCATCCGTAGTCGGATGTTGCTCTTATGTAGGATGTTGTTGTATTCATGTGGCATTGTATGCCTCTTGTATATATCCCCAACTATTATGTAATGGTACGATGTAATGATATCCACCTTGCAAAAGTGTCTAATATGCGCTTCTATCCTTGGTAGGACCTTCGAGTTCCTTTAGGATAGGGTCGCATATTGGGCGTGACAAGTTGGTATCATGTGAAGATTTACTCATAATAGTCTGCCGCTGAAAGTGAATGTTAGTCATAGGGGAATGGGTTGTGAGAAACTTTGTGTGTGTTGCCGGAGATTAAACGAAGATGGTGCACATCTATTTTTGAAATGTAAAGAGGTGAAGCAGCTTTGGCGACAGCTAGATCTGGAGGACGGGAGGCCGCAGATGTGTGTGTGTGTGTGTGTGTGATAATGCAAAGTCTATTGTGCATGTGTTGAGAAATAGGAGTATTGAAGAACCAAAGAAAGTGCTCATTGCATGCATGTTGTGGAAGTGGGGGCATAGGTGGACTAAAATAAATGCTGGGGAGAAAGCAATCCCAATTGGGATTACGGCTGCTCGGGCTCCTTCCAAGGCTCCACCTTGTACATGTGCTAAGCCTTCCACGTAGATAAAAAATATGATGTGGTAAGTTATTTAAGAGGAGAGAGATGAGTGTGGTGACCCTAGGAAGAAACAGCGCTAAGCGCGTGAACCTAGGCAAAAAATTTAAAGAAAGAAAGCCCACCAGTACATGAAGAGTTCTAGTTGCTAAATCATTAAATGAAGCAAGCTTAGCAACCATAAGCTAAGAACCTATGCATTAGGAAGTATAGTTGCTAAGCTATCTAATGTGCTTAGCACCTCATCTAAGCACCCATGCATTGGCAGCAGCCTCAAGTGCGTCAGGCTGCGTGGGATTCAGCACAGATGGAGAAGCATATTCATCTGAACAAGGTTATGCCAGTTAGTACGAGGTGGCTGTGACCTGAGATTGACAGGCTTAAAATTAATACTGATGGGGCTTTCAACGCACAGACTGCTAGCGGTGGATGGGGGTTTGTCGTTCGTGATGCGACTGGTGCAGTCAGAGGATTGTAATAACACAAAGTTCCTTTGTAGCTCGTCCTACATGGAACCTCTTATCTTTAGCCCTTCAACATTGCTTTGAGATCTGTACTGTCCATCTAACTTGCAACAAGCAGATTTCTCTTTTTTGTTTCTCTCAAATGAAAGAACATATGGACTTCAAACTTTACGGATCAAACAAACTTTACAACTTCAATGTGTGAAAAAACTTTCAGATTTTTTGGACCAACATAAATATACAAAATGAGGATTTTTTTGATTAAAAAAAATAAATTTTAGCATTTTAAATGCATGAAAAAAATTTGAAAGTTTTTTCCCATGTAGTAATTAGAATGTTTTGTTGTCCTGCAAAGTTTGAAGTTTATACGTTGTTTCGTTTGAGAGAAACAAAAATGACAAATGTGCCTACATGGATCTTGATGCCAAAATGAATGGCTAAGATAAGGGGTACCGTGTAGCTCAAGCTACACAAAACCACACTCAATAACACAAAGTTTACAACTTCAATGTGTGAAAAAACTTTCAGATTTTTTGGACCAACATAAATATACAAAATGAGGATTTTTTGATTAAAAAAATAAATTTTAGCATTTTAAATGCATGAAAAAAATCTGGAAGTTTTTTCCCACGTAGTAATTAGAATGTTTTGTTGTCCTGTAAAGTTTGCAGTTTATACGTTGTTTCGTTTGAGAGAAACAAAAATGAAAAATGTGCCTACATGGATCTTGATGCCAAAATGAATGGCTAAGATAAGGGGTACTGTCGTGGAATTGTCACGTCAGATGTCCTCGTGAAAGGACTTAGTTGTGGAGCCATCGCAACTAGGAAGCTTGAAGGGGTTAATCGGGACAAAGGACACGAGAGGGTTTATACTAGTTCGGCCCCTTACGGTGAAGGTAAGGCCTACGTCTAGTTGGGTTGGTATTGTTGTTTCGATGACCAGGGAGCGAGATACACTATGCCTGGTTCTCGATGAGTTGTTTCTTCCCCTAAGCCGCCAGCGGGTCGTCCCCTTATATACACGGGTTGACACCCTGCGGCTTACAGAGTCCCGGCCGGCTTATAAACAGTGTCCGGCTCGGTGACTAGTTAAGTCTACCTTATGATACAAGTCATATTACTATGGCAGTTTATTACAACGGGCCTTAAGCCGCCTACGGGCCTTAAGCCCTCTATGAACCGCCATCTTCTCCTTTGGTCTTGGGCTTCTCTCTGGTAATTCTTCTTTGCGTAACCCGGCCCCTTCTGGGCGGCTTACACAAATAGTTATATCCCCAACATTAGGCCCCAGATTAATTTGAACATGTTCATGTCAATCTTAAAATACCTTATGGAACTGTCCTTCAGTCTTTTGTTTTGCGCGAAGATTTTAACCCGCCGTGACGTCATCATCTGGATCCGGGTTAAATCACCGTGACGTCATCTTCAATAAGAATTTATTTTTACCCCGTCATATCTTCCAACGGATCTTTGCCTTTACTGACCATCCCGAGAATCGAGGCGTTAGGGCCGCTGGATAATAAATTTTATCTCCTCATTTCTCGCGCTGCCTCAGTTATCCTTCTCTTATAAATAGGCGCGACCCTGGTCTTTCATTCTTCCCTCTTTCAGTCGTCTTCCTCCTCTCGGCTCCTCTCGAGCTCCGCCGCCGCTGCTGTCGAGCTTCCTGTCTTCACCGTCCCAGGCAGCTGCATCGACCTGGTTGGACCAGAGAAACGCGACGAACCTCCACAGCCCATCCAGATCCGTAAGTTCCCTTCCATTCCTTGCTTAGATCCTCATTAGGGCTTCTTCGAGTTCGTCAGAGTTCATCACCATTAGAGCCAAACCCTTGTTAGTTTTCCTCTTAGACTCCTCGTCTGATCTGAGAATGATATAATATGGCCGCAGTAGTTGTTTTCGCACTTGTTTTGGATAAAAAAACAGATCCCTTTCTCTGCATAAAAGCCTCATTCGGGCCTATGAACACGTCTGCGTCAGTTTTTAGGTCTAGAAAATTTTCTTATCAAAACGGACCTTTGATCTTAAATATCAGACGAAGATTTATGAAACCTGTTTTTATCACCTGGAAACCTCAGCGAATTCAGGATTTAAGGCTGTCATCTGCAAGAGCCGGAGCCGTAGCCGCATTGAGCCGGGCAAAAGCATGGCTTCCAGAGCTAGACCCGTCCGACCTTGCTCTTGGATACCCCAGTCGGAAGGAGGACGGCACTGTATTTGATGATCATGACTTTATCGCCTGTGTCAAAGTCATACGTCCTATGGCGACCCTCATTGGGAACGATACTGATCTCACTAAGTACTCTCCGGGCTATGACAGTGAGAACCGGAGGATCCCAAACATTCCATATGATGACGTCAACCTGATCCCTCCTACTCGTAAGCATACTTTTGCCCCTGAAGTGGACCCGGCCGGTTTAATAGATGATGAAGCTGAATTTGAAGCTTTGAGCGGCATTGACTGGGCCTCGTCAACTTTCCAGGACAAAACAGCCGACGGAGAAGCGGAGAAGGATAACCCGGAGACTTCAAGCCTGCCGAAGGAGTGAATCGCCAGGTATTTTGCAAAAAACAATGCTTCATTTATTTAGACTCGGGGAGTCTTGTAATAGGGTAGAAAAAACTTTCCAATGTTTGTCATGCCTTCGTGCATGTTCCTAGCACTTAACACTTTCGTAAGCCACCACTTCTATATATTTATCACTTTTATTTCCTTGGCGTGCTAATTTTGCTTGCCTTATTCTGCACATAAAACAAGCAAAATTCCCTTGGCAGTTTATCGCGTCCGGGGTCACGGAAAGTATTGAGAACCCGGAACACAAACCAAAAAAACATCATAAATAGACTGGTTTATGACTATACTTTGCTAAGCATAAGCACAATAGCATACCTGCGATCCTTTGATAATATTTCCTGCCGACTTGATGCTCACCTGGTACTTAACAACCTGGTGTGACCAAATTTAAACCGGAAAGACAAAAACCATCTCATAATGTTTTCACAAGGTCTCAGGATAGTCAAAATAATTTACAGGCTTCTGATTCGAATATGATCAGTAAACCGTTCCAAAGGGGTTAAGCTAAGATTCAGATACGATCATATAGCCCCCAGTGGCTTGGCGATGCCGATCAAATGGGTATCGACAGCTATGTTCTCTTTGGTTCGAATACGACCTATGTTTGAATAGGAAGCCCCCAAGTGACCATAAGATTTGTTTAATGACGCTGGTTCATATATGATCCACATCAGACCCAAAGGGGTTAAGCTATGATCAAATATGATCAAGAAGCCCCCAAGTGGGTTTGGTAGTATGCCGATCAAGCGGGTATCGACAGCTATGTTCTCTTTGGTTCGGATACGACCTATGTTTAAACAGGAAGCCCCCAAGTGATCATGGCTAGATTCAGATATGATCATAAGCCGGTCCAAAGGGAAAGCCGGATTTAGATATGATCCGCTCCCTGTTGGTAGTGTCCACCACCTGATAAAGAAGACATAAAAACATTATTTATGGGAAAAAAGGACAGAGGTCCTGCTTTATTGCTTTATATAATATATACATCGTCAAAAGTATATACATCCTAAGAGCCGGTGGCTTAAGTATAGTAAGGCCGAAGGTGGGCTATGTTCCACGGCCGGCAGGTCTCTTTCTCCGACTTACGTGAGTCTTTGTGCTCTCGAATATCAATGAGGTAATATGACCGTTGTTCAGATTCTTGCTGACCACAAAGGGTCCTTCCCAAGACGGAGATAGTTTGTGCATGTCAGATTGATCCTGGATGAGCCGGAGCACCAAATCACCTTTCTGAAAGGTTCTGCTCTTGACCCGGCGGCTGTGATAATGGCGCAGGTCTTGCTGGTAAATCGCCGAGCGGGCCATTGCCAAGTCTCGCTCCTCATCCAACAAGTCCAGTGCCTCCTGACGAGCCTTTTTGTTGTCCACCTCAACATAAGCCGCCACACGGGGTGAGTCGTGTCGGATGTCACTTGGTAGAACTGCCTCTGCTCCATAGACCATGAAAAAAGGTGTATAACCCGTAGATCTGTTAGGCGTAGTGTTGATGCTCCATAGTACAGAGGGTAACTCCTCCACCCAGCAACCCGGTGTCCGTTTTAAGGGGACTAAGAGCGGGGTTTAATACCCTTCAATATCTCTTGATTAGCTCTTTCTGCTTGACCATTGGATTGAGGATGAGCAACGGCCGAAACATCAAGCCGGATATGTTCTCGCTGACAGAACTCTTCCATGGCTCCCTTGGGAAGGTTAGTACCATTATCAGTTATAATGATGTGTGGGAAACCAAAGCGAAAGATCACCTTTTTCATGAACTGAACCGTTGTGGCCACATCACACTTACTGACTGGCTCCGCCTCAACCCACTTTGTAAACTTATCCACTGCCACCAGGAGATGTGTCTTTTTATCCTTAGACCTTTTGAAAGGTCCAACCATGTCAAGCCCCCAGACAGCGAACGGCCAGGTAATCGGGATCATCCTCAATTCCTGAGCCGGCACATGAGTACGTCGTGAGAACTTCTGACAACCGTCACATTTACTGACCAGATCCTCCGCATCAGCATGAGCCGTGAGCCAGTAGAAACCATGACGGAAGGCCTTGGCCACAAGAGATTTTGAGCCGGCATGATGACCACAATCTCCTTCATGAATCTCACGAAGTATCTCTTATCCCTCTCCAGGTGATACACAACGTTGAAACGCCCCTGTCACACTGCAATGATGCAACTCACCATTAACAATCGTCATGGACTTGGATCGTCTGACAATTTTTCTTGCCAAAGTTTCATCCTCTGGTAACTCTCCCCGGGTCATATAGGCCAAATATGGCACGGTCCAATCCGGGATGACATGAAGAGCCGCCACCAGCTGTGCCTTCGGGTCTGGCACCGCTAGTTCTTCCTCGGTAGGCACCTTAACAGAAGGGTTATGCAAAACATCAAGAAAGGTGTTAGGTGGCACCGGCTTACGTTGAGATCCCAGTCGGCTTAAAGCATCAGCCGCCTCATTCTTCCTTCAATCAATGTGCTCCACCTGATAACCTTTGAAATGTCCAGCCACAGCATCTACTTCCCGACAGTAAGCCGCCATAAGGGGATCTTTAGAATCCCACTTGCCTAAGACCTGTTGAGCTACGAGATCTGAGTCACCCAAACACCTTACCCGGCTCAAATTCATCTCCTTGGCCATCCGGAGACCATGGAGCAAGGCCTCGTATTCAGCTGCATTGTTAGTACAAGGAAACATGAGCCGGAGCACATAGCGAAATTTGTCACCTCGAGGGGAAGTTAACACAACGCCAGCCCCCGAGCCTTCTAACTGCCTGGACCCATCAAAGTGAATAGCCCAATACGTGTTATCCGGCTTCTCCTCAGGTGCCTGCAACTCTGTCCAATCATTGATAAAATCGACCAAGGCTTGAGGTTTGATAGCAGTACAGGACATATACTTCAAACCATAGAGGCCAAGCTCAATAGCCCACTTAGCGATCCGCCCTGTGGCCTCCCTGTTTTGAATGATGTCTCTCAAAGGAGCTGAACTTACCACCGTTATAGGATGGCTTTGGAAGTACTACTTCAGCTTCCGGTTTGCCATGAACACACCATAAACAAGTTTCTGCCAATGCGGATATCTTTGTTTAGACTCAATGAGCACCTCGCTGACGTAGTAAACCGGCCGTTGAACCAGGTGCTCCTTGCCTGCCTCCTTATGCTCCACCACAATGGCAACACTGACAGCTCGTGAGTTATCAGCCACATATAACAACAGCGGCTCTCTATCAATGGGAGCCGCAAGAACCGGTGGCTCAGACAACTGTCTCTTCAAATCTTCAAAGGCAGTGTTAGCAGCATCACTCCAGAAGAAGGTGTCTGTTTTCTTCATCATCTGATATAGCGGTAAGGCCTTCTCCCCTAACCGGCTTATGAACCGGCTTAAAGCGGCAACACGACCCGCCAGGCGCTGAACATCATTGATACACGCCGGCTTAGGCAGAGAGGTAATCACCGTGATTTTCTCCGGATTAGCTTCAATGCCTCTGTTCGATACCAGAAAACCCAAGAGCTTGCCCGCAGGCACACCAAACACACACTTGGCAGGGTTAAGCATCATCTTGTAAACCCGAAGATTGTCAAAGGTCTCTCTCAAGTCAGATATCAAGGTTTCCTTTTCTCTGGATTTCACCACGATGTCATCCACATAGGCATGAACATTACACCCAATTTGATCATGCAAACAGTTCTGTACACATCGCTGATAAGTCGCCCGGGCACTCTTGAGTCCAAACGGCATAGATACATAACAGAAGGCCCCAAACGGAGTGATGAAAGCTGTCTTCTCCTGGTCCTTAACTGCCATCTTGATCTGATGATAACCAGAGTAAGCATCCAAGAAGCTCAAACGTTCACAACCCGCCGTAGCATCAATGATTTGATCAATACGGGGGAGAGCAAAGGGATCAGCCGGACAAGCCTTGTTTAAGTCCGTGTAATCCACACACATCCGCCAAGTGCCGTTCTTTTTGAGCACTAACACCGGGTTAGCCAACCACTCCGGGTGAAAAACTTCAACAATAAACCCGGCCACTAAAAGCCGGGCGACTTCTTCCCCAATAGCTTTCCGTCTCTCTTCGTTGAACCATCGTAGAAACTGCCTGACTGGCTTATACTTTGGATCAATATTGAGAGTGTGCTCAGCGAGTTCCCTTGGTACACCCGGCATGTCAGAAGGTTTCCATGCAAAGATGTCTCGGTTCTCACGGATGAACTCGATGAGCGCGCTTTCCTATTTAGGATCCAAATTGGCACTGATACTGAACTGCTTAGAGGCGTCTCCTGGGGTAAAGTCAACAAGCTTTGTCTCAGCGGCCGATTTAAACTTAAACGCCAGGTCATGCTCAGTAGTTGGTTTCTTGAGGGAGGTCATATCCGCCGGGTCAACATTGTCTTGATAAAATTTAAGCTCCTCCGCGGCACAAGCAGTCTCAGCATAAGCCGTGTCGCCTTCTTCACATTCCAAGGCCACCTTTCGACTCCCATGCACAGTGATGGTGCCCTTGTAACCCGGCATCTTGAGCTGTAAGTAAACGTAACACGGTCGTGCCATGAACTTAGCATAAGCCGGTCGCCCAAACAAAGCGTGATATGGACTCCTGATTTTGACCACCTCAAACGTCAATTTCTCAGCCCTGGAATCATACTCATCTCCAAAGGCCACCTCCAATTCAATCTTTCCAACTGGGTAAGCCGACTTGCCTGGAACCACCCCATGGAAAACAGTGTTGGATGTTCTCAGATTCTTCTCAGTCAACCCCATGCGCTGGAAAATATCATAATAGAGGATATTGATGCTGCTACCTCCGTCCATGAGTACCTTCGTGAATTTATATCCACCAACGTGGGGTGCTACCACCAAGGCTAACTGACCCAGATTATCGACTCGTGGAGGGTGATCCTCTCTGCTCCATATGATGGGTTGCTTTGACCATCTCAAATAACAAGGAATTGCCGGCTCAACTGAATTTACGGTCCTCTTAAGAACCTTCTGGTCACGTTTGCATAAGCTAGTGGTAAACACATGGTACTGCCCACCACTCAACTGTTTCGGATGGCTCTGATAACCCGACTGCTGCTGTTGTTGTCCTCCCTGACTAGATTGATGCTGAGTATTTCCACCCGTTTGTCCCTGAAAACCGGAATTTGAACCGCCGCTCGGGCCATGAAAGCCGCCAGCCCCTGAACCGCCGCCAGATCCATGACTACCATCAAAGGTATTGGAATTTTTAAACGCCTTCATGATCGCGCAATCTTTCCATAGGTGTGTAGCGGGGTGCTCCTGGGTGCCGTGTTTCGGGCAGGGCTCATTGAGTAGCTGCTCAAGAGATGGACCTGAACCGCCGGATCGAGGCCACTTACCCTTACGTCTCTGATTGTTACCCTATGTATTAGCGTTGGCTACAAGCTCCGGGTTACCGTCCGCCTTACGCTTATTGCCGCTTTGATTCACCGGGTTGTGCTGTTGACCCTTTCCATTGCCGTTCCTTTTTCCCTTTCTTGTCTTCTCATCGTCAGACGCAGGATCCTTGGTACTATCAGAATCGGCATATTTGACTAAAGCCGCCATTAGCGTGCCCATATCCCTGCAGTCACGCTTAAGGCACCCCAGTTTCTGCCTCAGCGGCTCAAAGCTGCAATTTTTCTCCAACATGAGGACTGCAGAGCCGGCATCCATCTTATCAGATGAATGAATTATCTCCTTGACCCGGCGTACCCAATGGGTGGTGGATTCGCCCTCCCCCTGCTTACAATTCGTCAAGTCCATGATTGACATAGATTGCTTACAGGTTTCCCTGAAGTTCTGGATAAAATGGGCTTTTAACTCCTCCCACGAACCAATGGAATTGGGTGGTAAACTTTTTAACCAAGACCAGGCCGTTCCATCTAACATCATGGTGAAATATTTAGCCATTTCCGCATCACTAACTTCCAACAGCTCCATGGCCATCTCATAACTCTCAATCCATGCTCTAGGCTGTAAGTTGGCCGTGTAATTCGGCACCTTTCGAGGTCCCTTGAAGTCCTTGGGCAGGCGCACGTTGCGCAAAGCCGGTATCAAACAAGGAACACCACCGGTTCTGGTGGCTACTCCCATCTAAATAGAAGTCGTTGGATACTCTGGAATATTCTGATGTGCCGCCTGTTGAGCCGCCAGCTGAGCCGCCCGCTCGTTCTCCTGACGTACTCGGTCCTGCACCGGGTTATAGCCACCATGTTGGTCACGGCTTGGGCGTTGCTTGACAAAGCTTCAGATTCCATGTGCCTGCTGTAACTCGGACTCCGGTTCTGACGAGGCGGTGCTAACCAAGGCGGAGGAGTTGAATGAATCCTATCCCAACTATAAGAATAGGTCTCTTGCTGAGCCAGGGCCATCTGGACAAGTTCCCTGATTCTCCGGGTCTCCACCGCTGTTGGATCATCACCGTCCACTGGGAGAGCCACCAGACGCGCTGATGCTGCGATTAAGTTCTCCATGGGGTTGGAAAAGTGACCCGGCGGTATCGGCACATAACGTGGCGGCGCCATGTTTCCATGAGGAGGTAACATCTCCCGAGGCTGAGCCGGTCCCCCCGTTTCGGCTGTCATAAACTGATTTTCATTGGGCGGGTTACTTGGGCCGTCTCCGGGTGTAGCAAACAGAACCCGAGGGTCATAATTCGGAGGCAAACGGGACTGAGTTTTCTGGTGCCTTCTCCTCATAACATCATTGGATGCGTTTAAGCTCATCGTGAGCTGGTAAGCTTCTGACTGCAATCGCTATGCCCGGGCGTCGAGAGCCGCCTGCTCTGTAGCTAGTCTAGTATCCTCAGCTGCCAAGGCCTCCTTGGCCTGAGCTATCTCCTCACGCACCCGTGCCACCTCCGCGTCATGCTCATCTTTATTCGCAGGGATAACCGTGGCGGTTAACAGGGCTATAAGTTTATCCATGAGATCTATCAGCACTTGAGCCGGCGGGCGCACAGGGCCTCCTGCCCCGGCCGCTCCTATCCCGGACGTAACTGCAGCAGCGGACGTAGAGTTTTGGCCGGGTTGAGTCCCAGCCATGAAGACTCCTGCCCAATTCGGCGATTCACAAGGGTCCGGAATACTGAAGCCATCGGAACAGCCCCCGAGCACACCATCTTGTACCTGATACAACAAATCTATTGAACCGGCAGACGAATCACCGTCAGAGTGGACGGCCGTCTCATCACCATCTTCAGATCCTTCAGAAAGCTCTTCTCCGTGGATGCAGCCCAGAAAGACACGCTTCATGCCGGGTTGAGCTCGGGCGGGTTTCGCACGCTGAGCCATCTCGACGAGATCGGTGCAGTTGTCCGGCTCAGGCCCCGGCTCGCCAATCCGGACGATGAAGATGTGGATCTCTCCGAAGGGGACCCGGTACCTGTACTCAATTGAGCCGGCGTCGGGGCCCCAGCCTTCGTCATTGATATAGATCTTGCCGCGACGACTCTTGGTCATCCGGCCCACTACGTATCCCTTGAGCCCTTCGAAGTTGCCCTTCAAGAACTCAAATCCACCATGCTCTCACCCCACGGTGGGCGCCAACTATCGTGGAATTGTCACGTCAGATGTCCTCGTGAAAGGACTTAGTTGTGGCGCCATCACAACTAGGAAGCTTGAAGGGGTTAATCGGGACAAAGGACACGAGAGGGTTTATACTAGTTCGGCCCCTTACCGTGAAGGTAAGGCCTACGTCTAGTTGGGTTGGTATTGATGTTTTGATGACCAGGGAGCGAGATACGCTATGCCCGGTTCTCGATGAGTTGTTTCTTACCCTAAGCCGCCAGCGGGTCGTCCCCTTATATACACGGGTTGATGCCCTGCGGCTTACAGAGTCCTGGCCGGCTTATAAACAGTGTCCGGCTCGGTGACTAGTTAAGTCTACCTTATGATACAAGTCATATTACTATGGCGGTTTATTACAACGGGCCTTAAGCCGCCTGCTGGCCTTAAGCCCTCTATGAACCGCCATATTCTCCTTTGGTCTTGGGCTTCTCTCTGGTAATTCTTCTTTGCGTAACCAGGCCCCTCCTGGGCGGCTTACACAAATAGTTATATCCCCAACAGGTACCGTGTAGCTCAAGCTACACAAAACCACACTCTTGTAATAAAGTAGCTCGTGCTATGGCTTCTCGTGGAGCTAGCTCTTAATTTGGAGTCCGTACCAGTCGATGTATTACATGTCTTGGTGGCCAGTCGATGTACATCTCTTGGTGGCCAGTGATTTAGCTGAGCAGTAGCCTAATATGGAATCAGGTGTTCCATTTAAAAAAAATCCACGCCAGCCGCCGCGATTATACCTCCTCATCTACCTCTCCGGCAGGTCAATCCGGGAGCGAATGGAGAAGATACACAGTAGCTCAGATTCCAATCGACCATGGCATCGAGGCCCGGCACCGGGACGAAGGCGGCGGCAGAAGAAACGGTGACATCATAGAGTCCCCCCTCCCCCCGGCTCCCGTGTCGTCCTCCTTGGGCAACCCGGGGGTGACTAGGGTTTCCCCCCGGCGCCGCCACCCCCTCCAGCTTCTCCTTCCCTTGCCGCCACCTGAGGGACGCCAGGCAAGCCTTGGCGGCCGCCGATGAAGGTGGCGGCGACCTCGCGAAGGATCCCGGACTCGAGGGCGGTGACCTCAGCCGGCGAGGTGGCGTAGCCTCTGCGCCAGGCGACGCTCGCGGGATGTGGTGGCCGGCCTCCTCGGCTGCTCAGGCAGCGCCGGAGCCGGCGGGTGGTGGTCGTGGCGCGGTCTCTTCCGCTCCAGATCTGAAGGTCGGGTATTTTTATTTCTCCTCCTCTGCTCACTCCTCCCCTCCGGCTGTATCCTCCCGGTAGCTTTGGCTGCCAGTTTCGGTGCTGGCGGGGTGTTGGTGGTATAGATCAATTTCGGGGGAAACCATTGGCCGGTTCTCTGAACACGGCGGTGACGGCGCGTGCATCGCCTTTATCCTTCGAGGCGCCGCTGATGACTCCTCTATCCATCCCCTGTCCCAGATCCCGGGTGAAAGCCCAAAACTTGTCTCGGGTTGGGCAGCGGTGGCGCCTTGCGCGTCGTTCCCTTCTTGGAGGCGCCGCCTTAGGTGGTCTGGTTCTTCGGGTGAGTGGCACCAAGGTAGGAGAGCGCCCGAGGCTGCGAGTCCAAGCAGAGGCTTGTTCCAAGCTTCGCCCCTGGGTCTTTGCAACTTTCTTCTTCGACGATCCTCCCAGCGGCTTTCCTTCTCACTACAAGAAATATGTCAACTTATGACCTTCTGTCAGTGAACCTGGAAGAATTGGTCATAGATTTATGACCATTTGAGACCAATTGGTCAAAAGCTGTTCGAGGGGCTCCAAACCCTAAACCATTGCGACCATTTTGGTCAGAAAGGTCATAATTTCCTTACATGAAATGGTCATAAAGCTAACAGCGCTAGTCCGCTGCCTTATTTCTAGTTGTTAACGACCAATATAGATGGTCATAGCCTTGTAAATTGTGGTGGGTTGCTATGACTAGGCGCCACCTCATCAGTTTTGCCTATGTGTCATGTCCATGTGGCAGTTTTTGCCCTAGGTTGTGAAGCAACCTATATTTCTGTCATTCCCAAAATTACCAAAAAAATCTCATAAATTCTTTGGGTCATATCTTCGTCAAATATGTAAAAACCTTCCTTGCCTAGTTCAAAAATAATTCAAAAATATTCATTTTCCTATTCTGTTCAGAGTAACAGTTTGTGAAGGAAGTACTACTTTGGCATGTCCAAATAGTATCCATTTACTACAGTGCTTTCCTATGCCAAAATAACCATCCTCCACCAAATGCCAGCTCAATCCATTCATTATTTTGAGCCGAGCTTCAACATTCGTATTTATGTCCAGTGTGGTGGTTTGCAAAGCAAGTACCACCTAGGCTCCTCCTTTTGAGCTGAAAATTTGTGAAAACGGTCTTCTTAGTAATTGATCATCCTCAGCCAAAACTCACGCCCATTAGCCATGTACATTTCCCGTACCGCTAATCAAACACTTGGCTGCTAATTCATGTTTGAGCATCGATTGGTCTCCTCGTGAGAATCTTATGTTGTAATTTTCTTCCTAGCACCAACCTGGGGAGTGCCCAACCCACTAGACATGCCTAGGCCGCCCAGAACACATGGCAACGCCACGGTCACGCGGTGACCACGCGGCGGGCATGCGAGTTTACGCGCTCTAGAGTTGGGGCCCTCGGCCACCGCCCAAACCTTGACGTATCGCCACCAAACCATGTATTTATGATTAAATAGGTCCTTATGTAACTAGAAATGATTTTTGGAAAAAATAAATAGCAAACTATGAGGCAGCTGCAGTTCAAATTTGACCCGCTTCCAACTGAATCGGCAGAAATTTGTCTTTTTCACGAGAGGTGGATCAAAACAATTTACACCAGACCATTTTGTCAATTGTGCATTAAATATGGCCTAGTATTTTATAAAAATGATTTGGTCCAATTTTGCAACAATTATTTGGTAGTTCCTTCACAAAAAAACCTCCTTTCGGGCACTCGAAAAATGGAAAATGGTTTTTTCGTCCAACGAAAATGAAAACTTCCTTAGGCAACATTGATTGCTATTCCAATATGCACCCTTCTGCACAATATGAGATTTGAACAAACTATGCCATGAATGTGGCCATAAGATTGATCATTTGGCTTGAAAGCCATGAATCTTCACACTTGATAGCTCATTTCTGAGAACACTTTTTTAAAATAATTACCGTATTATAAGTTTATTATTTTTCCTGGCAACTTGGTCACATATAATGGCACAATGCGAAGGTTTTCCAATTTTTTGATTTTTTTTGATTTTTTTATGCCCGTTTCAAAATGTGGTCAAAATGGCGGGCTTGACCGTTCCTAGCTAGTGGTTGAATCTTGGAATTTTTTTGGTGTTTCTATGATTAAATAGATACTTATGTATCTATAAATTATTTTTGGAAAAAATAAAGAGCAAACTATGAGGCATCTACAGTTCAAATTTGACCCGTTTCCAGCTGAATCGACGATAATTTGTCTTTTTCATCAGAGGTGGATCAAAACTTTTTTCACCCAACCATTTTGTCAATTGTGCATTATATATGGCCTAGTATTTTAAAAAATGATTTGGTCCAATTTTGCAACAATTATTTGGTAGTTCCTTCACAAAAAAACCTCCTTTTGGGCACTCGGAAAATGAAAAATGAATTTTCCGTGCAAAGAAAATGAAAACTTCCTTAGGCAACATTGTTTGGAATTCCAACATGTACCCTTGTGCACAATATGAGATCATTTGAACAAACTATGCCATGAATGTGGCCATAAGATTGATCATTTGGCTTAAAAGCCATGAATCTTCACGCATGATAACTCATTTCTGAGAACACTTTTTTAAAATAATTACCATATTACAAGTTTATTATTTTTCTTGGAAACTTGGTCACATATAATGACACAATGCGAAGGTTTCCTAATTTTTTGATTTTTTGATTTTTTTATGCCCGTTTCAAAATGCGGTCAAAACGGCGGGCTTGACCGTTCCTAGCTAGTGATTGAATCTTGGAATTTTGTTGGTGTTTCTATGATTAAATAGATACTTAATTACCTATAAATGATTTTTGGAAAAAATAAAGAGCAAACTATGAGGCAGCTGCAGTTCAAATTTGACCCGTTTCCAACTGAATCGACGACAATTTGTCTTTTTCACCAGAGGTGGATCAAAACTTGTTTCACCCAACCATTTTGTCAATTGTGCATTATATATGGCGTAGTATTTTATAAAATTGATTTGGTCCGTTTTTGCAACAATTATTTGGTAGTTCCTTCACAAAAAAACCTCCTTTTGGGCACTCAGAAAATGAAAAATGAATTTTCCATGCAAAGAAAATGAAAACTTCCTTAGGCAACATTGTTTGGAATTCCAACATGTACCCTTGTGCACAATATGAGATCATTTGAACAAACTATGCCATGAATGTGGCCATAAGATTGATCATTTGGCTTGAAAGCCATGAATCTTCACGCATGATAGCTCATTTCTGAGAACATTTTTTTAAAATAATTACCATATTACAGGTTTATTATTTTTCCTGGTAACTTGGTCATATATAATGACACAATGCGAAGGTTTTCAAATTTTTTGATTTTTTTATGCCCGTTTCAAATTGCGGTCAAAACGGCGGGAATGACCGTTCCTAGCTAGTGGCTGAATCTTGGTATTTTTTTGTGTTTCTCTGATTAAATAGATACTTATGTACCTAGAAATGATTTTTGTAAAAAATAAAGAGCAAACTACAAGGCAGCTACAGTTCAAATTTGACCCACTTCCAGCTGAATCGGCCGAAATTTGTCTTTTTTCACGAGAGGTGGATCAAAACTTTTGACACCCAACCATTTGGTCAATTGTGCATTATATATGGCCTATTATTTTATAAAAATGATTTGGTCCAAATTTGCAACAAATATTTGCTAGGTCCTTCACAAAAAAACTCATTTTGGACACTCGAAAATTAGAAAATGAATTTTCTGTGCAAAGAAGATGAAAGCTCTATTTTGCAATATTGTTTGTCATTTTAATATGCACACTTATGCAAAAATACGAGATCATTTTGACAAACTATGCCTTTGTTATGTTTAGGAAAATCAGAGTGGATTGGATGGACCAATGAGATGCGAGGAACGGCCTTCACGTGGATCACCAAATTGGACTCAATCTGAGCCGTCCGTGGCGCACCCATCCAACGGTGGAGCTTCTCCCGAGAAAAAAAAACCTAACTCACCCACCCACCCTTCCCTCGAGCCCCCAGATCTGGTCCATCAACCGCTGACCCACTCTTTCCCCCTCCCCTCGACCCCTAGATCCCACTTCCTCCTCGCTCTCTGTCGATCCCCTGCATTCCAGCCGCCGCCGATGCTCGCCTCCATCCTCTCCCCAACCCCGGTCGGCCTCCACTCCACTCCACCGCCGGCGCCAACCCAACCACCGCCGCCCTCCCCCTCCTTTCCCCTCACCCAAGAACGAGAGGGGGAGAGAGAGCTGCTCCCCGGCCACAGCGGCCCTCCACCGCGTCTCGCCTGCCAGGCACCGGGCGAGGAGCTCGCCGGCCGTCGTCGAGGTAAGCGCACGCCCGGCTCCTCCCACCCGTCGCGCCAGGGCATTTGCTCTTGCCCCTCGCCCGGATCTGACCCTGTGCTATGGTTTTGCGGCCGCAGATGTCATCCGAGGCAGCGAAGGTGGTGGTGCCGGAGTCGGTCCTCCTCAAGAGGAAGCGGGAGGAGCTCTGGGCCAACTCCTCTCACCCAACCTCCCAACCTCAGCCCCGCTGCCGCGTCAGCACCTCTGCCATGGTTGGTTGGTTGGATGCCCTCCTCAACCAGGCAGCGCAGCGGCAGAGGACCCCTCCGGTGACCAACCATGGAGATTTTCCTAGGGTTTCCGTCGGCGCGTCTCCGGCTGGCATTCTCCGGCGAGCCTACAGCTTCTCCGACGACCCACATGGTACGCCCTCCTACTCCAGCCCCTCGACTCCCCTATCCTGCTCTTCCTCTTATTCCCTTTCCTCATATTATTTTTCTGGATCTACTGATCTGATTCTTGTGGTTGGTTTGTGCAGGCCATCACCATCACCATGGAAGGTGCTAGCTTCGGCTGTGATTCAAGGCGATGAGCCCGGCGTGGCGGTGGCTGGTGGGGCGGACGCAGGACTCCAAGCTCTTCTTCTTCACCTTCGCGGCGGCTATAGCGTCATGCAGCTCACCAGCTCCCGCAACGACAAGCTCGAGGCCCACCTCCGCTCCAACGCCCGACCGAAGACCATCGTGCGTGCCTCCCCCTCCCCCTCTCCCTCCCCCTCTCCCTCCCCCTCATCGTTTACCAGATCGCGCGTCGTGCTTGAGTTGATTTGTCCAGGCGAGTAGAAGAAATGTCACCGGAAAGGGGATCGATATGATTTTGAGCCCCTAGTCGTTTAGCAGAATCTATGCCTTGCTTGATTTGAACATAATCCGGTAGTCCCTGCTCTGGATTGTAGTAACTCGTCATTACAGTATATGAATTAGTTACTTTTAGTAGTATTTGCCATTTGAACAAGCTACCGTTATCCGAAACATATGGACTGGTCAATTGCTTCTGTTGTGTAGTTGAATGGATTGGATATAAGGGATGATTTTACAAGTAAATGTGAAAATTGGGACTATGAATTATTTTTGCAACTTGTTTCTGTGTTCCATGTGCATGTTTGCAGCATCAGTTTTGCCACGACAAAATGATGCACATTGTATTGAACATTTCTGATCATGTTGGCGTGGGCTATAAGTCCGTTAACATGATTTTATCCATTCAACTACCTGCTTGCTCACTTCATGGCACTTGAGAACATTCATGTTATGTTTTATCCATTCTTACATTCTGGCATCTAGTACTTCAACGATCTCAAAGTGCTCCGTGGCGGTTTAGGACATGCTTATCCTTGCAAAAAAAATTGAGCTCAAGCAATACTAATGTTTATATCTATCATTCAGTACTACTGTTTATATATAAACAAGACCTTATGATTTACACAGGTCGGGTTGTCACAGGTTCCATGGAGCCCCCCTCCCCTCGTCAAGCTCGGCGCCAAGAGTGAGGAGCTGCTCTTCGCCTCGCCTCGCCTCGCACAAGCGACATCGTCAGGTTGCAAGCAAATATTCCTGTCTGCTCTTTCACTAGTGTCAACCCTTGCTTTCGTTGTTAATAATACACGCATGCTCCACAACTAATACACAAGATGCATTTCCATCCCATCTAGTAGGTGCTGACTCGATGCAAACAAATAAAATAAAATGAGTAGGTGTTGACTGCTCAGAGCCCATATATGCTGAACGATACTAGCTGCTGTACCAATGTGATGTTGCTTGCTTGATTGATGACTGGTTGTCATTAACTAGAAAAGAGAAGAAAACCTTGCCAATTTAGTTCTGTTCTATACTATTGATAACTATCCTGTCAATGCATGCTTGTTCTGTAACTTGTTGTCTCGATTGTTCAAATGATAATTAAGTTGTGTTCGATTGATGTCCTGCTAGCTGCTACTTTTAATTTTTACTGTCATGATGTTGATACTTCTTAGAATATGTTCAGTGCCTTAATTCTAGTAGTATTTGTTATCGAAAACATGATTGTATTGTGAGCCATCGAGTTCTTGGAGTCTTCTTAGAGCATGCTGGTATTTACCTTTTTCCACCAATATAATATTTGCTAATATTTACTCCTCATGGTTGCTACTGTTATCCATGCCCTCATGCTTCAGGATAGACTCCTAGCTGCTTGTGTATCTGTTTATTATTTTGTTCATTATTCTTTTCCTAGTTGTCCTTTGTTGGAAGATATTGCTTTCATTCTGAATTGGCAGTCATGATAACGATCATTTTCATTCTTCTACAGGAGCTCTAGGTTGAAGAAGTTAAATGAAGGGAACGCTTCATCTTTATAGCTAGTTTTATGTTCCTGTGTGTTTTATGTTCCTGGGTGTTGTACTTCATAGCAGCACTTCCTGGGTGTTCCTGGGTGTTCTAAATTCCTGGATGATGTGAACTATGGCATGATTGTAATATATATAATATACTCATTTTGGTCATCATTTGTGAAAATTTGTGTGATTGAAATACTCAAAATATTGATCATTTATTGTTTTTTTGAGGTGATGATCCTTAATTGCTGATACATCAGAAATGAAGCAAATACTATTTGGGCCCTAAAAAGGCCACAAATCAAACAATTCAGAAAAAATGAAAAAAATCGCTTAAAAATCAATTGTGAAAAGGTGAAGGCCAAGAAAATAAAAAGGCCTAGGCCCAAAAATAACGAGGCTGAAATGTTAGGCTTGGCCCATCTACCTAATCAAAATTAATATGAGAAAAAAACACGAATAGGCTGAATTGTTGGGCTAGGCCCATGTAGAAAACCGAATTGGACCGGGCTGAATCTTGTGCCACATCAGCTTGCCACGTTGGATGCCTACGTGGCCTGGGGAGGTTGCTAGTGACCAAAACGCCATAGTAGGAATATTTTGGTCGTAAACGTCCACGACCTTCTCACAGAGAAAGTCGCTATAGTCAGTTTACGACGGCCAGCTTTTGACCTTCTGTTTTTGGTCACAAAAAGGTCGTAAATGGAAATTTGTGACCTTTTAGTGACCAATAGTGGTGGTCACAAGTTGACATATTTCTTGTAGTGTCTGCTCTCGGTTGGCCAAGGAAGGTGGTAGTGCAGCTAGTGGGTGTGCCTACGGCGCGGTGAGGACCGTGAGCTATGTCTGCTCTGGGTCTGGGCCGACACCTGCTCAAGCTCTCGGGTGAGCGCCCAATGGCCCGATGGTCTGGCGCCTTCGAGCCTAGGCGAGAGGAAAGGGTTCCTCTTCGGCGTTGGAAGACAGGTGTTCGTGGTCCCAATCCAAAGTTATGACTGCTCTCGGTGCTTGCGGGCCAATGTCTGATCCTCGAGGCTTCCCTGTTCCCCTGTTCTTGGTGCCGCTGTGTAGCGGGCTTCGACATTACTTGCAGGTTTTCATGATTTTCTTTGTGTGCAGTAGTGTGCGTTGTGTTATAAGCTATTCTATCAGCTCCCTTGTATCTTTCGGTCGCTCCTGCTTGATGGCCTTGTATAATCCTGGTCGGTTGATGGCTTTGTTAATCCAAAGTCGGGCTCTCCGAGAGCCTTCGTTCTAAAAAAAAGAAAAGCGGCGGCGGAAGGAGTTCGCCGTGGTTGAGGGAGCGGCAGGACCCTCCATCCGACGCACACGTCCAAGCCGTGAGTTTTCCCCTGTCGCACTCTCATTTCCCAATGTCAAATCCCTCCGATGGAGACTTCAAAACTCAACACCTAGCAACGAATTTTTCCTTGCGCAGACACATACTACTCGTCACGTAGTTGAAGACTTCAAAAGCCAAATCTCGTCGAGGACTTGTTCACGCAGACACATACGAGTACTACTCTTGCTCGCACTGTCCAATTTTGACTTGGCCGGAAGAAAAATCCCCAACTACAAGTCCACTCCCTGCAACAGCCAGCCCAATTGTTCTCAAGAACTATGTAGTAGTTTCCTTCTTCTCAGGAAGATGAAGCAGGCCGGCACGCCGTGCATTCCAGTTCTGATCCTCCTATTCTTCTTCAGTCCATTCTGCAGATCTGATGACCGGCTGTCGTCTGCAAAGCCGCTCTCCCCCGGCGACACTATCGTCTCCAAGGGCGGGGACTTCGTGCTCGGCTTCTCCCCGGACAGCTCCAACGCGAGCCTGTACCTTGGCATATGGTACCACAACATGGCCGGCCGCACCGTCGTATGGACCGCCAACCGCGACGATCCAATCGCCGCCGCTTCATCTCCAACGCTCGCCATCACCAACAGTTCTGACCTGGTGTTGTCGGACTCCCAAGGTCACACTCCTTGGGCCATGAAGAGCGACATCAAGGGCAGCATGGGAGTTACTGCAGTGCTTCTTGACACGGGGAATTTTGTCGTCCAGTCACCAAATGACACGTCCATTTGGCAGAGCTTTGATCACCCTACCGACACACTCCTCCCAGGTAGGACCATGTTGAGCAAGAAGGGCCATGTGGTGTGGCGCATTATTGCTTCTAAGGGCCTCAATGACCTGTCAACTGGGGTCTTTTCTATGAGCCTTGATCCTAGCTCAGACCTTCACTTTTTCATTTGGAATGGGACTAGGCCCTATCGCCACCGCATCTTCAACGGTGAGATGGCGGTTGGCACATTATACCAGAATACTGTCTTGTATGAAGCCATTATCAGGACAAGGGATGGATTCTACTATGATTTTAGAGTTTCTGGTGACTCACAGTATGCACATCTTACGCTCGACTACATGGGTGTGTTGACTCTGTGCTTGAACAACCGCTCGTCATGGAGAACCATCACCGCACCCCCAGCTAGCTGCAACATCTACGCTTCATGTGGCCCGTTCGGCTATTGTGACTACACGGCGGCTGTCCCGACATGTAGTTGCCTCTGATGGGTTTGAGCCCTCTGGTCCTAACTTTTCAAGCGGATGTAGAAGAATCCAAGAGCTGAAATGCAGCAAGCAAAGTCATTTCGTGACCTTGTTATCTAGGATGATGCTCCCCGATAAATTTTTACGTGTCCACAACAGAAGCTTTGGCGAGTGCATGACTGAGTGCAGCAACAATTGCTTGTGTACAGCCTATGCTTATGCCAACTTTAGCACTAATGATGCTATGGCTGACCAGTCAAGGTGCTTGGTTTGGACAAGGGAGCTTATCGACACAGGAAAGTTTAGCGAGTATGGCGAGAACCTGTACCTCCGGCTTGCCAACTCTCCTGGTATGCACCAACCGATTCTAGGCTAGCTTCTAGCCCATATATTAGCATAAGGCACTTAATGTTATCAGATAAACACCAACATTTAATAATGGGGCATCTACTAATTTTATGAAGTTAACATTATAGCAGTAATGGACAAATACTTTTTTTTGCATCTAACTACTTTGGTGTATAGATCTATGACTATTCTATTGAGCCATAATGCAACATTAGACCTCTTTTTACCATAAGCCTAGCAGTAATTCTAGAGGGTTATGTGTAGCACTTTTATTCGACCCATGGTTCACTCATGGCTGTAAAGCGATGTGCTAAACTTATACAGTATTCATTTTGCAGTTCAAAAGAATAACAAATTGGTAAAGATTTTACTCCCAACCATCGCATGCGTGCTGATACTTGCATGTATAGCCCTTGTCAGCATATGCAAATACAAAGGTAGACTTGAAAACGACCCTTATTTTCAAAATTCTACTTCTTTTTACGAGTGTTAATAACAAAAGTATTAATCTTTAGCAGGCACACAGAAGAAGGAAATACACAAGGGACCCATGCTAGGATACCTTAGCTCGTTCAGTGAAATGGGCGGTGAACATGTGGAGTTTCCTTTTTTTAGCTTCGAAGATATTGCTGCTGCAACGGATAATTTCTCTGAATTTAACCAAATTGGAAGCGGAGGTTTTGGTAAAGTTTACAAGGTAGCAGAAAGCCTTGCCTCCTCAGTTATAGTAGCACGTTCTCTGTTTTTGAAGAATAATTTTATTTGTGGAAATGATTGCTTTCATTGTTTAATAGTTCAGGATGATACAAAACATGTAGGGAATGTTGCAAGGTGACAAAGAAGTTGCTATCAAAAGGCTTAGTAAGGGCTCTGCCCAAGGGATAGAGGAGTTCAAAAATGAAACAATTCTGATTGCAAAATTGCAACACAGAAATCTTGTAAGACTTCTTGGTTGCTGTATTTATGGAGATGAGAGGTTACTTATCTATGAATACTTACCTAACAAAAGCTTGGACACATTCCTTTTTGGTATGTTCAAACTTCTGATGCATATTACAAGTTTTTGATTAACCAAAAGAAAATCACTTATTACTGATGATATATTTCATTTATTATTCATCTTTGTAGACGATACAAGACAATATGAGCTTGATTGGTCCATACGCTTCAAAATAATTAAAGGGGTAGCGAGAGGGCTTCTTTACCTCCACCAAGATCCAAGATTAACTATAATTCACAGAGATCTCAAACCAAGCAACATCTTGATGGATTCTGAAATGACTCCCAAAATATCAGACTTCGGTATGGCGAGGATCTTTGGTGGAAACAAACAAGAGGCAAGCACTACCCAGGTTGTGGGAACATAGTAAGTAATTCAATGCACTAGCTACGTCTCAAGGTTCCAATTTCTATCTTCTAGTTTATCCCAAATTATGCACCTCACTGAATTGTCTAAAACAGTGGTTACATGTCTCCTGAATATGTGATGGGAGGTGCTTTTTCTGTAAAATTGGACACCTATAGCTTCGGTGTTCTTCTCTTGGAGATTGTAAGTGGCTTGAAGATCACCTCGACGCAACTCGTAATGAACTTTGTCGGCCTTACAGCTTATGTAAGCATGGATAAATGCGTAGAATCTGAATATATCAAACATAGTAAGTTGATCATAAGTTGTTTCTATTGGCTTAGGCATGGAGACTGTGGGAGGATGGAAAAGCAACAGAACTGGTGCACTCTTCGGTTATTGAGAGTTGTTCACTTGATGAAGTTCTACGGTGTATCCATGTCGGACTCCTGTGCGTTCAAGACTGTCCGAATGATAGGCCACTCATGGCATCAGTTACTTTTATGTTGGAGAATGGAAGTGCATTGCTCCCAGCACCAAAGCAGCCTGCATATTTTCCTCTACGAAGTCTCGAACCTGGAAAAATAAGGGGAAATTCTATGAATGTAGTGAGTATCACAACACTTGAGGGGCGGTAGATGAGAAGCCGTACACTTTACCAGAAGCTGATACGATACTTTATGATGTACAAATATGTGGAGTGCAAAAAAAATAGTAGGTTGTTGTGTCGTATCTTTTTCAGGTCCAGATTTCCAGCTGCCAGAATTCTCCCCCTTTATGTATACCTTGCATATTATGAGAGAAAAGACATTAGAATTACTCCAAAAAGCATTATTATACAGTAAAACATCATAAATAACAGTAGGAAAACATGATGCAAAATGAATGTATCAATATGATAAAGCAAATCCTGGGATAACCGGACAACAAAAATTGCATAAAAATGACAAAAGACAGAAAACAAGATGACTACGCTGCCAAGCATGAGCACAAGAAGGCCTAAAGAGAACACTCGCCATGACCCAGGGCCTTCGAGTTCCACGAAAACGCTCCCAGGTGGGTAACAATTCAAAGCGTTCTCGCCGACGAGTCCGAAACAAACATCGGTCTTCACCTAGAGCCCTGGAACGAGGAGGAGGATTGTGACGGCGTGTCAGGACCCCGACTCAATGCCACATCGATCTAGCATGTAACACCTCATATCACTTTGCGGCCTCACGCACGGTATTCCCACGGGTGTCGCCTTACCTTTGCCCGGGACCGTTTGCGCCTTTTGGCACACGTATATGATAGTGTCGCTAGCATCCATATCATAAGGAGCCCGGGCTGACATGGCTAGTCGTAAACCCAAAGTGGCACAAGCTTACAGGGACATGCATACATGACCCAGCATCGAACGTGTCGGTCATCAGCGAGTGAATCCAGGCTGTAGCACTGGGCTAGCAGGACTCCGGTGAACCGGGCTGTAGCGGGCTAACAGGACTCCGGTATTCATCGCGTGACATTTCCCCGAAGGGACAGACACAGGAACGAAGAAGGACACATGCCGGCCAGCCTAAGTGTTCCGGAGCAGTAGCAAGCTACCATTGGAAACACTAGGAGACATTTCCCGGTAAGAGAGTCTACTAAGGATAAACAACTAGATAGTCAGATCCCACACATACCAAGCATTTCAATAACATACACACAATATGCTCGATATGTGCAAATACAACATGGCATCACAACATGACTCTACGACTCAAGTATTTATTCATTAGGCTCCGAGGAGCGAGATATTACAAACAGGGGTCTCATGACCCAACATTCAGAGCATACAAGTCAAAGCACAAGCGGAAGCTAACATGTCTGAGTACAGACATCTACAAATGAAAAAGGCTGAGAAGCCTGACTATCTACCAGATCCTGCCGAGGGCACAAGATCGTAGCTGAGGTAACAAGCTAAACGTCGAAGTCCACGCGAAACTACTAGTGAGACTGAAGTCTCTCTGCAAAAACATAAAATAGGCAAACGTGAGTACAAATGTACCCAGCAAGACTTACATCAGAACTAACTACATATGCATCATTATCAACAAAGGGGATGGTGGGGTTTAACTGCAGCAAGCCAGCTTTGACTCGGTGGCTATCCTGAACTACGACTGCAAGTAACTCTTTTGAGGTGGCGCACACGAGTCCACATATTCACCATATCAATACACCACTATGGATCCGCTCCCGTCTCCCTACGAGAACGCCATCCATAGCACTCACGCTTATCTTGCGTATTTTAGGGTATCCACTTTCACTTGTCTATGAACTGATATAAGCAACCCAGAAGTCCTTTACCGCGGACACGGCTATTCGAATAGATGATGTTAACCCTGCAGGGGTGTACTTCTTCATACATGTTTCCACCACTTAGCGTCTGCACACGACATGTGCTCGGCAGACTTCAAGCGAAAGCCGACGTGGGTGTAGACCACGACCTACCTAAACACCTAAGTCTCTAGTCCAGGTTTATCGCCTATCCAGGTTCCATCCACAGGGAGATCCGGCCGGGGTTTCCCATACGGCCCCAAACGATGTGTACAGGGTTCCGTGACACCTAACGGGTGCCCGGTATTCCCGGCCACGTACCTACCGCATCACAGCCCACCCCTACGGTCAGCGCTGTCCACGGCCTCCAGTAGGCTACAAACACCAGAAACTACTTGCAACTCCTGGACAGAGGACAAGGGTGAATAAGAAGTCGAGCGGGGTCATATTTCAGGGCCCAATGCATGGTAGTAGCTGAATCATGGATCACAAACACATAACTCAGTTCCTAAGGACGGCTTCAATGAGACAACCCACCATGTACTCCTACATGGCCTCTCACCGATACCTTTTACCAAATCGTGTTCACACACTTAGCTTACACACAGTAGGACATGTTCACACACCTCTGATTCATTCCCGATGAATCAGACCTGACTCAACTCTAAGCAGTAGCAGGCATGACAAACAAACATGAATGAGTAGGCACAACAGGGCTCAAACAACTCCTACTCATACTAGTGGGTTTCATCTATTTACTGTGGCAATGACAGGTCATGCAGAGGATAAAGGGGTTCAGCTACCGCAGCAAGTAACAAATGACTCGTTGTTGTCCTAATGCAGTAAAAGAGAGCAGGGCGAGAGAGTAGGATTGTATCGGAATGAACAAGGGGGTTTTGCTTGCCTGGCACTTCTGAAGATAGCATTGAGTCTTCATTAGTGTCAACGATCACAACGTCGGAACATCGTCTACCGAGAGGGGACAGATACCGGCAACAGAGAAGAAATACAATCAATGCAATGCACAATATGATGCATGCTCATGACATGGCAATATGAGTGTTTTGGCCTAATGCAACTACAACCAGATGGATTTGGGTCATATTGAGCCAAAGGTTCAACCCCAAATTCAAATTATGAATTCAAATAGTGCCTTATCATGTTTTGCACTAAACAGCAAGGTTAAGTTGTTTAAACATGCATGAAACCAGTGCAGATGGATAGATTAGATTTTTCTGATCATTTTTCATATATAACTTATTTAATTTGGAGTTACGGTTGAATTTCTATGATTTTTAGAAGTTTGTGGTATTTTCTGGAATTTCCTAAAAGAATAAATCCAGTAAATCATTATTGCATCAGCATGACGTCACGGTGACGTAATCAGGTCAAAGGTACGGTCCAGGTCAACTCTAACCTGTGGGTCCCGCGTGTCAGGTCATTAGTCTAACTAATATTTAGTTAACACTAATCCTAACCTAATTAACAGGCCGGCCCCATCTGTCATAGACTCATGGGGGAAAGTCAACCTGGTCCCACACGGGGTCAAACGTGGTCAAATGGGGTCAAACTCGCCGGCGTTTAGCCGCCCGCGAGGCCAGACGCGGCGGGGTGGTGCGGGTTTTGCCTACGGAGCGCCGTTTGGCGCGCGGAGCACAGCTACGAGATGCGGACGCTCGTGCGCATCCAACCGTGGTGGTGGCGCGGCCGGGGAGTGGCCGGAGTAGCGCCGATGACGAGGTTTGCGGCAGTGCGTGCGGGTGAGCGCGGTGGAGTCGCTATGGTGCACGAGGGGGAAAACGGAGAGGGGAAGCAGGAGCAGGAGCTTACGGAGGGCGCGACGAGATGCTCAGCGGGCTCGGGGGAGGCCGGAGCTGAGCGGGGCGGCGAGGCCGATCTTCGGCGGCCGAGGAGGGGAGAAGCGTCGGGGTGGCGCTTCGGGGCTCTTCCGGTCGCGTGAGCCGTCATGGAGGACGAGGGAGGCACGGCGGAGCTCGGGCCACGTCGAAGAGGTGAGGGGGTGGACGATGGCCGTGGTGGTGCTCGTCGGCGCGGACGCGACTGCGTCGGCCATGGCGTTGAGGAAGCGAGGGAGAGAGCAGGGGGGAGAGTGAGGTGTCGGATGGACCGGGGCGACACCGGGGAGGCGTTCGCGGCGTCGAAGCGGTGACCAGGCGATGCAGACGAGCAGGGTGGTGGCGTGGCGAGCTCGGGCGCGTGCGCCGTGTCCCTCCTCTCTGCCTGCCTGGCGAGAGGAAGCAGGTGGCTGGCACGGGCCAGCACAGTGTTGGGCCGGCCAGTGGGCTGCCAGGTGGGCTACGCCAGGTAGTTTCCTCTCTCTCTGTTTTCTATTTTAATTACTGTTTTCTATTTTTGTAGTTTGTTTGGCTTTATTAAAAATACTTAAACTCTCTCAAAAATCATGAAACTACTCATGATCACTGTTGGGAATATATCCTACAGTAAACATTTTAGGTTATGATTATTTGAGCATTTAAATGCCCAAATGCAAATAGAGTATGATTTAGTTCAGAGCCCAATATGTCCTGCAAAAATATAAACCATTTTTGGTAGACGCTTTCACCTCAAACCAGAAATGTTGAACATTTTTAGAGGGCATTTTGAGTTCAAAGAAAAAGATTTTATTTTGACCCTAGTTGAATTCATTTGGTGCTAGGGTTTAAGCATCCCCATTTCAAGTTTCTTAGTAATTTAAACATGATGACATGATGAGCAGGAAAAGTCAAGCAAGGCTGATCTGGGGCTGTGACAGCTCACCCCCACTAAACAAGAATCTCGTCCCGAGATTCAAGCGTAGAGTAAGATGAAAGGGAAGCGCAAACTAACACAATCTTCACGATCCAGGTTACACTTCAAATGAACGTTGATTCGTTCACCATCATTGTCTCGAAGTTTTGCTCTGGGAACTCCAACTAACATGACAACGAGAGGAAAGGAAAGACCCTAAAAGAATCGTTCTTCTCGAAGGTCGAACAACTCAGGATTAACTCACGGAATGAGACATAGCAACATCTCTCGAGCTGAGAGACGAAGCACACCTCTAGAGGAATGGAGTGGAACAGATGACGGAGGTTTACCAGGTAGACTACAATTCCACACTTAAGAAGGTGGTGAACGGTTGCCAGCGCAACGAGGAGTTAAGTTGACATGAAACCATAACGAGACATCTTAGAGGAGGTGACTCATAGGATCACCCCTTAAGTGGCAAAAAGAATTACCTTTGATTCAAAGATCATTGAGACTCTTTACACCAACTTAGGGCAATTCTCGAGCGATCGTTTAGAGGGGTTCGGTAGAATGGCATACCCGGATTAGAATGGATGATGTGGATTACCTTGTTGAAAACCACACAAGGGATGATTTTAGTAAGTGAGGAGAAGCTCAACATTAGAGAGTGAGTCCACTGTTTGAAAAGTTATAGCATAACCGAGGAAACTGAGAGCAATCCCAGTTAGTGTCGATGATAACACCTAGTGCTTGTGCGTGCTCTCAAGAACTTGAGCATTTCCATAATCATCAAGGTTTTACCAACATCCATGTCAAGGGTGCTGACAACACAACATACTACCATGATGAATAGCGATGGACGATGCAGATGCAAAGGAGGATAACACTTTCTCGGATTTCACCTTAGCGAGGCCAAGGGGACAAAATCTGGATGATCGATCGAGAGACATTTAGCACTCCGCTTCTAATGTTCTCCTTGATGTACTAGCGTATCCCATTCCCTGAAATGGTCTGGTATCTAGAACATCAAGTAAAGGTCGTACTTCGGAAACACAAAAATCATAAGGCATAGCTAGGGGAGTAAATCCTACGAAGTCCTTATGGGGAGGTGGCCAACTTCCTCAATCAAGATACTACAATAATAGGTCTTCCGGCTGGGTGTGTTGGCCACGACATCCACTTTACCGGTTATCGAGAGACCAATATTATAGTTCTTGGGAAATGTTCCAACCATCATATCTGCCTGAGATTGAGATCTGGCTGGTGTCAGGATATTCCAGACTCACCGAGTCTAGAAAGAAAAAGAAAGTTCGCAACACAAATCGACGAGATGACTTTGCGAGATTCTCGGGAAATGAACTACGATAGCAAGCTCCAAAACATGAGCTGGTTCTGCTACACACATGTGAACACGTTGTCTCAGACAAAACATTATCACATGGTAGTCTTACAATAAAACACTACCGAGTTCAGGTGGGGAACCATCATTAATGACATCGAAGTCTCCACGCGTGGAAGTCCAAAGAGTTCACCTTGGACAGACTCCTTTATCTTTGAACAACTCAATCAGTGGCTTGGTGTGCTAGGATATACATATGGAATGAGGATGATCAGTCTAACAGACCACAGAATTCTTCGCACGTGCATGACTGACTTGGGATGATTCCATAGGAGGTAAAACAAGCCTTCTCAAATTCATGGCGGCAACTTGCATCAAGTGCACATGAATTAGAGGGACTCACTTCTTTTGTCCAAACATATGCTTCACGAACGAGTCATGAAGATAATGCGTACACAAGTTTCCAACACTAGCTTAATGTTCAACAAAATCATGGAGGAGATAAGGATGTTGTCAATGGGCTCAACAATAATTCATCCAGGTTTCCATATTAGTGGAATTCCACAATTATGTGAACAAGGTGATAGCATTGGTCAGACCCAAAAGATATAATGGTGTATGCTCGAGGAACAACCACGAGTAAGACAACATTACGAATATCGTTGGTTCTGATTTGATTTGACGATAGCCCATACTCAATCAATGGTTTGAGTAAGATAATAGATCCAACAATTGATCACGAGGATCAACCAATAAAGATATCATCTTTCTTCAACACACATACAAGATATCCCTTAAAATGAACTAAGTCGGACAAGCTTTTATCTTCCAACTCTCCAAGTTGTTGTTCAGTTTACCAACTAGCTCAGGGTATCCAACACAGAATTTTGGAGAAGGGGGTGGTTTATGAAAAACCAACTTGATCACGAACCCAACATAGCGGTCAGGTGACAACCTGGTAATACTTCTGAGAAGATATTCGGAAAGTTACGAACCACCAATATGTTATTAAGCTCGAAAACAATCTTGTTTCCGAAGCAAGATGATGTGATAAATTAAGCAAGGGATTGAAACCCTAACTCATTGATCGAAGAGTGCGCCAGAAATAAGGACTAGGTAGCACGAACAGTCTTAGAATGATGATTCAAGAACCAACACGCTAAGAATGAAATTATTGTCCTTTAACTACCAAGCAACAAGGTTGCTAGGAGTATTGATTTCACACATCACGATTCACTTGTCGACATTCCGGTTGCAACAACACGGGAACCGAGAAATGAATAATGATGGAGAGAAGTATCACTGTGTCAAGAGTTCATAGGATGGTGTGCAATTCCCATGACATTCTTGATATGAAGATGGTAATACTCCAAGGTAGAACAGAGCAAAAGCAAGATTAGCAATTTGATCTGCGGAGTACGACTGCTTTGACCCAATCCTGGAAATGGACAAGGTACTGGAGTTTGTTTCTCCTAGTCATTCCAGAATAGAATGGCTTGACGGACCACAAGAGTAATAGGAATGCACGCATACTCTTGACTATCAAACGATAGACGAGGGTCAGAAGACAACTAAGAGGGACAACTCAAAGAACATATAATTTTCTGAGTTGTGGATGCATAGATTAGTATGTCGAACCAAGTTCAACATGTTTCTTCCGGATAACCCAAGCAGAGAGGTAGGACTGGCAGAGTCACGATTTATGAATGGAGAACTCCTCAAGAGTACTCTAATTGTGATCTTTTGATCCAATAAACATCTGCCATAAGCGGTTCATAGTATTTGGAAGAAGGAAATACCACGGACCTCGAGGACTATCGCAAAGTTACTAATATCCTAAAGGAACTAGCAAAAACTATCAACATGAAGTAAGTAGAGTGAATCTCGGGTTCAAGAACCCAGGAATAGAATACCTACTACTAAGTAGCATCACGGAATGCTTTCGAGAATAAGGCCAGAATCATCACACTGGGACACAAATCATGGCTAGATTACTAGATGATCCCCTAGGACACCTAGGGTCATAACAATAATTCCAACATATATGTCGAGGCAATAGAATACCTCAACTCAGCAATTAGTGTGATTAACCTGGCCCAAAGGAACATAAAAACCAGAGGGAAAGGATTTGCAAGTGCATCAGATTGTTTAGAAACCTGGGATGACTCGGACAGCATAACGGCTATAAATGCTCAAAAGTTTGGAGACATACTACAGAAAGGGTGGCATAGCCACTCAGAAGCACAATATCAAGGTTTCGAGATCATCAGTTAACATACAGAAGTGGTAGGAACTGGACTGAGGCTTACATCCAACAATCTTACAAGTCTACGGATTAGTAACACGTGATCCTGATAGAAAGAGGAGATAGCCTAGTTCTTAATCCCCGTAGAAGAGAAGAGGATGACTCAGATCAGAAGGCCATGAGGTATAAGGAGTAAAAAGAGCCTTACATTCCATCCCACAATCAATTCCCTTACATAACTAAAGCATTTCTAGACACAACTTCGACCAGTTTGGCTTGGTAATCCTACAGGCAGTCAAGCTCTGATACCAAAGCTGTCAAGACCCCGACTCAATGCCACATCGATCTAGCATGTAACACCTCATATCACTTTGCGGCCTCACGCACGGTATTCCCACGGGTGTCGCCTTACCTTTGCCCGGGACCGTTTGCGCCTTTTGGCACACGTATATGATAGTGTCGCTAGCATCCATATGATAAGGAGCCCGGGCTGACATGGCTAGTCGTAAACCCAAAGTGGCACAAGCTTACAGGGACAGGCATACATGACCCAGCATCGAACGTGTTGGTCATCAGCGAGTGAATCCAGGCTGTAGCACTGGGCTAGCAGGACTCCGGTGAACCGGGCTGTAGCGGGCTAACAGGACTCCGGTATTCATCGCGTGACATTTCCCCGAAGGGACAGACACAGGAACGAAGAAGGACACATGCCGGCCAGCCTAAGTGTTCCGGAGCAGTAGCAAGCTACCATTGGAAACACTAGGAGACATTTCCCGGTAAGAGAGGCTACTAAGGATAAACAACTAGATAGTCAGATCCCACACATACCAAGCATTTCAATAACATACACACAATATGCTCGATATGTGCAAATACAACATGGCATCACAACATGGCTCTACGACTCAAGTATTTATTCATTAGGCTCCGAGGAGCGAGAGATTACAAACAGGGGTCTCATGACCCAACATTCAGAGCATACAAGTCAAAGCACAAGCGGAAGCTATCATGTCTGAGTACAGACATCTATAAATGAAAAAGGCTGAGAAGCCTGACTATCTACCAGATCCTGCCGAGGGCACAAGATCGTAGCTGAGGTAACAAGCTAAACGTCGAAGTCCACGCGAAACTACTAGTGAGACTGAGATCTCTCTGCAAAAACATAAAATAGGCAAACGTGAGTACAAATGTACCCAGCAAGACTTACATCAGAACTAACTACATATGCATCATTATCAACAAAGGGGATGGTGGGGTTTAACTGCAGCAAGCCAGCTTTGACTCGGTGGCTATCCTGAACTACGACTGCAAGTAACTCTTTTGAGGTGGCGCACACGAGTCCACATATTCACCATATCAATACACCACTATGGATCCGCTCCCGTCTCCCTACGAGAACGCCATCCATAGCACTCACGCTTATCTTGCGTATTTTAGGGTATCCACTTTCACTTGTCTATGAACTGATATAAGCAACCCAGAAGTCCTTTACCGCGGACACGGCTATTCGAATAGATGATGTTAACCCTGCAGGGGTGTACTTCTTCATACATGTTTCCACCACTTAGCGTCTGCACACGACATGTGCTCGGCAGACTTCAAGCGAAAGCCGACGTGGGTGTAGACCACGACCTACCTAAACACCTAAGTCTCTAGTCCAGGTTTATCGCCTATCCAGGTTCCATCTGCAGGGAGTCCGGCCGAGGTTTCCCATACGGCCCCGAACAATGTGTACAGGGTTCCGTGACACCTAACGGGTGGCCGGTATTCCCGGCCACGTACCTACCGCATCACAGCCCACCCCTACGGTCAGCGCTGTCCACGGCCTCCAGTAGGCTACAAACACCAGAAACTACTTGCAACTCCTGGACAGAGAACTAGAGTGAATAAGAAGTCGAGCGGGGTCATATTTCAGGGCCCAATGCATGGTAGTAGCTGAATCATGGATCACAAACACAGAACTCAGTTCCTAAGGACGGCTTCAATGAGACAACCCACCATGTACTCCTACATGGCCTCTCACCGATACCTTTTACCAAATCGTGTTCACACACTTAGCTTACACACAGTAGGACATGTTCACACACCTCTGATTCATTCCCGATGAATCAGACCTGACTCAACTCTAAGCAGTAGCAGGCATGACAAACAAACATGAATGAGTAGGCACAACAGGGCTCAAACAACTCCTACTCATACTAGTGGGTTTCATCTATTTACTGTGGCAATGACAGGTCATGCAGAGGATAAAGGGGTTCAGCTACCGCAGCAAGTAACAAATGACTCATTGTTGTCCTAATGCAGTAAAAGAGAGCAGGGCGAGAGAGTAGGATTGTATCGGAATGAACAAGGGGGTTTTGCTTGCCTGGCACTTCTGAAGATAGCATTGAGTCTTCATCAGTGTCAACGATCACAACGTCGGAACATCGTCTACCGAGAGGGGACAGATACCGGCAACAGAGAAGAAATACAATCAATGCAATGCACAATATGATGCATGCTCATGACATGGCAATATGAGTGTGTTGGCCTAATGCAACTACAACCAGATGGATTTGGGTCATATTGAGCCAAAGGTTCAACCCCAAATTCAAATTATGAATTCAAATAGTGCCTTGTCATGTTTTGCACTAAACATCAAGGTTAAGTTGTTTAAACATGCATGAAACCAGTGCAGATGGATAGATTGGATTTTTCTGATCATTTTTCATATATAACTTATTTAATTTGGAGTTACGGTTGAATTTCTATGATTTTTAGAAGTTTGTGGTTTTTTCTGGAATTTCCTAAAAGAATAAATCCAGTAAATCATTATTGCGTCAGCATGACGTCAGGGTGACGTAATCAGGTCAAAGGTACGGTCCAGGTCAACTCTAACCTGTGGGTCCCGCGTGTCAGGTCATTAGTCTAACTAATATTTAGTTAACACTAATCCTAACCTAATTAACAAGCTGGCCCCACCTATCATAGACTCATGGGGGAAAGTCAACCTGGGCCCACACGGGGTCAAACATGGTCAAATGGGGTCAAACTCACCGGTGTTTAGCCGCCGGCGAGGCCAGACGCGGCGGGGTGTTGCGGGTTTTGCCTACGGAGCGCCGTTTGGTGCGCGGAGCACAGCTACGGGATGCGGACGCTCGTCCGCATCCAACCGTGGTGGTGGCGCGGCCCGGGAGTGGCCGGAGTAGCGCCGGTGACGAGGTTTGCGGCGGCGCGTGCGGGTGAGCGCGGTGGAGTCGCTATGGTGCACGAGGGGAAAAACGGAGAGGGGAAGCAGGAGCAGGAGCTTACGGAGGGCGCGACAAGATGCTCAGCGGGCTCGGGGGAGGCCGGAGCTGAGCGGGGCGGCGAGTCCGATCTTCGGCGGTCGAGGAGGGGAGAAGCGTCGGGGTGGCGCTTCGGGGCTCTTCCGGTCGCGTGAGCCGTCGTGGAGGACGAGGGAGGCACGGCGGAGCTCGGGCCACGTCGAAGAGGTGAGGGGTGGACGATGGCTGCGGTGGTGCTCGTCGGCGCGGACGCGGCTGCGTCGGCCATGGCGTTGAGGAAGCGAGGGAGAGAGCAGGGGGGAGAGTGAGGTGTCGGATGGACCGGGGCGACACCGGGGAGGCGTTCGCGGCGTCGAAGCGGTGACCAGGCGATGCAGACGAGCAGGGTGGTGGCGTGGCGAGCTCGGGCGCGTGCGCCGTGTCCCTCCTCTCTGCCTGCCTGGCGAGAGGAAGCAGGTGGCTGGCACGGGCCAGCACAGTGCTGGGCCGGCCAGTGGGCTGCCAGGTGGGCTGCGCCAGGTAGTTTCCTCTCTCTCTGTTTTCTATTTTAATTACTGTTTTCTATTTTTGTAGTTTGTTTGGCTTTATTAAAAATACTTAAACTCTCTCAAAAATCATGAAACTACTCATGATCACTGCTGGGAATATATCCTACAGTAAACATTTTAGGTTATGATTATTTGAGCATTTAAAATATTTAATAGCATTTAAATGCCCAAATGCAAATAGAGTATGATTTAGTTCAGAGCCCAATATGTCCTGCAAAAATATAAACCATTTTTGGTAGATGCTTTCACCTCAAATCAGAAATGTTGAACATTTTTAGAGGGCATTTTGAGTTCAAAGGAAAAGATTTTATTTTGACCCTAGTTGAATTCATTTGGTGCTAGGGTTTAAGCATCCCCATTTCAAGTTTCTTAGTAATTTAAACATGATGACATGATGAGCAGGAAAAGTCAAGCAAGGCTGATCTGGGGCTGTGACACGGCGTCCTCAAGAGGAAAGTGGCACCAGCGGGTGTTGTTGTTGTCGGTGTCAAAGTGCAGAGCTTTTGCTCAGTAGCTCACATGTGTCATGACGAGGTAGCAAGGACACCAGCGACAAGTGCAGACCTCCGGATCATTATAACAAAATCCTTTTCGTTAGGTTAGCATTCGAATGATTTGGTTATTCCAAGTAGTTCAACCTTGGGGAAAACGCACACACATGCTTGTTCTTTTCCAGCACAACTGAATTACTAGGCGTGCCTACTTTCTGAACCACGGAGCGAAATTTGCTTTGATCATCCTCACCAGGTCTAATTCATTTGCAATTTTAGAATTTCTTGTGGTGTTATGAAAATCTATTGTAATGGCAGAATTTGTTAGATTTGCCCAACTATTAATGATTTATATTTTGTTAGTTCTTCATGTGTAATTATAGATTTTGTGTTCGAAAAGTGAAATGGCCCAATTTATGCGCTCAAATGATTGTTCACTAGTAGCACTTCTCGCAGCAGAATTTTTAAGTGCTTCTGAATTTCAGTGACAAGTGGTACAGATTTTAGTTAAGTGGTTCTGAATTTCTTGTGATGAATGGGTTGTCTGAATTTAAGTATTAATGATTTGGTACAGCATACAGGACTGCTATTTTTTTCAATGTGAAGTGTTGAATGATGCTAGCTATAGCGTACAAGTGTGAATTTTAACATTTTCTCAAAAAAAGTATGAATTTTAATGTATATATGTAGATTCGTACAACATATATGACTGATGTTCTATTGCTGAATGACTGCAAAGTTGTTTGTATCTCTAATGGCGTAAAATGGCCAAATCTGAACTACATTTGTATCTCTAATGGCGTGAAATGGCCAAGTCTGAACTACGTTTGTATTCGTTTTGGGTCATTGTGTCCCTTGGATCATGTTTTGACGGCAGATGAGAGGGGGCAAGTTATAACATGACTTGCTAGAGGAAAGTCACTGAATCTCAGTTAATGCATGTCTATAGCAACCAACTAGAGCAAACACACAGAAGCGTGAGACAGAATGACAGATGGAGTGCCAGTAGCTTGTGTTTCTTAAGGGTTTACTAGGTTTGTTTCCAATTTCTCTCTTCTGTTCTGTTTAATTGCTAACCCAGCTAACCCTGAAAGTGCTCAGCATGAACAGAGCTTCTCTCATTGAAAAAAACCAGAGCTTATGCCAGTTCCTAAAAGGAAATGGAGTACAGACGATCGGGTGTCAATGGCGATTACGAAATGGCGGCAAAGGATGTGCTCTATGTCATGGCGAGAGTGAGCCTGAAAGTGCTCATCATAAACGCTAGTGATGTACTCTCTCCGTTCACTTTTGCAAGTTATTTTGGATATTTCAATATGGACTACATATACAAAGTGAAATGAGTGAATGAACACACTAAAACACATCTATATACATCTAATTCAGAAGAAAAAAATTTAGAACATCTTATAATTTGGAACAGAGGTAGTAGTTCTTTCTCCTTCTCTCGCGATTATGCATGTGAAAGAACGATGTGTTCGCGTTGTGGTCTCTTAGCTAGATTAGCGTTGTGGTCTCTTAGCTAGATTAGCAAGGATCTTTGACGGGGCAGCGAGCATCGCCACAATGATTGATCTATTTAACCTCTCGGCAAAGCAATCGCTATATACCTTCCTGCTTGAATGTATTTTCATTCAAGTTAATTATTATCAGCATTCGATCGAATAGAATTATGTTTTCTGTGCAAATCCCCTCGTGGGATATCTTCATTGTTCATAAAATGATTCCGCATGACCCGCAAAGGAAAAGAAAATGAAATGATTATGCGTCCAACTCAATTTCTTTTTATTTCCGCACCTTCAGCTCCAGTTTGAGGATGACCTTCTCAAAAGGATAGAAAATATACACTCTGTTGGGCCTTTTCCTCACATGTCATATAACTGAAGTGAGAATATTGAGAAAAAGCCCATATGGTGGTCATCTAGACTAGCAGCTATCAATCCCTCAAGGGAGCTCCTATTTCACGCGGGGCCTCATTTCATCGGGAAACCCAAAGTGGCTCTATTTCATTTTCTTACACTTCCTATCATTTAAATTCACCCCTTTAGTCTTGTAGACGTAAGAGATATCATTTATACTCCATCTCTTTCGATACAAAGAAAGTCAAGAAACTATCATCGAAGCATTGAGAAATTGTGCATATAGAATGCTCTAAAGAAACAAAAAAAGGAGACCCATGCCATGATTATGAAATATTTTCTATTTAGTACTCTAAGTCTCTCGGTGCGGATAATTAATTCGGTCGTTGTGGTCAGACTCTATTTTGGATTTCTAACTACATTCTCTATAGGTTTCTCTTAGATCTTCTTTCTCCAATCTTGGATTAGGTGGGAAGCAACCTAGCGCTCCACCGGCGCATGCTTTTGGGCCGTCCCATATGGGGGGGTGGGGGTGGAACACCGCTGTTTTATTTTATTTTATAAATTAGTTCGTGATTTTAAAACATTTTTGAATTTCAAATAGTAGTTGCAATTTAGAAAACACTAAAAATATTCATGAGTTTGAAAAATTCTTTTGGAATTTGATTTTTTATACGAATTCATTTTCAAATTCTCGGAATTAGAAAAATTTGTGAATTAAAAAATTGTGATTTTTAAAAATGTTCACGACATTAAAAAATGTTCATGATTTTAAACAAATGTTGTAGAATAATTTTTTCTCAGAAAAAAAACAAATTGTGTATAAAAAATGTTCATGCATTAAAAAATTAGTTCGCCAAACAAAATATGTTCATTATTTTTTTTAAAAATCCCCCAAAACTTTTGTCAATTCAAAAATGTTTTCTGATTCAAAAAGCTTTGCAGTTTAGAAAAAAAATGTAGGCAAATTTTAGCAAAAAAATCACGCATTTCAAAAATTAAGGTTAAAAAATGTTCAAGAAATTGTACGAAATAAACACGAATTTAAAATTTTCGATGATTCTAGACATGTTCATGATTTTAAAAAATGTCCACAATTTCACAAAAATGTTTAGCTTTTTGAAAAATACGTCAGGAAAATGGAAAGAAAAGAAAAAAAAGAAAAACGAACATGAAACAAATAAAAGGAAAAAATAAATGAGAAAATAAAGGAAAGAATGAAATTTTAAAAAAGAAAAGAAAAAACAGAATAAAAAGAGAACCATCCCAAAACCCGGAACAAGATAGATAACCAGCGACCCGCGCGCCAAATAGGATCCCAATAGAAAAACAACCAATCCCTCGAAAAGAAAAATCCGGACCAGCAGCAGCCACCCCAACTCGATTCGGCTCCATCCGCTCATCGAGGACGATGCTTCGGTGCCGTAAGGCACCTACCTTTGTGTCTATGACATATGGGCCCACACGTTAGTGACCCAAAGGTACGTGCTTCACCGAGGCTGTGTCCGCTCATCGAACACCTCGACCAAATCCGGGCGCGAATGGGGGAGCTACGGCGTCGTTCCGATGCCAGTCCACCGGCGGGAGGCTGAGGCGCCTGGGTTCGCGTGGGATGCGGGAGCCGAGAGCAGCCGACCCGGCCAGGCGGCTCTAACTGGCGGCGTCGCTCGACCAATCGGACGGCGCCGGCGAGCCGTTCATGGCGGCGGTCCGGAAGGACGACGCGACGGCCGTGGGGCAGCAGTACGCTGCGAAGAGCAGCGAGCCGCCGTCGACGGTAGCAGCTGCACGGCCTTTTGGATTTGGATTCGGTCTCGGTGCTTGCAGTGTGTGTCCGTGGCGACGCATGACTGCTCTTCTGATAAAACAAACAAAGTTGAGTTTTTTCTCGTTCCATTTCCATTATCAGCATATTCTGATTTCGTTACCATTTGCTTGGCATTATCTGAACCAAACATCTCCTCATGGTCCACGGCAAGCGACGCGTCAGTTACAGAGCGAGGTTTCCCCTGTCGCACTCTCCAATCTGAATGCCCGGCAGCCATTTTTCTTTGCGCGTGGAGCGACCTTGGGAGACTTTGGAGTCAGGTCTCCTGCTTTCTTTCTTGGCCGACAATATTACTACTCCGTTGTAGCTAGCTATGCGATGGTTGTCCAGTTTCTAGTTTTACCTTCTAATTCCATCTCTGCAGCCGGACTGGTCTGAAGAAGCACACACCCCTCAATTAGTCTCTTGCTGGAAGATGAGGAAGATGGCCTTTAGGGGCACTTCTTGCATTCCAATTTTGATCCTCCCATTCCTGAGTTCACTCTGCCAATCCGATGACCAGCTCACACATGCAAAGCCGCTCTCCGCCGGCGACATGCTCGTCTCCAAGGGCGGGGACTTTGCGCTCGGCTTCTTCTCCCCGAACAGCTCCAACACAAGCTTGTACCTTGGCATATGGTACAACAGCATCCCTGGCCGCACCGTTGTATGGACCGCCAACCGCGACGATCCAATCGCCGCAACTTCATCTCTGATGCTCGCCATCACCAACAATTCCGACCTGGTGTTGTCTGACTCCCAAGGTCACACTCCTTGGGTGGTGAAGAGCGGCATCACGGGTGTGGGAGTTACTGCGGTGCTGCGTTCGTCGGGGAACTTTGTCCTCATGTCTCCAAATGGGACATCCATATGGCAGAGTTTTGATTACCCGACAGACACCATTCTCCCCGGTGCTAGGATCTACCTGAGCGGGAAGGCTCGTGTTGTCAGGCGTCTAATTGCTTGGAAGGGCCCCATTAACCCATCCATTGGAGATTTTTCTTTGGGCCTTGACCCAAACTCGAACCTTCAGTTAATCATCTGGCATGGGACTATGCCCTACCTCCGCCGCAATATTCTCGATGGTGCGTCAGTAGGTGGTGGCACGTACCAGAATACTATCTTCTACGGAGTATGAAGCGATGGTTGGAACAAGGGACGGGTGCTATTATGAATTCACTGTTTCTGGTGGCTCACCGTATGCACGCCTTATGCTTGACTACATGGGCGTGTTGAGGTACCTTAGCTGGAACAACCGCTCATCTTGGGCAACCGTCACCGAGAACCCCGCTACCACCTGCGACTTGTACGTACGCTTCATGTGGTCCGTTCGGCTATTGCGACAACACTGGGGCTGCCGCGACATGCCGTTGTCTCGATGGGTTTGAATCCGCTGGTCTTAACATTTCGAGCGGATGTAGAAGAACCAAGGAACTGGAATGCGGCAGGCAAAGTCATTTCGTGACCTTGCCTAAGATGAAGTTCCCTGACAATTTTTTACATGTCCCCAACACAAGCTTTGACGAATGCACGACTGAGTGTAGCAACAATTGCTCGTGTATAGCCCACGCCTACACCAAATTGAGCAGTAATGGTGCTATGGCCGACCAGTCAAATTGCTTGCTTTGGACAGGGGAGCTTGTCGATACAGGGAAGTATAGCAACAATGACAAGAACCTGTACCTCCGGCTTGCTAACTCTCCTGGTATGCACCACTCCATTTTAACCTTCTAGTTATCTTGGCACTTAATGTTATCAAATCAACACCAACCTTAATCGTGGGTCATCTACTAAATATATGAACTTAACAGTTGTATAGCAGACTGCCAAATATTTCTTTGCGTCCAAATAATTTGGCGTAGGGGTAATCAGTAGATCTATAACTATTATATACGAGCATAATGCAACATGCTCATGGTAACACATTTATCTAGTCCACGGATCACTCACGGTACTCTAAATTATTTTTGTTTAAAAAAAGTGATGTTGTTAAATTTATACATGATTTGTTTTGCTGTTAGAAATGGCAATTTGGTAAAGATTATACTCCCAACCATGTCATGCGTGCTGATACTCGCATGCATAGCCCTTGGGATATGCAAATACAAAGGTAAAATAGAAAATGTCTCTCGTTTCAAAATTGTACTTCATTGTTATGAGTGTTAATAACAAAGTATTGATCTTTAGCAAGCAAACAAAAGAAGAAGGAAATCCACAACGGACCAATGCCAGGATACCTTAGCTCATCTAATGAAGTTGGTGGTAAACATGTGGACTTTCCTTTTGTTAGCTTTGAAGATATTGCCACGGCAACGGATAATTTCTCGGACTCTAAACAAATCGGAAGTGGTGGTTTTGGAAAAGTTTATAAGGTAACGGAAAGTTCTGCATTCATCGTATTAGTAGAACAGGCTCTATTTCTAGAGAATAATTTTATCTGTGGAAAAATACCTTTCATAGTTTCACAATTTCGGATGATGCAATCATGCAGGGTATCCTGCAAGGGAACACTGAAGTTGCTATCAAAAGACTCAGTAAGGGTTCTGGGCAAGGGATGGAGGAGTTTAAAAATGAGATAATTCTAATTGCAAAATTGCAGCACAAAAACCTTGTTAGACTTCTTGGTTGCTGTATTCATGGAGATGAGAGGTTACTTATCTATGAATACTTACCAAATAAAAGCCTGGATGCCTTCCTTTTTGGTATGTTCAGACCTCTGATACATATTACAAGTTTTTTGTCAACCGAAAGGATATCACTGATCGCTGATTGTATAATTTGTTTATTCTTCATCTTTGGAGATAGCACGAGACAATATGTGCTTGATTGGCCCACACGCTTCCAAATAATTAAAGGGGTGGCGAGAGGTCTTCTTTACCTCCACCAAGATTCAAGATTAACTATAATTCACAGAGATCTGAAACCAAGCAACATCTTGCTGGATTCTGAAATGACTCCCAAAATATCAGATTTCGGTATGGCAAGGATCTTTGGTGGAAACAGACAAGCAAAAACTACCCGGGTTGTTGGGACATAGTAAGTAATTCAAGGAACTAGCCACACCTGTCAAGATTCATATTTCTGTTGTCTATTTATCCCAAATTATGCATCTGTTGTTGAATTATCTAAACAGTGGCTACATGTCGCCTGAATATGTTATGGGAGGTGCCTTTTCTGTAAAATCGGACACCTATAGCTTCGGTGTTCTTCTCTTAGAGGTTGTAAGTGGCTTGAAGATCACCTCACCGCAACTGGCAGTGAACTTTGTCGGCCTGACAACTTATGTAAGTACAAAATGCACAGAATTTTAATCTGTCAAACATTGTAACTTGCTCATCAGTTGGTTCTATTGGCTCAGGCGTGGAGACTATGGGAAGATGGAAAAGCAACAGAACTGGTGCACTCTTCGTTTGCTGAGAGTTGTTCACTTCATGAAGTTCTACGGTGTATTCATGTCGGCCTCTTGTGTGTTCAAGACCGTCCGGATGATAGGCCACTCATGTCATTGGTGACTTTTATGTTAGAGAATGAAAATGCATTGCTCCCAGCACCAAAGCAGCCTGCATATTTTGCTCTACAGAATTTCGAAGCTGAAAAATCAAGGGAATACTCTGTGAATACAGTGAGTATCACAACACTAGAGGGGCGTTAATGTTATATATGTAAATTCCAGTATTAGAGCTTCAGAAGCCATGTACTGTATGATTTACAAATATTTTGAATGTGATTTCTTCAGTAGGTAATTGTGCTATTCGCAGAAAGCCTGTGATCAGAGGACTAATTGATAATGCTCTGTTTCGAATAAAAAGTTAGGTTTTTCTTGCTCTGTAGCTGTTGGACTGTTGGTATATCTTCAGTTGCTAACACGACAGGAAGAATAAGGATATTCGATCATTCTGATGCAATACAGTGTCTTGCTCATTGATGTTGTTGGTCCGAGATCCCTCTGGTATTCCCTCTAATGTACCAGTCTATTAACAGTTTAAATGCAATACATATCATGCCTCATGAACATGATCACTTGGTACTTGTATCTCTTCTGCATTTAAGTTCAGATTATTCTTGTAGGTGTAGAATATTTCCTTGAAAGTTGCAGAAATCCATCAAACTGGGAACACTTTATAAGGACTTTGTTCTAGTGATCATATATGGTGCGGCATGAATATTTTTTGAAGTACTCCCTCCGTTCCAACTAAACTTTTACTAAATCAGCGACGCTTATTTTGGGATGGAGGTATTATAAATTATTTTTTGGCGGCATATATTATGCACTGGCTATATATAAGTTGACTAAATTTTTTTCTGGTGTAAGTCCGATTTGCATGCGAAAGAAGGAGGCAGCGGCAGAGCTCGAGGCCGACCTGGCGATGGCGAGGCCGAGTCAGGACCTTGCACCGGACGATCTGCAAATGGCAGCGAGCAGCAGCGTTGCAGTCGGGGGCGAGGAAACAGGTTGACGGTGCGAGTGCAGGTACAATGGTTTGCCCAAAAATTCTGGTTGCCGGGGAAGTTTAGAGGCAAGGTCAGGGGTGGAGGCAAGCACGGCGGTGGGGGCAGTCGAGTTGAGGGCGGGGCGGTCGCGGTAGCCAAATAATAGGGTACACACAGGTTCTCTTTTGATGCAAATAATTTGCCTCACTTTAACGGTACGGCTGTCCACGCTTGATATGCAGACTCTCGTTGATAATCATCTCCTGCCCCCATTTCTTTCCAACTCAGGTTGCCATGCCGATACTGATGATGTACTACGCACATCGATGACCAGATATCAATTAGCAGAGCCGTCTTGATATGAGCATTATTCCATGGAAACTTCCATATAAAATTTGACCAACTTCGTATTACAAAGTATTAATATCTACTCCCTCTGTAACTTAATGTAGGACGTTTTTTTTATTTCAAATTGAACTGCAAAAGTATCTTACATTAAGTTACAGAGGTAGTGCAATACTAAATAAATACACTATGAAAATATATTCCATCATGGATATGATAATACTTTTTAACAAAATTTGGTCAATCTTCACAAAATTGACTCTATATAAAAACTAATATATGAAGTGCCGGACATTTACGGGCGATTTGGTGCACAGTGCTGGAGATGCCCTTATATGGTTTTGCTCTGGTTTCTCTTCATGAATAAATTATTATCGGTTTTCAGCCAATTTACCATATTAACCCTGGTCAATCCTACTCTCTCTTAATGTGTAGGCTTCTTGTGAGTTGCTCGGAAGAAAAAGCACATAGTGAGTGTGCCGACCACAGCGCCCACCGGCTCCGATAATATCAAGCATTGCATTATCCCATGAAGCGATGACCGCGTGATCATGAGCTGTCACTCTCTACTCAGGTTTGAACTGTTCGTAGTAACGATTTTTCTTTGGGCGTATATGGCATTATTCAACTCTTGGAGACTTGCTGGCCTGCTGTCGTTCAGCCATCAGTACCAGTCAAGGTCCCTGAAGAAAGGGTTGCTCTCCTTGCCGTCTCTATTGACTAGTCCCAAAATTAAGACTTTGCCACTTTATAATATCTTCAATTCAATTTCTCTTATTCTTTGATACTACCTCTGTACCAGACTATAAGACGTTTTTTAGGCAAAACTAACCTGAACGACGTCTTATATTTTGATAAGGAGGGAGTATATATTTTCAAATCCTTCGGTTGGGTCTTGCCCTTTTGGGCCCATAGTGAGATGCCAATGTCAGAGCCCTCTATGCCCACTCATGCCTGTTCATAACTCCATACACAACTTGATCGGAAACAACACAAGGCTTTACCATGCACGTCGCTCTTGCAGTGTGGGTGACTCATCAGCCGGCCGTGACTCCATACACAGCTCATGACTCATCAGCCGGCCGTTTTGTGGCCCTGATGAGAAGATGGTGGTAGTCATCAGGTATGGCCGTAGATGATGCCAACGAGGTTTCCCATGTCGATTCGGACCTGTAGTGACGATTTTTCCTTGCGCGTTGAATGCCGTTTGGAGACTTTTTCAGTCTGGCCAGTCATCTATGCTAGTATGGTCTAGTCAACCTTGATGTCTATCTATATCATCACTAGTCTGCCCTGTTAAACTGTATAGATAACCTGATATGGTTAGTATCTAGGTTGTAGTTATCTTGTATAACAACTTGTACTTATCTCCTTTGTAAACCCTAGCGGCTGCTCCTAGAGGCGCCCTATATAATGCTATCAAGACCACCGGCCTAGGTGTGTCGATCCAATCTATTTTCTCTTGTTTCACATGGTATCAGGCCATCTCGCATAAACTGCTCGATGGGTTCTGCCTCCACCGCCGCCATGACCTTCTCGGCCCTTGCTTCTCTGCCCATGCCGTCCGGCCTCGCGGCGCCGCTGAAAGATCGAGGATGTCGCCTAGAGGGGGGTGGGGTGAATAGGCGCTTTAAAATAATTATGGTTTAGGCTTGAACAAATGCGGAATAAACCTAGCGGTTAATTTGTCAAGCACAAAACCTACAACAACTAGGCTCACCTATGTGCACCAACAACTTATGCTAAGCAAGATAAGCAACTATGTGATAGCAAGATATATGACAAAGAACAATATGGCTATCACAAAGTAAAGTGCATAAGTAAAGGGGCTCGGGTAAGAGATAACCGAGGCACGCGGAGACGACGATGTATCCCGAAGTTCACACCCTTGCGGATGCTAATCTCTGTTTGGAGCGGTGTGGAGGCACAATGCTCCCCAAGAAGCCACTAGGGCCACCGTAATCTCCTCACGCCCTCGCACAATGCAAGATGCCGTGATTCCACTAAGGGACCCTTGAGGGCGGTCACCGAACCCGTACAAATGGCGACCCTTGGGGGCGGTCACCGAACCCGTACACTTTGGCAACCCTTGGGGCGGTCACCGGTACCCGTCAAATTGCTCGGGGCGATCTCCACAACCTAATTGGAGACCCCGACGCTTGCCTGGAGCTTTACACCACAATGATTGAGCTCCGAACACCACCAACCGTCTAGGGCACCAAGGCACCCAAGAGGAACAAGCTCTAGGATGCCCAAACACCCAAGAGTAATAAGCTTCTCAAACTTCACTTCCACGTATCACCGTGGAGAACTCAAACCGATGCACCAAATGCAATGGCAAGGGCACACGGAGTGCCCAAGTCCTTCTCTCCCAAATCCCACCAAAGCAACTAATGCTAGGGAGGAAAATGAGAGGAAGAACGAAAGAAGAACACGAAGAACTCTAAGACCTAGATCCAAGGGGTTCCCCTCACTTAGAGGAGAAAGTGATTGGTGGAAATGTGGATCTAGATCTCCTCTCTCTTTTTCCTCAAAAACTAACAAGAATCCATGGAGGGATTGAGAGTTAGCAAGCTCGAAGAAGGTCAACAATGGGGGAAGAACACGAGCTCGAAGGATAAGGTTGAATGGGGAAGAAGACCCCCTTTTATAGGAGCTCCCGAATCCAACTGTTATGCTCACAGCCCGCACAGAGCGGTACTACCGCTAGGGCGGTAGTACCCCTTCGAAACACAACAGTGAGGAGGCAAAAAGGCCAAAAGAACCTTCGGAGCGGTAGTACCGCTCGTCCTCACGGTACTACCGCTCGACCTCACGGTACTACCGCAAATGGTAGCGGTACTACTGCTTGCGAGCGGTACTAAAAAAATACTTCTGTGCCTACTTCCGCTGAGAAAAACACGAGATTTTGGTCCGGAGCGGTACTACCGCTTAGGAGCCGCGGTAGTACTGCTCTGGAGCGGTACTACCGCTCAGGAGCCGCGGTAGTACTGCTCTGGAGCGGTAGTAAAAAATTACATCCGCTCCAGTCGCGGTAGTACCGCTGCAGCCTTTACCAAAACAACCACAACTTTTGCAAACGGACTCCGAATTCAACGAAACCAAGTTTGTTGGAAAGCTAACGACATGGGCTAACACAATATTGATAGAAATATCAAGAATAAGCAAATGAGAAAAGTCCCATAAGAAAATGGTGAGAACCCTTCATCGGATAAGACCGGTAAAACCTCCAACACCGAAAACATCATAGAAGACGCATGCGAACTCCGTTTTCGATGAACTCATGCAAGGATGCAATGGTTTGAGCTCTCTACTAACGATACGATCAAGCTACCAACTTGAGAGCCCCCCTTGATAGTATGGCAAACGATCCTATAACTCGGTCTCCCAACTACCACCACAAGACCGGTAAAATAGAAAACCTATCAAGGGAAAACCTTTGCCTTGCACATGGTCCACTTGAGCTAGATGAAGACGATCTTGACTCCCTCAAGTTGGACCACCTTTCTTGATTGCGTTGGCTTGATGAAGACTAGATGATTGCTCCCCCATAGTTCACTATGGGTGAGCCACTCTTCGGCACATCTTCACGAGTCCATTGACACCACAATGGATGGCAAGATTCAAGCACTTGATCTCTTCGTGATGCTCCACTTGAACTTGCACACGGCAATCTTGATGACGATCACCACTTGATGTCATCCTTTCCATGGGTTGTATGATATCTTCCTCTTGACGCAAGCCCATGGATACGTACCTAACCCCACATACAACTCTCACATAGACCATGGGTTAGTACATAAAGTGTAATGGACAATGCTTACCATACCATGGGATCACTTGATCCCTCTCGGTACATCTTCTATGCTTTGTGAGTTGATCAACTTGATTCACTATTGACTTAGTCTTGATCAACCTTGAATCTTTGCAACTCTCTTCATTTGGATGATGTCTTGAAGGTAAACATGAATGATCACACAACCTTCTTCTTCAAGACATGCTTGCAATAATCTCAACACTCGCATGACCAATCTTTGGATAATTCCTTAATAGCACCTTGGTCAACTCAAAAACTCCTTGAAACCAACACATGGACTTCAAGAAAAGCCTATGGACAAATCCTTCAAATACAACTCAAGACAACCATTAGTCCATAGAGATTGTCATCAATTACCAAAACCAAACATGGGGGCACCGCATGTTCTTTCAGCCGCCGTCTTCTGCTGTTCCCCAACCCTCTGCTTGCCTCATTACTGCCAAGCTCACCTCCTCCAACTATCTTCTCTGGAAAGCTTAGATCCTTCCTCCCCTTCGCATCGCCGGTGTCACCGGCTATGTCGACGGCACCACCCACACTCCTGCTCGCCTCCTTCCTGCCGATGACAAGGGGGAGCGCGCTCCTAATTCGGAGTACGCTACCTGGTTCCATCAGGATCAGATCATCCTGAGCTACCTGCTGGCCTCGCTCACCGACGATGTGCTTCAGCGGGTCCACCTCTTCGACACCTCCCGCGCCATCTGGGCGCACCTCGAGGAGATGTACGTCACGCACTGCCGTGCCAGTGTGGTGCAGATCAAGATGGATATGATGAATTTCCGCAAGGGCAACCTCTCCATGGTCGACTACTTCGCCAAGATCCGCTCCAAGCAGATCAGCTCGCTGCTGCGGGCCGCCCCATGCGAGAGGAGGACATCATCACCGCTTCATCACCGGCCTCGACAGCGACTATGAGCCACTCATCACGGCTATCACCACTTGCATCGACGTCATGACGCTGGGCGAACTTTAATCCCACGCCATCTCCTTCGAGCGCCGCCGTGAGTACCATGCGGCTCGTCTTCAACTACACATGGGTGGCTCTTCTGTCAACTACGTCGCCCGCGACAACAACTGCAACTCCAACAACCGTGGCAAAGGCAACTACCGCGGCAAGGGTCGCGGCAACTCCGGTGACCGCGGTGACTACAACAACAATAACCGCGGCGGCTACCGCGGTGATCGTGGTGGTGGCGGCAATCGCCACAACGCGAACGGCAACCGCGGCGGTGGTGACCGCGGTGACCACGGTGGTGGCAGTGATGCACGCCTGCAGTGTCAACTCTGCCGGGGCCCCGGGCACTATGCCTGGGAGTGTGCTCAACGTTACAACCACGCCTTCCAGCCTCAGCACTCCAAGATGGCGGGTCTAGCAGCTGCATCACCACCATCCATCCTCGGTGATCCTACCTGGTTCACTGACACGGGGGCCACCGATCACATCACGTCGGATCTGGACCGCCTCACCGTGAGGGGAAAATATCTTGGGCAGGACCGCATCGACACTGCCGACGGATCAGGTTTGCACATAGCTCATCGTGGTCATGCTCTCCTTCCTACTCCCTCTGCCAATCTCAAACTTCGCAACATACTACATGTCCCAAATGCTGATAAGAATCTTCTTTCTGTTAATCGCCTTGCCACTGATAATCATGCTTATCTAAAATATTATCCTACTCATTTTCTTATGAAGGATTTGACAACCAAGCGGGTCCTTCTTCAAGGCAGATGTGAAAATGAGCTCTATCCCATTCGGCCCTCACGCTCTCATGCCCTATCCTCAGTTAGGCTCTCTGCTGAAGATTGGCATGCTAGGCTCGGCCATCCATCCACACAAGTAGTTCAACATGTTTTGGCATCCAATAAATTAGCATCATCGAGTCGGGCTTTGACCCATGTGTGTAATGCTTGTCAACAAGGCAAAGCACATCAGCTACCCTTTCCTAGATCCTCAAGTGTGTCTTCGGTTCCGCTGGAACTTATTTTTTCAGATGTGTGGGGACCTGCCAAAACTTCTTCTGGTGGGTTCCAATACTATGTTTCATTCATCGATGATTATAGTAAATTTGTGTGGATTTATCTTCTTAAACGAAAATGTGATGTGTTTGATGTCTTTCGGGATTTTCTCGCCCATGTTGAACGCCTTCTTTCTCGTAAAATCTTGTGTGTTCAATCCGACTGGGGTGGGGAATACGAAAAACTTAGCAACACATTTTTTCGTCAACTTGGCATTGCTCATCACGTTTCTTGTCCACACACACATCAACAAAATGGATCGGCCGAAGGAAGCACCGTCACATTGTTGACATGGGTCTCTCATTGTTATCACATGCATCCATGCCCCTCCGTTTTTGGGACGAGGCGTATTTATCTGCATGCTATCTTATCAACCGCTTACCCAGCCGCGTCATTGGCAACATGAGCCCCATGGAAAAACTTGTTTTCCACCAAGCCGGACTATGTCTCCCTCCGCACGTTTGGGTGTGCATGTTGGCCTAACTTGCGCCCGTATAACACCCACAAACTCGCGTTTAGATCCCAACAGTGTGTTTTTGTCGGGTACAGTATTCGTCACAAAGGCTACAAATGTCTTCATGTCCCTACAGCTCGTTTATATATATCACGCGATGTTATCTTTGATGAAAACAAATTTCCCTTTGCCAATGACCAACCCTCTCCAATACCACCTCGTGTTGCTGAACATGCCATTCTTTTATTTCCATATGACCACATGAACTATGCTGCATCTGTTTCTCGGACTAATCTGGATGCAGGTACTGCTTCGGCGCAGAAAATCCCCTCAACGGAATCCCAGGTAGATCCTGTCTCCCGATCCGCCGCCGTATCAGCCTCGGATCGCGTGTCGCCTGACGACAGCGACGTGGCGGCAGCCGACCGTGGGGAGCCAGGCGACAGCGCGCCAGCCGACCGCACCGGGCCCGCGTCTCCGCCGACCGCCAATCCCGTGGCTCCTGAGGGCGAGCGGGCCGAGGCGCCTCCCGTGTCGGTTTCTGCATGCGCACGCCCCGCCCACGCTGTGGCGGGGCCCACCCCTGCACGGGCTGCTGTGTCCACCGTCTCGCCCCTGGCTGCGGCCCAACTGGCGACTGCGGAGCGGGCCGTTCCCACTGACGGTGCTGGATCCGAGGCGGATCCGGTGGCAGCTCCTGCTTCCTCATCCGACACGGGATCCCAGGGGGATTCGCCTACACGCTCGTCTGCATGTGCCTCATCTGGATATTCTGTGGCCGTTGGATCCTCTGCTCCGCCTGCTCATACAATGACGACGCGCACGCGTGATCACACCCGCAAACCAAAACAACATACGGATGGTACTATCACGTATAATCCGTCCCGTCGTGCCTTCTTAGCTCTACGGGAACCAGTTGATCATCGTGAAGCAGTTTCATCTCCGGAGTGGCGGCTGGCTATGCAACTTGAGCTCGATGCGTTACGATAGAATGGTACCTGGACTTTGGTTACTCCTCTTCCCCGTGTCAACGTCATTGACTGCAAATGGGTGTTCAAAATCAAACACAAACCGGATGGCCCTATTGATCGGTACAAGGCACGTCTGGTTGCAAAGGGGTTCAAACAATGCTATGGCTTGGACTATGATGATACATTCAGCCCGGTCGTTAAACCTGTCACCGTGCGTCTGGTTCTCTCCATTGCAGTCTCTCGTGGATGGTGTTTACATCAGTTGGACGTTCAAAATGCTTTTCTTCATGGCATTCTCCAAGAAGAGGTATACATGCGCCAACCCCCTGGATTTGTGAATCCCTCGGCGCCTCACCATTTGTGCAAACTCCGCAAAGCTCTCTATGGCCTCAAACAGGCTCCTCGAGCGTGGTATTCTCGGCTGAGTTTTAGGCTTCAACAACTTGGTTTCCTCGCATCCAAAGCTGACACGTCTCTGTTTGTCTACAACCGAAGTGGTGTTACCACCTTTATGCTTGTGTATGTAGATGACATTATTGTGGCCAGCTCTTCTACCACTGCTACTACCAAGTTACTTGCCGACCTTCAAGCCTCCTTTGCTCTCAAGGATCTCGGTCCCTTGCACTATTTTCTTGGAGTACATGTGGAGTCATCGCCAGGGGGAATTGTTCTGTCTCAGCAGAAGTATATTAGCGACATTCTTCACCGTGCAAACATGGAGAATTGTAATGTCTCTACCACGCCCATGTCCTCCAGTGAGAAACTGAGCAAGGAAAGTGGATCACCATTGTCTCAGGAGGATAGTACCAAGTATCGCAGCTTGGTTGGAGCTCTCCAGTATCTAACACTCAGGAGGCCAGATATCTCCTTTGCAGTTAATCGGGTGTGTCAGTTTCTCCATGCACCTACGACTGCACATCTCTCTGCAGCAAAGAGGATTTTGAGATACTTGAAGTATACTCACAGTATGGGTCTGTCTATCCGCAAGTCACCCTCTATGCTGTTAAGCTGTTTTTCAGATGCAGACTGGGCTGGATGCAGTGATGATCGCCGATCCACAGGTGGTTTTGCAGTCTTTCTTGGACCCAATCTTGTCTCCTGGAGTTCAAGGAAGCAAGCAACAGTCTCTAGGTCGAGCACGGAATCTGAATATAAGGCACTTGCAAATGGAACAGCTGAAGTAATATGGATACAGTCAGTCCTTGGAGAACTTGGGGTTTCTCTCTCTCGAACTCCTGTTCTGTGGTGTGACAATTTAGGAGCCACTTACCTATCCGCGAATCCAGTGTTTCATGCCAGAACCAAGCACATAGAAGTGGACTTCCACTTTGTTCGTGAACGAGTTGCAGCCAAGGCACTTGATGTTCGTTTCATATCTTCCAAGGAGCAAGTTGCAGATATATTCACCAAGCCTCTAGCTGAGACGCCGTTTGTCTTAAATAGGCACAATCTGAATCTTTGTGTAGGAAGTTCAGATTGAGGGGGAATGTTAAACTGTATAGATAACCTGATATGGTTAGTATCTAGGTTGTAGTTATCTTGTATAACAACTTGTACTTATCTCCTTTGTAAACCCTAGCGGCTGCTCCTAGAGGCGCCCTATATAATGCTATCAAGACCACCGGCCTAGGTGTGTCGATCCAATCTATTTTCTCTTGTTTCACATGCCCAGCTGTGCCCCCCCCCCCCCCCCCCCCCCCCCCCCAAACATCATTTCAAGATTCTTCCATCTTCCATTTATATCAGTGACACACTTTCATCCTCGGCACAACCAGATGAAGGAGGCAGCCTAATGGGTATGCACTACATCCCCATCTTCGTCCTCTTGTTCTTGAGTTCTTTCTGCAAATCGGACGACCAGCTAACACAAGCAAAGTCACTCTCCCATGATGACAAGCTCATCTCCAAGAGCGGGGACTTCACTCTTGGCTTCTTCTCCCCGACCACCTCCAACAAGAGGTTTTATCTTGGCATATGGTACCACAGCCTTCCCGGACCACCACCGTCGTGTGGGTTGCCAACCGAGACAACCCAATCACCGCCCCTTTGTCCGCCAAGCTCATCATCACTAACAGTTCTCAAATGGTATTGTTTGACTCCAGAGGCCACAATATTTGGATGACACCAAGCAATAACACTGCTGGAGCGCCAGGAGCTTACGCGGAACTAAGCAACTCTGGGAACTTTGTTCTCCGGTTGCCAAGTAACACTGACATATGGCAGAGTTTTGATCACCCAACCGACACAATCCTTGCAGGCATGAAGTTTTTGGTGAGCCACAAGGCACAAGTCATCACGCAGCTTGTTGCTTGGAAGGGCCCGGATGATCCATCTTCTGGGGACTTCTCAGTCAGCGGCGAGCCTAGCGCCCCAGACCTTCAACTTGTCACTTGGAAAAAAACTAGGCCATACTGCCGCACTGTGTGGAACGGTGTGTCAGTGTCCGGTGGCACATATCTATCAAACACCAGCTCCATCCTTTATCAGACGGTTGTCAACTCTGGAGACGAGTTCTACTTCACGTACGCAATCTCCGACAACTCGGTGTACACACGCGTCATGCTTGATTATACTGGCAAGTACAGGTCTCTAGCATGGAACAATCACTCGTCATCATGGGCACTCATCAGTGAATACCCCACTGCTGCATGCGAGCTCTACGCCTCATGTGGCCCATTCAGTTACTGTGACTTGACTCAAATGGTCCCAACTTGCCAATGTCTTGAGGGGTTTGAGACTGTCAATGCTGCAAATTTTTCTAATGGATGTCGGAGAAAGCAAGGGTTGAAATGTGGCAATCAAAGTCATTTCGTGGCCTTGCCTGGGATGAAAGTTCCTGACAAGGTCTTGCGTATACACAACAGAAGCTTGGATGAGTGCGAGGCTGAGTGCAGGCGCAACTGCTCATGTGCAGCTTACGCTTATGCTAACTTGAGCGGGGCCATAGGTATGGCTCACTCGTCAAGGTGCTTGGTATGGTTAGGGGAGCTTGTCGACATTTGGAAGACAATCAACGGCGGTGAGAGCCTGTACTTATGGCTTGCTGATTCTCCTGGTATTGTTCCATCCCCTCCTTTCTTCCCAAGTAATTAGCATGTACTCTTCATATTAACACTGATATTCACAAAGGGAGCGTGTGGACATAAGATTTCTGATGAAAATACCTAGATTATAAAATGTTGTACTAGCTTACTGCCTGTGTCCATCTAATTTTCCCATCACCTTGACATGATATTTGAATGATGACATGGTAATCAAGATGTGAACATTGTTTTCCTACTTTAATATATGTACCAAACCCAACAAGATTATAATACTATAGACGTGATGTGTGGCGAAAATTTAGGCATATCATTTTTAACCTAATCTATTTTTCTTGAATGGTATCAACAACTAAAATTTAGAAGTTCCATATCCAAAACGTCACATTTTCAATAACTAAAGAGAGTAATATGGAACATCCTTTTTATCAAACTGGCAATTCCTTTCAAGATCATTTACAAATACAATAGATATACTTTTCCATTCTTGACAAACTTTCAGTTTCAAATGTGTTTACAATTCTTTTCAGATTTCATGTCTTAGCTTTTCCATAAGGAAATAGCCAGTAACTGCCATGACCTCACACTAGCCAAATATAATTATTTAATTTGGAGGGGTAGTTTGTATACACGAGCATAAATACTCTTAAAATGATCGAATCTTTATTTTACCACAACCCGTGGTAGACCAGCTAGCTAAATTAGGTTAGTCTAGACACTTAGTTTAATTGCACAGACCCATCATGGTACTTATTCAAGTAAATTCCAAAATTTTGGTTTGTTGCATTTTTGCAGTTTATAAGGGGATCAGTTCAGTAAAGATTATAATCCTGATTATAGCATGTCTGCTGCTACTAACATGCGTATGCCTTTTCTGGGTGTACAAATATAAAGGTAGAGTAACAAATGTCCTCTTGTTTTTATATATGACACTAGTGTAAATGTTAAGTAAAAAATTGATGTCCTAACAAGCAGGCAAATTGCAAAAGAAGGAAAAGCAGAAGAAACTGTCGCGAGGATACTTTAGCAAATCCAATCATCTCGAAGACAAACATACAGAATTTCCATTTGTTAGCTATGGAGACATCCTTTCAGCAACAAATTCTTTCGCTGATTCCAACTTGCTTGGACGGGGAGGTTTTGGCAATGTTTACAAGGTAATAGATTGTGGTTATTAGAATTTGTTTCGACAGAAGATCAAACAAACATATTTTACACTTCAATTGTTGTTTGACTCCTAAAACACCCCTAATTCTCAAATCATTTTTATCCAACTATAAAGTTATCGAGAGAAATAGGTTAGTGGGGGTCACCTATTTAGTAATATATATATAGGATTACATTATTGAAAATAAGCAGCATAATGGAATGGAGCATTTTTTCCATGCACGGATGCATGTTGAGGTCGGCCGCTTCCTATGCATGGTTGCATGTTGAGTTGACATGTTGTGGGAAATTGGTTAGTGGGGATCACCTATTAGTAATATGGAATTGCTGAAATATATGTCCATGTTGATGCCACATAGTCCAAAATGAGCGTGATCTGGTTGAGTTGGTGATTTGCAGTAGTTTTGATATTCAAGGACATAACGAAACCAATTCTAGAGTTGAATAATATCTTGTGAGATCAGAAAAGGGGTTAAAATATACTCCCTCTGTCCCAACTTTGGGATGGAGGGAGTAATTCTTTTTGTGAAAAGGTATCTTTATTAGATCAAAAAAAATTGGTTTCCAACTTGTTCAAGTGAAAAATATGTGCTATGTAGGGCACACTTGAAGGTGGAAATGAGGTTGCTGTAAAAAGGCTTAGTCAGAGCTCCGGACAAGGTATAGTGGAGTTCAAAAATGAAGTGATTCTAATTGCCAAGCTGCAGCACAAGAACCTAGTCGGACTTCTTGGGTCGTGCATTCACGAAGACGAGAAGTTACTGATCTACGAATACTTACCTAACAAAAGCTTGGATGTTTTTCTTTTCGGTAAATCCCTTTTCTCTTTTGTTGAATGCACATTAGAAAATTCTTTAAATTAACCAAAGTGTTAATCATGTTGACAAGCTTCATCCTATATTAAACATGAAAGATGCTTCACGCAAACATGTGCTTGACTGGTCGACACGGTTCAAAATAATTAAAGGAATAGCAAGAGGTCTTCTTTATCTCCATCAAGATTCAAGACTAACAATAATTCACAAAGATCTCAAAGCAAGCAACATCTTGTTGGACACAGAAATGACTCCCAAAATTTCAGATTTTGGTATGGCAAGAATTTTCGCTACAAACCAAAACCAAGCAAACACTACCAGGGTCGTTGGGACATAGTAAGTAATTGGTTTACCAACAAACCCTTGACATTGCTATTTTATGGTTTGCTACAGTTTGTTTTGAGGATTCCTTGACTTGTTTAATGATTAAACAGTGGTTACATGTCGCCTGAATATGCGATGGGAGGTGCTTTTTCTGTAAAATCAGACACATATAGCTTCGGTGTTCTTCTTTTAGAGATTGTCAGTGGCTTGAAGATCAATTCACCTCAGCTCATAACAAAATTTTCTAGCCTTATCACTTATGTAAGTATGATTGTAAGATATTTTCAATCTACCCGCCCCCCTTTTCCCAGCAAAAAAGTTAGTAACTTGATGTTGACCTCACCCTATTGCTCAGGCATGGAGATTGTGGGAAGATGGAAACACAATTGAACTTGTGGACTCTTCCTTTGTTGCAAGTTTCCGACTTCATGAAGTTCTGCGTTGTATTCATGTGGGACTCTTGTGTGTTCAGGACCGTGCTAGGGATAGGCCACTTATGTCATTGGTTATGTTTATGTTCGAGAACGAAAGCGCACCGCTTCCAGCTCCAAAGCAACCTGTGTATTTTGCTCTAGGTACTTGTGCTGACCAAGAAGGAAGGGAGATTACATCGAACTCTGTGAATGCAGTGAGTATCACAACAGTTGATGGCCGTTAGTATATGCAGATCTTAGTACAGCTTAATTGTATACTTTATGGCTTGCTCTCCGTGAGCTGATCTTTTGTGTGGTTATTCATAATAACATGTACTCCATATGAGTTTATTATATTATATGAGAGAAGTTGTGAATAACAGAGGGAGAACCGTCCTCACCCCTACCCCTGCAACTCAATATGCCGTACTAAATGTATAGTACCATTTTTTTTACTTCCAGAGTCATCCATGATATAATATCCTACTACTTAATAAGCTGTTTGATCACTTAATTTTGTTTATGTTTCCAAAACATTGCAAAATACTGTAGCCATCATTTAGTTCATGTAACTGTAGCAAACTCCATTTGATTCATTAACCAAATTGTCTTCATGTCACTGTGGCAAATTGGACACTGAACTCAAGATTGGACACTGAACTCAAGATTCCTTCTTTGCACCTCAAGCAAATAACCTATACAAATTAAGTTCAGAACAGGAATCAAAATGCGCTTCCGCTTTAGTACCTTTGCTCAAGCCGGGACTACGAAGACTCTGAAATGCTAAATTGCCTTGGATTCAGCGGACCGGTCGACCCCACAGCACGGCCGGACCGTCGCCCCGCCCTTGCTCGCATCGGCTCCGTGACAAGCGGCTGCCACTGCGCCACCATGGGCTGAGCCGGTTGCTTCCTCCGAGGCCTGTACGCCTCTCAACTGGCGCGCCACACTGGCAAGCGCCGAATACAGTGCATTTCGTACAGGGCGCGCACACCCCTCTGTACACTTGTTTTTGTAGCTGGGCCGGCCCGTTCTACTGATTTCTGTTTGTAAAACAAAAACTAGAGCGCACGCCAGGTTTCAAACTGCCGATCTCCTGGTTAATACACGCTAGGCTAACCACCCTGCTACGTCCACCTTACAGGCTCAGTAGAAACTTCTTCCATCTTTTCATCTTACGTCTTTTTCTTTTTTCTATTTTTTCTTTGCTCTCTTTTCCTTTTCCTTTTATCATTGTTCTTTTTTATTGGGAATGGTTTTGTTCGGTTTTTTATTCTTTTTTCTTAATGCTAATTGAAAGAAACTTTTTAAAACCATTGAACTTTTTTCGAAATTGATGAACTTTTATCAAATTGAACGAACTTTTTCAAAACCGAATGAACTTTTTTTCAAATTCAATGAACATTTTCTAAATTTAATGAACTTTTTTCAAATTGGATAAACTTTTTTCTTAAATTCGTGAACTTTTTTCTTCAAAATCGATGAGCTTTTACCAAATCTGATGAACTTTTTTCAAATTTGATTTTTTTTCTTCAGATTTGATGGACTTTTTCCATATTCGATGAACTTTTTTTGAATTTGATGAACTTTTCTTTGAATTCAACGATTTTTTTTCAAATTCGATGAATTTTTTTTGAAATTTGATGAACTTTTTTTAGTTTGATGAACTTTTTTCCCAAATTTGATGAACTTTTTTTCAATTTTTGATGAACTTTTTTGAAATTTGATGAACTATTTTTCGGATTCAATGTTTTTTTCAAATTCGACGCACTTTTTGGCAAATTCGACGAACTTTTTCAAAATCGATGAACTTTTTTCTAAGCACAAGAGTACGTACTATAGCCAACTTATTTATTTTTTAAATCAAGCCAACTGGTTTTTTCCTTAAGAAAATGTGTATGTACTGTAGCAATTTAGCCATAGAAAAAAAATCGAGGGGAGCCAGGGATAGAGGGAGCGGCGGGGGGCAGCGATCGAGTGAGCCACCAGGGCAGCGAGCGGGCGAGCGGGAGGAGCCAGCTAGGGAGCAAGCGTTACTAGGCCAGGCCCAGTCAAGCTACGCAGTGGGTACTGCGTTCGCCAACGGGCGCTGAAGGTGCGAAAGAGGAGCTCTCGTCAAAATCACTAATTGAGGAGTACTCCATGCGAAGATCACTCCAACTTCCCCGGGTTGCGACAAGTGGCGCGCTGTATGTGCGCCACTTGTCGCAACCTGGGAGTTTTCCCTTTTTTCGTAGATCCGTTTATTTAAAATGTTTTATCTCTTAAACCGTGCGTCCAAATCTCGAACCGTTTTCGGCATTGGATTTCTCGCGTCGAGATCTTCAAAACTAGATCCCATGTTGATAGGTTTTGAAGAACTTTTTTTCACGAAAAAACCGGACGAAAAAACCGATGAAAAAACCGAATCGGCAACACGGGTTTTTTTCCCTTTCCGAAAGAGGCACGCCCGTGCCTCTGACGAAATCACAACCATGCCTCTCATGAAAACAAAACCGTGCCTCTCACGAAAGAAAAAAACAGAAAACACGTTTTTTTCCTTTTCCGAAAGAGGCACGCCCGTGCCTCACGCGAAAGTACAACCGTGCCTGTGGCGGAAGCAAAACCATGCCTCTCGCGAAAGAAAAAAAACAGAAAACACGTTTTTTCCCTTTTCGAAAGAGGCATGCCCGTGCCTCTCATGAAAGCACAACCGCGCCTCTGACGAAAGCAAATCCGTGTGAAAGATCGTGGATGTCGCCTAGAGGGGGGTGAATAGGCGTTTTAAAATAATTACGGTTTAGGCTTGAACAAATGCGGAATAAACCTAGCGGTTAATTTGTCAAGCACAAAATCTAAAGCAACTAGGCTCACCTATGTGCACCAACAACTTATGCTAAGCAATATAAGCAACTATGTGATAGCAAGATATATGACAAAGAACAATATGGCTATCACAAAGTAAAGTGCATAAGTAGAGGGCTCGGGTAAGAGATAACCGAGGCACGCGGTGACGACGATGTATCCCGAAGTTCACACCCTTGCGATGCTAATCTCCGTTTGGAGCGATGTGGAGGCACAATGCTCCCCAAGAAGCCACTAGGGCCACCGTAATCTCCTCACGCCCTCGCACAATGCAAGATGCCGTGATTCCACTAAGGGGCCCTTGAGGGCGGTCACCGAACCCGTACAAATGGCAACCCTTGGGGGCGGTCACCGGACCCGTACACTTTGGCAACCCTTGGGGGAGGTCACCGGTACCCGTAAAATTGCTCGGGGCGATCTCCACAACCTAATTGGAGACCCCGACGCTTGCCCGGAGCTTTACACCACAATGATTGAGCTCCGAACACCACCAACCGTCTAGGGCGCCCAAGCACCCAAGAGGAACAAGCTCAAGGGCACCAAGCACCCAAGAGTAATAAGCTTCTCAACTTGTAACTTCCACGTATCACGTGGAGAACTCAAATCGATGCACCAAATGCAATGGCAAGGGCACACGGAGTGCCCAAGTCCTTCTCTCCGAAATCCCACCAAAGCAACTAATGCTAGGGAGGAAAATGAGAGGAAGAACGAAAGAAGAACACGAAGAACTCCAAGATATAGATCCAAGGGATTCCCCTCCCTTAGAGGAGAAAGTGATTGGTGTAAACGTGGATCTAGATCTCCTCTCTTTTTTCCCTCAAGAACTAGCAAGAATCATTGGAGGGATTGAGAGTTAGCAAGCTCGAAGAAGGTCAACAATGGGGGACGAACACGAGCTCAAAGGATAAGGTTCATTGGGGAAGAAGACCCCCTGTTTTAGGACCTCCCGAATCCAACCGTTATGTGCTCAGGTCGTGCACAAGCGGGACTACCGCTTGGAGGAGCGGTACTACCGCTTAGCACGGTCAAAACAACCCAACGAGAGAGAAAACACGAGTTTTTGGTCCGGAGCGGTACTACCGCTTAGGAGCCACGGTAGTACTGCTCTGGAGCGGTACTACCGCTCAGGAGCCGCGGTAGTAAAAATTTACATCCGCTCTAGTCGCGGTAGTACCGCTGCAGCCTTTACCAAAACAGCCACAACTTTTGCAAACGGACTTCGAATTCAACGAAACCAAGTTTGTTGGAAAGCTAACGACATGGGCTAACACAATATTGATAGAAATATCAAGAATAAGAAAATGAGAAAAGTCCCGTAAGAAAATGGTGAGAACCCTTCATCGGATAAGACCGGTAAAACCTCCAACACCGAAAACATCATAGAAGACGCATGCGAACTCCGTTTTCGATGAACTCAAGCTTGTCATCAAGATGACCATAAGCTCTAAGACTCACAAAGATAACCAAACAAGAACCAAGAAACATGATGCAAGGATGCAATGGTTTGAGCTCTCTACTAACGATACGATCAAGCTACCAACTTGAGAGCCCCCTTGATAGTATGACAAATGATCCTATAACTCGGTCTCCCAACTACCACCACAAGACCGGTAAAATAGAAAACCTATCAAGGGAAAACCTTTGCCTTGCACATGGTCCACTTGAGCTAGATGATGACGATCTTGACTCCCTCAAGTTGGACCACCTTTCTTGATTGTGTTGGCTCGATGAAGACTAGATGATTGCTCCCCCATAGTCCACTATGGGTGAGCCACTCTTCGGCTCATCTTCACAAGTCCATTGACACCACAATGGATGGAAAGATTCAAGCACTTGATCTCTTCGTGATGCTCCACTTGAACTTGCACACGGCAATCTTGATGACGATCACCACTTGATGTCATCCTTTCCATGGGTTGTATGATATCTTCCTCTTGATGCAAGCCCATGGATACGTACCTAACCCCATATAGAACTCTCACATAGACCATGGGTTAGTACACAAAGTGCAATGGACAAAGCTTACCATACCATGGGATCACTTGATCCCTCTCGGTATATCTTCTACGCTTTATGAGTTGATCAACTTGATTCACTATTGACTTAGTCTTGATCAACCTTGAATCTTTGCAACTCTCTTCATTTGGATGATGTATTGAAGGTAAACATGAATGATCACACAACCTTCTTCTTCAAGACATGCTTGCAATAAGCTCAACACTCGCATGACCAATCTTTGGATAATTCCTTAATAGCACCTTGGTCAACTCATAAACTCCTTGAAACCAACACATGAACTTCAAGAAAAGCCTATGGACAAATCCTTCAAATATAACTCAAGACAACCATTAGTCCATAGAGATTGTCATCAATTACCAAAACCAAACATGGGGGCACCTCATGTTCTTTCTATCTCCCCCATTTTGGTAATTGATGACAATCACTTTCAAGAGAGTTTATATAAGGAATTATGCATCACCATGCAATGCAACAACCAATAGTGCATGCGAATGAGATGCAAATGCTAAGGAACAAAACCAAAACAAGAAGGGATAACTCTCTAAACTTCTCCACAAAACTCTCTGAAACTTCTCCCCCATTGGCATCGATTGCCAAAATGGGAAAATCTAAGAAGGCCAATATAAATTGTGGTCCTCCATAAATTGTGTATTTCTCAACAAGAGAGTCGAATGCAATACACAAGTTTGACGGTAAATACTAGGAGGAAAACAAACTATATTTAGGCCCAAAGTTCACAAAAGAAAGATATGCCACAAAGACATAAGAAAGAGAGAAACAAGCAATCAAGCAATCAAAAGATACCAATTGAAGCAAGCAATCAACGAATATCAATTGAGCCAACTAGACCAATGATCCTACATGCCACATGAATGAATAAATGATATGAGCGAAGGAGTGTTCTAAAGAAACTGGAGAAGCTCCCCATGATTTGTGCACACATAAGAATTTTTGTATTTGAATACAAAGTGCACAAAATAGGATCATAGCTCCCCCAAAATCAATAGAAACTTACATCCAGTGCAAGTGAGCCTATAGGAAACAAAGCCTAGCGCTTGCAACAAGCACATGGTTGAGCAACATGTAAGAGAGGCAACTTAAGAATAGGCTCAACCAAAATGATGTGTGTGAGTCATGGCGAAGCACTTGAGAAGACTAAAATTAGGATGAGCATTAAGCATCAACACAGTCTTGAAAGAATGAGGCACACGATGCAAGACCTATCATTCCCACACACAACTGGCAAAAGGGTTCACAAGCTTACTAATAAGCAAAAGAGAACCTATGCTTGTGACAACCCGTGGTGAAGATAGACGAGGGGAGGCTCATCAAGACGAGGGATGCCAATTAAGATGGCAAAAACCTCGTAAAGATAAGCAAGAGGAAAATAACCTTCACCACACAAGAGTGCATCAAGATGCAACGATAGATGACACGCACTCAAGGCACAAGCTTTCACGGAGCCACCAAAGAAATAACATAAGAAAGACAAGGTGGAAGTGAAAGAAAGGATATCAACTAGAGATGTAATTTCTCTCAAGTGTATAAGGTTCTACGTAGACGAAATCATGATGATATATATATCTACAAAAAAGGATGTACACCCGAAATAGTTACAACACGAAGGAACAAGATATCCAGAAGGAAGTCATAAATATACCAATAAGATATTTGCTTGAAAGCATAGCACTTGGCTAGATATGGTCTTATTGTATATAAATGAAGTCCACACACACATCCATCAAGGGCATCACAACTAGCAATAGGGATCATCGTTGGGATGCTTTGAGAAAGGAAACAAGTATCACAAGATATGAAATGAATATCATGCCAAGATACAACCTACACAGGGTTGAATGCAAGAGGGGAAAGCATGAATAGATACTTGTTACCGAGATATCATTGGAAGGATGTAGTAGATACCAATTGAAGGTATATAGTAGTTCATTGATCATCCTAGCTTGACTCCAATATGCACATGGTGACAACACCTTCCTTGTGAGTGAGCCGAGCATCCAATGCATCTCCAAATGTTCCTAGAAGAACAACACAAACTAAATGGTACCCAAACTCATCGGGACCAAATAGTTAGAAACACCAATACATAGGACAAACTCCACATAAATATGTGCATATAGATATGAAAATGAATTTCATGCACATATCATCCAAATTGAGACTAGGTGGAGTTTCCCCTATATATTGAGTCAAAGAAAGAAAACATGCCAAATGAAATACATGAAGTAAACATGCATGCTCAAGACTTTCAAAACCCGAAACCAAAAACAAAGAAATGCCAAGTGAAAAGGATACCAAATGGAGAAATCATCACTTGGAAGATATCATTAAAGATACATCAAAGAATGAGATATCCATTGATACACACTAAACTAAAGATGTCAAACTCCCAAAGAGAGGATGGTTCCAAACAAACCAGGCTCTCAACAAAGTTTCATGATGGCACAAAGTACTAAAAAGAAATGGCTCGCCTTCCACCAAAACACACTTGAAAAGGATCACAAGAAGAGTGTTCTAAAGAAAATAGGATAGCTCCCCCACGAGTTGTGCATTATATAGGATTTGCATTTGAATACAAAATGCACAAGGTGGGATCACCACTTTCACTATATCTAGAAAACACTAGGCAAGAACAAGAAATAAACAAGATCCACAAGTGGTAGGGAAGACAACGGGAGTTGACACAAACCTTGGCAAGAGAAAAAGGCAAATAAACAAAAGCCAATGTAAAGATGATCAATTAAATTCTACCACACATAAGTGATTACCAATTGTCAAAAGACAAGAAGTATTTGGAAATATTTCCCGGTGATAGATAGCAAGGATATCCGGCATCATCTTCACTCCAAACAAAAAGCAAATTGCAACTTGTAGAGCTAACATGCCACCTAGGAACAAGGTAATTTACAATATCAATTCTAGGTGACAATATCTCAAATGTACACATTTTCTAGGCTTGTAATATGCACTTAGCATATTACTCCCCCATAATGTGATACCAATAAGAACTTAACAAGAGGCAATAAGAGGATCCAACACGAGATAATCAATGGAATTTTTAGAATTTGAATTTCTCATGAGAGATATACCACCTAGCGACTAGATAATCTTGTAATATCAATACTAGATGGTATTCCTCATGTACACACATTTATAGGATTATGAGGTGCACAAAGCACATCACTCCCCAAAAATGGGATGTTCCATTGATCTCTCACACGAGCCAACTAGGATACAAACAGGAAGCAAAAAGGCTCAACGCACGATGCACACGTACATGATGTGCAAACCAACACACACATACTTGATTGCTCAAGATAAGCAAGTTGGAAGCGCAACATATACAAACACATGCAAGGAACAAAACCAAAACATACAAGGGGGCAAGTAACTTTCAAGGTAAACAATTTAAGTACAAGTTACCGCAAGGAGGCACATTGGATATAAGATAGAAACTTGATAATCCAATTGACTTGGCTTGAGACAAAGAGAATGATGAAGTCCCTTTAATTCTTCATAATGTAGCCAAGTCTCCAATGCCCTCCAACAACACCTATTAATCAAGTTTGAGCTTGTTGGTCCCCAACCAAGTTGGTTCCTAAGAGGTTAGTCACAATAGGTTTGGCTACCCAAATGGTTCTTTGCTTGACACCACTTTGAGTACCAACAAACTTGGCAAACACATTGCCAACCTTATCCTTACCAAGAGAATAGATATCATCAATAATAGCTAGGTTGGATAAGTTACCACTAGTGCATGAAGAAGCGACGTGACCTTTCTCACGACATAAGTAGCAACGTCTACTCTTCACTTTCTTCTTACTTCATTTCTCAATTTGAGAAGCATTAACTCGAGTCTTCTTGGGAAGAGGCCTTTCTTCAACTTGATGTTGAGCATGAGATTGAACTTGTGCCCTCTTCCCTTGTTGCTTGACACTAATGGCCTTCTTCTTCAATGGGCAAGATCTAACATGATGCCCTTCGACTTTGCACTTGAAGCAAACAATCTTGGCCGAATTCTTGACTTGTTCTTGACCCTTCTTCTTGTTTAACTTGGACTTCTTCTTCTTGTTGGAGTTGAATCCAAGTTCACCTTTGTCATTGGGGGATTTTTGCACACTCAAGATATTGTTGAGTGTGGCCTTCCCTTCATGACACTTTTCCAAGTCTTTCTTCAAAGAAGTGACTTGGGCCTTGAGCTCTTTGATTCCCTCTACATGGTTAGTCTCAACACAAGTACTAGAGGAAGTATAAGCTTCATCGTTAGAGCAACAAGGCAAGGAAAGCAATTCATCACAAGATGTACCAAAATTGTGAGTAGATGAATTACAAGGACTAGCACATGGCAATATACTATTTTGACTAGAAGTAGTGCTAGTATCCACATGAGGCTCACTAGATGTTACCTTAGCAATCATGGCCTCATGAGCTATCTTTAGCACACTATGGGATACTAGAAGATCATCATGAGAGCTTGAGAGTTTTTCATGACTTTCTTCCAATTTCCCATAATTTCTAGATAGCACCTCAAGTTGAGCCCGTAGCTCAACATTCTCCTTCAAAATGGATGCTTCACAAGTAATAGAATTAGTAGCACAAGCATCATCATTAACAACAAGAGGAGAAGGCAAATTGGCAAGCTCTTTTAAATAATAAGCTTCAAGTTGGGCATGAGACTCGGTGAGTTTGATGAGCTCACCCTTGATGACCCTTGAGCCATTTTCGAGGTGCTCAAAATCCTCAAGGAGTCTAGCATGAGAAACTTCAAGCTTGGCATTTTTAGTTTTGAAATCGTTGGCCACCTCAAGAGCTCTATCATGAGATTCCCTCACTCTAGATAATTCTAGAGCAAAAGTCTCCTCAAGAGATTCGGAGGTGGTTTGTTCATGTTCAAGAGCTTGAGATAGCTCTGCAATCTCATTTGCGTAATCACGCCCATGAGCTTCCATTTTCTCAATGGTGACCTCATGCTCCTCTAGATGAGATTCCAACTCCTAAATTTATTTCTTGCCATCAATGGCAATGGACATTATTTCCATGAAGTTGGAACAAGCAATTTTATTTTTATGAAGAGCTTTAAAAATCAGTTTCCCCTTAGTTTTTAAGGAGGCAACATTATCATTCTCTTCATCATTATCCTCATCATCATTAGCATTAACATCATCATCAAGAGACATATTGGGGTACAAAGTAGGAGATACCTTTGACGCCTTAGCCATAAGGCAAAAAGTAATAGATGATGGTGTAGGATCCCCTGAGGCACCATTAAACACCACATCTTGTTCCATGAAGTGTTGGGTTTCCTCTACATTGTTAGCACAACAATTCGAGGAGATAGATGCATTTTTATCATGGCAACAAGACATAGCAAGCATATCATCATGAGATTTAGTCAAGCAATTTCTACATGATATGCAAGGACTATCAACACAAGCATGTGAAATATTTGGAGTGCTCGAAGTGTTAAAGCCCAAAGAAGGAGCATTGCAATAATATAGTGATGAAGGATCATCCACAATAAGCATACTATCATCATTGCAATGACCAACACTACTCACCATATCATTACCTTGTGGCAAACCACATGTAGGTGAAGTAGAAGAAGTTGAGAAGACTATACGACCGGAGGTGGAGGGAGAACAATCATCCCCACAAATCTTGGACACACCATATTTATCTTGAAGCTTCGTCCACAACTCATGAGCATCTCGGAACGGCATGAGTTGAAATATAACTACATTGCTCAAAGCATCGAAAAGCACATTAGAAGCTTGAGCATTGAGATAAGAGTTTTTCTCATCCTCTAAAGATAATCTTTGGGGATCCTTTGGAGGAGAAAAACCCATATCTACAATTCGCTCTAAATTTGGGTCCATGACCCTAAAGAGATTAAGCATGCGAATTACCCAAACATCAAAATTTGTGCCATTGAAACTAAGAGTGTCAGAGAATCCTAATCCCCTAGTCGACATCTATACTCTCTAGGCGGTAAAGCCTACTAAAGAGAGACGACGCTCTGATACCAATTGAAAGATCGTGGATGTCGCCTAGAGGGGGGGTTGAATAGGCGTTTTAAAATAATTACGGTTTAGGCTTCAACAAATGCGGAATAAACCTAGCGGTTAATTTGTCAAGCACAAAACCTAAAACAACTAGGCTCACCTATGTGCACCAACAACTTATGCTAAGCAATATAAGCAACTATGTGATAGCAAGATATATGACAAAGAACAATATGGCTATCACAAAGTAAAGTGCATAAGTAAAGGGCTTGGGTAAGAGATAACCGAGGCACGCGGAGACGACGATGTATCCCAAAGTTCACACCCTTGCGGATGCTAATCTCCGTTTGAAGCGGTGTGGAGGCACAATGCTCCCCAAGAAGCCACTAGGGCCACCGTAATCTCCTCACGCCCTTGCACAATGCAAGATGCCGTGATTCCACTAAGCGACCCTTGAGGGCGGTCACCGAACCCGTACAAATGGCAACCCTTGGGGGCAGTCACCGGATCCGTACACTTTGGCAACCCTTGGGGGCGGTCACCGGTACCCGTCAAATTGCTCGGGGCGATCTCCACAACCTAATTGGAGACCCCGACGCTTGCCCGGAGCTTTACACCACGATCATTGAGCTCCGAACACCACCAACCGTCTAGGGCGCCCAAGCACCCAAGAGGAACAAGCTCAAGGGCAGCAAGCACCCAAGAGTAATAAGCTTCTCAACTTGTAACTTCCACGTATCACGTGGAGAACTCAAACCAATGCACCAAATGCAATGGCAAGGGCACACGGAGTGCCCAAGTCCTTCTCTCCCAAATCCAACCAAAGCAACTAATGCTAGGGAGGAAAATGAGAGGAAGAACGAAAGAAGAACACGAAGAACTCCAAGATATAGATCCAAGGGGTTCCCCTCACCTAGAGAAGAAAGTGATTGGTGGAAACATGGATCTAGATCTCCTCTCTCTTTTCCCTCAAGAACTAGCAAGAACCATTGGAGGGATTGAGAGTTGGCAAGCTCGAAGAAGGTCAACAATGGGGGAAGAACACGAGCTCAAAGGATAAGGATCATTGGGGAAGAAGACCCCCTTTTTTAGGACCTCCCGAATCCAACCTTTATGTGCTTAGGTCGTGCACAAGCGGTACTACCGCTTGGAGGAGCGGTACTACCGCTTAGCACGGTCAAAACAGCCCAACGAGAGAGAAAACACGAGTTTTTGGTCCGGAGCGGTACTACCGCTTAGGAGCCACAGTAGTACTGCTCTGGAGCGGTACTACCACTCAGGAGACGCGGTAGTACCGCTCTAGAGTGGTAGTAAAAAATTACATCCGCTCTAGTCGCGGTAGTACCGCTGCAGCCTTTACCAAAACAGCCACAACTTTTGCAAACGGACTCCGAATTCAACGAAACCAGGTTTGTTGGAAAGCTAACGACATGGGCTAACACAATATTGATAAAAATATCAAGAATAAGCAAATGAGAAAAGTCACATAAGAAAATGGTGAGAACCCTTCATCGGACAAGACCGATAAAACCTCCAACACCGAAAACATCATAGAAGACGCATGCAAACTCCGTTTTCGATGAACTCAAGCTTGTCATCAAGATGACCATAACCTCTAAGACTCACAAAGATAACCAAACAAGAACCAAGAAACATGATGCAAGGATGCAATGGTTTGAGCTCTTTACTAACGATACGATCAAGCTACCAACTTGAGAGCCCCCCTTGATAGTACGGCAAACAATCCTATAACTCGGTCTCCCAACTACCACCACAAGACCGGTAAAATAGAAAACCTATCAAGGGAAAACCTTTGCCTTGCACATGGTCCACTTGAGCTAGATGATGACGATCTTGACTCCCTCAAGTTGGACCACCTTTCTTGATTGCGTTGGCTCGATGAAGACTAGATGATTGCTCCCCCATAGTCCACTATGGGTGAGCCACTCTTCGGCTCATCTTCACAAGTCCATTGACACCACTATGGATGGCAAGATTCAAGCACTTGATCTCTTCGTGATGCTCCACTTGAACTTGCACACGGCAATCTTGATGATGATCACCACTTGATTTCATCCTTTCCATGGGTTGTATGATATCTTCCTCTTGATGCAAGCCCATGGATACGTACCTAACCCCACATAGAACTCTCACATAGACCATGGGTTAGTACACAAAATGCACTGGACAAAGCTTACCATACCATGGGATCACTTGATCCCTCTCGGTACATCTTCTACGCTTTATGAGTTGATCAACTTGATTCACTATTGACTTAGTCTTGATCAACCTTGAATCTTTGCAACTCTCTTCATTTGGATGATGTATTTAAGGTAAACATGAATGATCACACAACCTTGTTCTTCAAGACATGCTTGCAATAAGCTCAACACTCGCATATGACCAATCTTTGGATAATTCCTTAATAGCACCTTGGTCAACTCATAAACTCCTTGAAACCAACACATGGACTTCAAGAAAAGCCTATGGACAAATCCTTCAAATATAACTCAAGACAACCATTAGTCCATAGAGATTGTCATCAATTACCAAAACCAAACATGGGGGCACCGCATGTTCTTTCACCGTGCCTCTCGCAAAAAATAAAAAAATAGAAAAAGTGTTTTTCCCTTTTCGAAAGAGGCACGCCCTCCTCTCGCGAAAGCACAACCGTGCCTCTGGCGGAAGCAAAACCATGCCTCTCGCGAAATAAAAAAAAACAGAAAACACATTTTTTTCCCTTTTCGAAAGAGGCACGCCCGTTCCTCTCGCGAAAACACAACCGTGCCTCTGGCGGAAGCAAAACCGTGCCTCTCGCGAAAGGAAAAAACAAAAAACACGTTTTCTTTTCCGTTTCCAAGAGGCACGGTCGTGCCTCTCGCGAAAGCACAACCGTGCCTCTCGTGAAAACAATATTGTGACTCTCACGGAGAAAAATGCATTTTTTTTGCGCAATTTTTTTTTCAAATCTTTTTTTTGGTCAAAAAGCTAGGGAAGACCGGTAAAAAACCAAAACGTAAAAAAACCCGGAAAAAAAACCTTTTAAAAAGCCGAAAACGCGTGCGTAAAAATAAAAAAAAAATTCGAAGGGAGCGTCCAGAGCGCGACACGTGGCGAATGGCTGTGAGCGCGACAAGTGGCGCTGACCGTTGCGAGGCTCCCGAAGGAGCGCTCGTTAATTAGTTGCTCCCAGCTCTCGTCCTCATCCACTTTCGAAGGAATGGCAGTTTTTTTAGGGGTGGAAAGAATGGGAGGCCTTGGCCCAAGTGCTTACGGGCGGAAAGCTCGCTATGGTCGAAGGGTGGGCGGCCCATATAGGGCGCTCCTTGACGCTCCGAGCAAAGTTCTTCCCCAAACTGTCTAAAAAAATGTTCTTCCCCAAACCCTCCGTCAGTTCCTAGACCAAATCCACGCCGGTCTCATTGAACCAGATTCTCTTTGTGCTCATGTACTGAAGGCGAAGTACTTTCCAACATCTTCCATCCTTGAGGCCGAAAGTAAACCTGGTAATTCTTATACTTGGAGAAGTATACTTAGAGGGGTTGAGGTACTATAAAAAAGTGCTCATTTACAGATTTGGTGATGGGTCTAATGTAAACATATGGCAGGATCCTTGACTCGCAAGAGACGAGTCGCGTCGGCCATGTACTCTGAGGGGACAGTGCATTCTCACGAAAGTCTTGGAAGTTGGAATTAATCGATCCTATACCATGATGTGGGATGAGACGTAGGTCAGGGATATTTTCTGGGAGGAGGATGCTCAGATTATTTTGGCAACACCCATCCGGGAAGACTTTGAGGACTTTTATGGCTGGCACTATGATAGGAAGGGGTTGTTCTCAGTCAAGTCAGCGTACCAGCTATACATTGCCGAGAGGGATGGTGAGCCAGTTTCCTCTTCTACCAGTGATCAAGGTGAGTTCCAATGGAATGAAATTCGAGCAGTTTTAACATGCTCATTCTTAATAGATCTGAGCATTGATCTCATTAATTAGTGGTCTGATTAACTCTTACTTTCTTACCTCACATGTAAAAAGAGGGGGTCAGAGGGAGCATGTTAAAATTTGACATGAAATTTGGAGTACCCCTATCAGCCTAAAGTTAAGCAGTTCATGTAGAGATTTACTCATAATAGTCTGCTGCTGAAAGTGAATATTAGTCGTAGGGGAATGGATTGAGAGAAACTTTGTGTGTGTTGCCGGAGATTAAACGAAGATGGTGCGCATCTATTTTTGAAATGTAAAGAGGTGAAGCAGCTTTGGCGGCAGCTAGATCTGGAGGACGTGAGGCTGCAGATGTGTGTGTGTGTGTGATAATGCAAAGTCTGCTCTCTGCTGTGCATGTGTTGAGAAATAGGAGTATTGAAGAACCAAAGAAAGTGCTCGTTGCATGCATGTTGTGGAAGTGGTGGCATAGGAGGAATAAAATAAATGCTGGGGAGAAAGCGATCCCAATTGGGATGCGTCAGGCTGCGTGGGATTCAACACAAGGTTATGCCAGTCAGGACGAGGTGGCTGCGACCTGTGGTTGACAGGCTTAAAGTTAATACTGATGGGGCTTTCAACGCACAGACTGCTAGCGGTGGATGGGGGTTTGTCGTTCGTGATGCGACTGGTGCAGTCAGAGGATGGTAAGGCTGGCCAGAGTGGGGATAACATAACTGGTAACATGCATTTAGGACTCGCAAAAATGTTTATGTGGCATACAATTAAAAAAAAAAGAGGGTTACAGTAACATAGGTAGATAGTATCATATACTACTTTGTGTCATGCATGACAATAAATATGTTTATCTATAATACTACTTTATGATACTATGCACTCGTGAAGCTAGCTCTTAATTTGGAGTGCGTACCAGTCGATGTACATGTCTTGGTGGCCGGTGATTTCGCTGAGCGAGTAGCCTAATATGGAATCATGTGTTCCATTTCAAAAAACAATATTCACGCCAGCCGCCGCGATTATACCTCCTCATCTACCTCTCTGGCAGATCAATCCGGGGGCGAATGGACAAGACACACAGTAGCTCAGATTCCAATCGACCATGGCGTCCAGGCCCGGCACCGAGACGAAGGCGGCGGCGGAAGAAACAGTGACATCATAGAGTCCTCCCCTCCTCCCGGCTCCCGTGTCGTCCTCCTCGGACGACCCGGGGGCGACTAGGGTTTCCCTCCGGCGCCGCAACCCCCTCCAGCCTCTCCTCCCCTTGCCGCCACCTGAGGGACGCCAGGCAAGCCTCGGTGGCCGGCGATGAAGGTGGCGGCGAGGCCTCTCGTCGCTTCGCTCCCCTCGCGAGGATCCCGGACTCGAGGGCGGCGGCCTCAACCGGCGAGGCGGCGCAGCCTCCGCGCCAGGCAGCGCTCGCGGGATGTGGTGGCCGGCCTCCTCGGCTGCTCGGGCAGCGCGGAGCCGGCGGGTGGTGGTCGTGGCGCGGTCTCTTCCGTTCCAGATCTAAAGGTCAGATCTTTTTGTTTCTCCTCCTCTGCTCACTCTCCTCCCCTCTGGTTGTATCCTCCCGGCAGCTTTGGCTGCCAGTTCCGGTGCTGGCGGGGTGTTGGTGGCATAGATCGAGTCCGGGGGAAACCCTTGGCCGGTTCTTTGACCACGGCGGAGACGGCGCGTGCATCGCCTTTCTTCTTAGAGGCACCGCTGAGGACTCCTCTATCCATCCCTTGTCCAAGATCCCGGGTGAAAGCCCAAAACATGTCTCGGGTTGGGCGGCGGCGGCGCCTTGCGCGTCGTTCCCTTCTTGGAGGCGCCACCTTAGGTGGTATGGTTCTTCGGGTGAGTGGCGCTGAGGTAGGAGAGCGCCCGGCGGCTTCGAGTCCAAGCAGAGGCTTGTTCCAAGCTTCGGCCCTGGGTCTTTGCAGCTTTCTTCTTCGGCGATCCTCCCAACGGCTTTCCTTCTGCTCTCGGTTGGCCAAGGAAGGTGGTAGTGCAGCTAGTGGGTGTGCCTACGGCGCGGCGAGGACCGTGAGCTATGTCTGCTCTGGGTCTGGGCCGACACCTGCTCAAGCTCTCGGGTGAGCGCCCAACGACCCGACAGTCTGGTGCCTTCGAGCCTAGGCGAGAGGAAAGGGTTCCTCTTTGGCGTTGGAAGACAGGTGTTCGTGGTCCCAATCCAAAGTTACGGCTACTCTCGGTGCTTGCGGGCCAATGTCTGATCCTAGAGGCTTCCCTGTTCCCCTGTTCTTGGTGTCGTTGTGCAGCGGGCTTCGACATTACTTGCAGGTTTTCATGATTTTCTTTGTGTGTAGTAGTGTGCGTTGTGTTATTGTTAGAATAAATCCGAGGCATACCATCGATCATCCGAGGACCAAGCAATTACACGAGCATGACACCGAGATTTGTTAACGAGGTTCACCGATATGGCTACATCCCCAGGGCCTGACTATGGGCGCTCCTCCCCATTACACCGCTACAATACTGCACCCGGTCGCCCTGGACACCGGCACATGCCGCCGGCTTCCTCTGCGTTCCGGTGCTATTATGTTGGCATAGGTTACATCGTGTGTCTACCCCCGCTATATATGAGAGGCCTAGGATACAAGTGTCCTACTTGGACACGACTACATATCCTATGTAAACACAATACTACTCAGAGTCCAACTGTAACCTGCCGTGTACACAATATTCGACACAACTCTAACAAACTCCACCTTGGCGAATATTCTCCACCACCTTGAATTCGTTCATGCGTCAAACTTCCATGTACATTGGACTTGAGCTTATCCCATGAGCACTGCTGCTACTCCAAAGACTCCATGTGACTCCACTTGCATCTTGTAGTCCCTCCTTTTCTTGACCACAATCAACACTCGAGCAAAATTAAGTCCCCTTACTCTAGTTTGTGCTCCCAACTTTCAGAGTATTAGTCCAACGCCATCACACACTGATCACTGACCTACGTGAAAGTGAGCAACTCATATATTGGGTGTCACACATAAGAGTTACCTGAACTCAACATCACCGCTCCTTTCTTGACCGTCTGTCTGAAACTTGAAAGAATTTCACCGTTGCTTGTAGTCATCCCGAGTCAAATTCGCCCCAGAAGTCCCACTTGCATCATGCTCCTATGTCGTTGTCGCCGATCCCACCACCGTCTTCTGTATCAACTGACTTGCGTCGATCCCGTCAGACTGTCAAATCCGACCCAGCCGAACTATTCAGGCTGCAACAATGCTCCACCCTGCGTCGTGCCCGTCCGCACATACGTGCATGTCTTAGACGCCATGTGTATGCATGATCCTGTATTACGCACTTATCCACGCGTGTCCGCAGCCTGTCCACGTGTTCCAAGCCATCTCAGCAAACTGACCCAGAAAAAACTTCCATGCAAACTGCACAAATCTTCCTTTTCCCCGTCACTCTTTGCTGTTGCTTCTCCATGCATCCCGAGTCAAATTCGCAGTTGTCTCACCACATGTATGACCACCAGAGCCCTGGTCCGCCTCCATGCACCGTGTGTACCGCACGCCTCGTCGCTATTACTGCGTCGAGCCTCCGCTGTCCTAGTCGAGTCTCAAGGGTCGCAAAACCACACCACTCAATCCCACTGCAGAGTACCATCGATCATCACCGACCGATGACGAGTTTCACGCTTTCATCAGACCATTGGGCTCCAGTCCGAACTACGCGTCCCTCGCTTTTTCTCGCTGAATAGGCTTCGATTCTCAGGATCCTTACACCGTAGCCCCTCAATCCAGCTCCACCTTCAACATGACTCCATGGTAGATGATCAGTCCACCCTCGCGTCCCGTCGACTTCAAGCTCACATGCGCACGCCATCTTGAATCAACCCCACGCCATAGTCTTGTCGAAGCCACACAAGCCCTAGGGGCCTGCGTCACGTGTTTCCTCGCCCCAGAAGTCGGTTGCTGTCAACATCATGCTTCTATGTCGTTGTCGCCGATCCCATCACCGTCTTCTGTATCAACTGACTTGCGTCGATCCCGTCAGACTGTCAAATCCGACCCAGTCGAACTATTCAGGCTGCAACAATGCTCCACCCTGCGTCGTGCCCGTCCGCACATACGTGCATGTCTTAGACACCATGTGTATGCATGATCCTGTATTACGCACTTATCCACGCGTGTCCGCAGCCTGTCCACGTGCTCCAAGCCATCTTAGCAAACTGACCCAGAAAAAACTTCCATGCAAATTGCACAAATCTTCCTTCATGCATCTTCCAGCAGAAAATAGACCAAACTTGACCCAACCAAACTGCTTCTATGCACGCACGTAGTCCTAGTTGCTTTTTTTGTCTCAAAACAAATCTCGTATAGTACATGTACATTGTACGCCAGCGCTTCCACGTTTCAACTTGCATCGCTATCGGGGACCTCCTATTTGCCGCATTTTGCGGCAAACTGTCGATGGTTCGCACAGGGGGACAAGTGACTTGGGCCGGCCCATTTTACGGTAGGCGCTGTGAAAAATCAACAAAAAAGGTGTCTCGAACTCACGCCTTGTGGTATAGAGGACGGCACACCTAGCCAGTACGACCGGCTGACCCTAGTGGTATAACTGCAACACACTACGTAAAGAAACGCAGGGCAACGGCAAAATTTAGACAGCAGCTTGCTAAAAAATTAGCCAAAACGTGTGTGTGTATAGGATAGAATCCATAGCTTCCAGTGACTGAGCCATGTCGTTAGCCACTGTGTTCATAGACTTGTTTGCCTAAAAATGATAGCTCAATTTATATAAACTATAGGTGGAGAAAAAAATAAACTTTTAAAAAATTTAAAGGTTGTTTCCTTTTTCACAAACGTCAATATATTTAGAAAAACAAACATTTTCAAAATTTGCTAACAAACTTTTCATAACTCAAAAAAAATTGTAAAAAAAGGAACAATATTGAAAACGAGAACATTTTTCAAACTATGAACAACTTTTTCAATATGCGAACATTTTCTAAAAACAGGAAAGTTTCGAAAAACACCCTACAATTATGAACATTTGTTTGAAACACGACTATTTTATGAAAATTTCCTGAACATTTTATAAATTTGCGAACAAATTATGAACACATGAATTTTGTTGAATTTGTGAACAAATTATGAAAGCAGAAACATTTGTTGAATAAACAAACATTTTTTCCAAAACAAACATTTTATGAAGCTACCCAAACAAATTATGTTCTCATTTTCACAAATGTCAATATACTTAGAAAAACAAACATTTTCGAAATTTCCCTAAATTTTTTTGAAAACATGAACATATTTGGAATTTGAGAACAGTTTTTTAAAGCACGAATGATTTTTGAAGCTTGAGAACAAATTTGGAAGCACGAGCACTTTTTTAAAGCACGAACATTTTTTGAATCTTGAGAACAAATTTTGAAACAGAGAACAATTTTGAAAATTCCCGAAGAAATTTGGAAGCAAGAACAGTTCTGTAAAGCATGAACATTTTTTGAATCTTGAGAACATAATTAGAAATAGAGAACAATTTTGAATAATCCAAACAAATCATTCGTGCTTTTCTAAAAATCCAAACAAATTTTAAAATGGAGAACAATTTCTAAAATAACGAACAAACTTTGAATTTTTAGAATAAATTGTAAAATGAAGAACAATTTTGAAAATCCCAAACAAATTTGAAATGTGAACATTTTTTAATACATGAACAAAAATTTGAAAAAGAAGAACATTTTTTGAAATTTGTGAACAATTTTTGAAAACAGGCGTTTTTTGAAATACATGCCATTACTTTCAAATTTCACAAAAAATGAACAAAAATAATTCAAACAAATTTTGAAAAAACAGGAACATTTTCTAAAAATTCGGAACAAAAATTTGAAAGAAGAAACCTTTTTTGAATTTGTGAACAAATTTTGTAAAATGGAAGCATATTTTGAATTTGTGAACAAAATCTGAAAACAGGAAAAAATTGAAATTCTGATTTTTGTTTTTGAAAATAAACTTGAAAACAAAATAATAAACAGAATAAAGGAAACAGAAAAAAAATAAAAAATAAAAAGAAGAGAAATAGAAAAAAGAAAAACGAAAAAAAAACTAAAAAAGAAAAAGGCGGTTCAGGAACCTTTTAGAAGGTTCCCAAAACCGGAAAAAAACCGGCTGGAAACATCCCAAAACCGGTGTCCGCTGTAACGCTAAAGTGGGCTGGCCCACTCGGTTGCTCGCTCGGACCTCCCCTGTGCGGAGCGTCGACAACTTGCCGCAACGAGCGGCAAGTAGGATTTTCCTTGCTATCGGCCACCTCCGCCTTGGCCTGCCAGAGCTGACCCATATGATCCAGCCCACGTCTTGATCACGCTGGCCCTGCCTGGGCTTCAGCTCACCTGTACGCGCGTGGCTGCACAGGGCGTACCAAACCGATCTCGATGAACTCGATCGATCTCGCCAAGACTCCGTTGCCTGCACGTTCCGCCGCCACCGCTACGCCAACGACTTACTCGCCGATAGTCCCGCTTGCTAACTGATCGCTCCTGTTTTGGACCTGATCATCTTACTGCTCCTTGCTGTCGTGTCCCACGCGATCGCCGAGACAAGATTCCGCCCACTAGGCCATCGACCAGCTTCTGCAGCCACGATCTCTTCAAAACCTCCTCCGTTAATCAACTCCATCGCCTCCCGGACCTTTTCAACCTTGCTCATGATACCACTTGTTAGAATAAATCTGAGGCATACCGTCGATCATCCGAGGACCAAGCAATTATACGAGCACGACACCGAGATTTGTTAACGAGGTTCACCGATATGGCTACATCCCGGGGCCTGACTATGGGCGCTCCTCCCCATGACACCGTTACAATACCGCACCCGGTCTTCCTGGACACCGGCACATGCTGCCGGCTTCCCCTGCGTTCCGGTGCTATTATGTTGGCATAGGTTACATCGTGTGTCTACCCCCGCTATATATGAGAGGCCTAGGATACAAGTGTCCTACTTGGACACGACCACATATCCTATGTAAACACAGTACTACTCAGAGTCTAACTATAACCTACCGTGTACACAATATTCGACATAACTCTAACAGTTATAAGCTGTTCTATCAGCTCCCTTGTATCTTTCGGTCGCTCATGCTTGGTGGCCTTGTGTAATCCTGGCCGGTTGATGGTTTTGTTAATTCAAAGTCGGGCTCTCCTAGAACATTCGTTCTAAAAAAAAAGGCGGCGGCGGAAGGAGTTCGCCGTGGTTGAGGGAGCAGCAGGACCCTCCATCCGACGCACGCGTCCAAGCCGTGAGTTTTCCCCTGTCGCACTCTCATTTCCAATGTCAAATCCCCCCGATGGAGACTTCGAAACCTCAACACCTAGCAACGAATTTTTCCTTGCGCAGACACATACTAGTCGTCACGTAGTTGAAGACTTCAAAAGTCAAATCTCGTCGAGGACTTGTTCACGCAGACACATACGAGTACTACTCTTTGCTCGCATTGTCCAATTTTTACTTGGCCGGAAGAAAAATCCCCAACTACAAGTCCACTCCCTGCAACAGCCAGCCCAATTGTTCTCAAGAACTATGTAATAGTTTCCTTCTTCCCAGGAAGATGAAGCAGGCCGGCACGCCGTGCATTCCAGTTTTGATCCTCCTATTCTTCTTCAGTCCATTCTGCAGATCCGATGACCGGTTGTCGCCTGCAAAGCCGCTTTCCCCCGGCGACACGATCGTCTCCAAGGGCGGGGACTTTGCGCTCGGCTTCTTCTCCCCGGACAGCTCCAACGCGAGCCTGTACCTTGGCATATGGTACCACAATATGCCCGGCCGCACCATCGTATGGACCGCCAACCGCGACGATCCAATCGCCGCTGCTTCATCTCCAACGCTCGCCATCACCAACAGTTCTGACCTGGTGTTGTCGGACTCCCAAGGTCACACTCCTTGGGCCGTGAAGAGCGACATCAAGGGCAGCATGGGAGTTACTGCGGTGCTTCTTGACACGGGGAATTTTGTGGTCCAGTCACCAAATGACACGTCCATTTGGCAGAGCTTTGATCACCCTACCGACACACTCCTCCCAGGTAGGACCATGTTGAGCAAGAAGGGCCATGTGGTGTGGCGCATTATTGCTTCTAAGGGCCTCAATGACCTGTCAACTGGAGTCTTTTCTATGAGCCTTGATCCTAGCTCAGACCTTCAGTTTTTCATTTGGAACGGGACTAGGCCCTATCGCCGCCGCATCTTCAACGGTGAAATGGCGGTTGGCACATTATACCAGAATACTGTCTTGTATGAAGCCATTATCAGGACAAGGGATGGGTTCTACTATGATTTTAGAGTTTCTGGTGCCTCACAGTATGCACATCTTACTCTCGACTACATGGGTGTGTTGACTCTGAGCTTGAACAACCGCTCGTCATGGAGAACCATCACCGCACCCCCAGCTAGCTGCAACATCTACGCTTCATGTGGCCCGTTCGGCTATTGTGACTACACGGCGGCTGTCCCGACATGTAGTTGCCTCGATGGGTTTGAGCCCTCTGGTCCTAACTTTTCAAGCGGATGTAGAAGAATCCAAGAGCTGAAATGCAGCAAGCAAAGTCATTTCGTGACCTTATCTAGGATGATGCTCCCCGACAAATTTTTACGTGTCCACAACAGAAGCTTTGGCGAGTGCATGACTGAGTGCAGCAACAATTGCTTGTGTACAGCCTATGCTTATGCCAACTTTAGCACTGATGATGCTATGGCTGACCAGTCAAGGTGCTTGGTTTGGACAAGGGAGCTTATCGACACAGGAAAGTTTAGCGAGTATGGCGAGAACCTGTACCTCCGGCTTGCCAACTCTCCTGGTATGCACCAACCCATTCTAGGCTAGCTTCTAGCCCATATATTAGCATATGGCACTTAATGTTATCAGATAAACACCAACATTTAATCATGGGGCATCTACTAATTTTATGAAGTTAACATTATAGCAGTAATGGACAAATACTTTTTTTGCATCTAACTACTTTGGTGTATAGATCTATGACTATTCTATTGAGCCATAATGCAACATTAGACCTCTTTTTACCATAAGCCTAGCAGTAATTCTAGAGGGTTATGTGTAGCACTTTTATTCGACACATGGTTCACTCATGGCTGTAAAGCGATGTGCTAAACTTATACAGTATTCATTTTGCAGTTCAAAAGAATAACAAATTGGTAAAGATTTTACTCCCAACCATCGCATGCGTGCTGATACTTGCATGTATAGCCCTTGTCAGCATATGCAAATACAAAGGTAGACTTGAAAACGACCCTTATTTTCAAAATTCTACTTCTTTTTACGAGTATTAATAACAAAAGTATTAATCTTTAGCAGGCACACAGAAGAAGAAGGAAATACACAAGGGACCCATGCTAGGATACCTTAGCTCGTTCAGTGAAATGGGCGGTGAACATGTGGAGTTTCCTTTTTTTAGCTTCGAAGATATTGCTGCTGCAACGGATAATTTCTCTGAATTTAACCAAATTGGAAGCGGAGGTTTTGGTAAAGTTTACAAGGTAGCAGAAAGCCTTGCCTCCTCAGTTATAGTAGCACGTTCTCTGTTTTTGAAGAATAATTTTATTTGTGGAAACGATTGCTTTCATTGTTTAATAGTTCAGGATGATACAAAACATGTAGGGAATGTTGCAAGGTGACAAAGAAGTTGCTATCAAAAGGCTTAGTAAGGGCTCTGCCCAAGGGATAGAGGAGTTCAAAAATGAAATAATTCTGATTGCGAAATTGCAACACAGAAATCTTGTTAGACTTCTTGGTTGTTGTATTTATGGAGATGAGAGGTTACTTATCTATGAATACTTACCTAACAAAAGCTTGGACACATTCCTTTTTGGTATGTTCAAACTTCTGATGCATATTACAAGTTTTTGATTACCCAAAAGAAAATCACTCATTATTGATGATATATTTCATTTATTATTCATCTTTGCAGACGATACAAAACAATATGAGCTTGATTGGTCCATACGCTTCAAAATAATTAAAGGGGTAGCGAGAGGGCTTCTTTACCTCCACCAAGATTCAAGATTAACTATAATTCACAGAGATCTCAAACCAAGCAACATCTTAATGGATTCTGAAATGACTCCCAAAATATCAGACTTCGGTATGGCGAGGATCTTTGGTGGAAACAAACAAGAGGCAAGCACTACCCGGGTTGTGGGGACATAGTAAGTAATTCAATGCACTAGCTACGTCTCAAGGTTCCAATTTCTATCTTCTAGTTTATCCCAAATTATGCACCTCACTGAATTGTCTAAAACAGTGGTTACATGTCGCCTGAATATGTGATGGGAGGTGCTTTTTCTGTAAAATCGGATACCTATAGCTTCGGTGTTCTTCTCTTGGAGATTGTAAGTGGCTTGAAGATCACCTCGCCGCAACTCGTAATGAACTTTGTCGGCCTTACAGCTTATGTAAGTATGGATAAATGCGTAGAAATCTCAATACATCAAACACAGTAACTTGATCATAAGTTGTTTCTATTGGCTTAGGCATGGAGACTGTGGGAAGATGGAAAAGCAACAGAACTGGTGCACCCTTCGGTTATTGAGAGTTGTTCACTTGATGAAGTTCTACGGTGTATCCATGTCGGACTCCTGTGCGTTCAAGACTGTCCGAATGATAGGCCTCTCATGGCATCAGTTACTTTTATGTTGGAGAATGAAAGTGCACTGCTCCCAGCACCAAAGCAGCCTGCATATTTTCCTCTACGAAGCCTTGAACCTGGAAAAATAAGGGGAAATTCTACGAATGTAGTGAGTATCACAACACTTGAGGGGCGTTAGATGGGAAGCCGTACACTTCACCAGAAGCTGATACTTTATGATGTACAAATATGTGGAGTGCAAATTTTTTCAGTAGGTTGTTGTGTCATAGTGAAAAGGCTGTGAATTGGGAACTAACAAGGAATGTAGGCACTGTATCAGTATGTTAACAGCTTAAATTGCAGCAGATATCGTGCTCATGAACATATCACCCGGACACCTGGTACACTTGTCTCTTCTACATCTAACTCAGAGTATCATTGTAGATGTAGACTATTTGCTTATCACTCTTCTTAGTATGTAATGTTAGCCTAAAAGTTCCACAAATCAATCAAACTGGGAACACTTCTATTTTTTTATTTTTTATTTTGCGAATGGGGACACTTCTATTAGCTGAACTTTTGTCCGATTGACAGATACATGCCTTTAGTCCTGTATTATGAACTTGAAGTTGTCTTTACCCATATGAATGTTGGTAATGGTGAAACTAACCTGCTACATAACCTCCTTGTTGCCTTGATTTTGAATTTGTTGACATGTATTCCTAAAGCCCTACTTATATATTGTGTGACATGAATGTCGATAGAACTTCTGATTTCCTGACGGTATATAAATTAATTTCTGCAGCGAATTTATACTAAGTAGTCTGTATCATCCTGAGATTAATCTTGGTCAGACGCAATTTTATGCCGACGGAAGAGAAGTCGCCACGCACGACGCGGCCAACAGTGTGCCATTATCCTCGCCTGAACCGCAGCAAGCATACCCACGTATGCCCGACCGTGAGGTTTTTCCCCTGTCGCCCTCTCACTTTAAACTCCAATCTGGACTTCCCAGTAGTGACGATTTTTCTTTGCATGAGCAGCACCATCAGTGCTGACTTTGGGGTCTGCTCTCCTTTGTTATGGTCCAGGTCGACCTTGCTGTCTCATCAATACCAGTCCTTTCTAGATTGTACTCTCTCCGTCCGAAAATACTTGTCATCAAATTGAACAAAAAGGAATGTATCTAAAACTAATATACATCCAGATACATCTTCTTTTATTCATTTTGATGACAAGTATTTCCGGACGGAGGTTATTGAAGTGCAATAAAAGTCCAGTCTAGATTGGAACTTGGAAGGACGAGGAAGAAGTCTCCAACCACACATCCACTCAGTAAACTGTTCCGGAGAAGAAAAAAACTGTCCCGAAGAACGATCACCTCAATTGTTATCTTCTATATAGCCGCATGCCATTTTCTTCACTTCGGCACAAAGCATTTTCCGATGAATATGGCCACATCTTGCATCCCCATTTTCATCCTCTTCTTCCTGAGCTCATATTGCAAATCTGATGATACTCTTACACATGCAAAACCACTCTTTTCCGGCGACAAGCTCGTCTCCAGCAAGGGAGTCTTTGCTCTCGGCTTCTTCTTCCCAGCGAGCTCCAACACGAGCCTATACCTTGGTATATGGCACAATCAGATACCCGATCGACTCTTTGTGTGGATCGCCAACCGCGATAACCCAATAACTACACCTTCTTCTGCCATGCTCGCTATCAATAGCAGCTCCATCGTTGTCCAAACGACCATCGGCCTACAAGGTGAACTCTACTTTATGTTCACAGTCTCTGATGGATCACCATTCACCTTCTTCATGCTTGAGCACTCTGGCAAGTTGACATCTCTAAGCTGGGACAATCAGTCATCCTTGTTAGACAACGTTACATACTGTCACGATCCCGACCAGGAGGTGGTGTTCGGCTGGTGTTAGGCATAGAGATAGATTTGGTTGTTAGTTTAAACGTATTACAATTGTAACTATCTCTATCTCCTTCTCCAAGTAATCTCTCCTGAGATTCCCTCTCTGTAACGATCTGATCTCCCTATACCGATCGTTGGGGTCGCATCCCCCTCTCCATATAACGTGAACCACGTCCCTCGAGAGAGGTAAGACGTTTTCCGCTATCGCACATGGTAGTCAGAGCCTTCCTTTTCCCATCTGAAGCATCTGTCGAATCCATCTAAGCCTAGCCATGTCTTCCTCCTCCGCCTCCGGTGCCTTCTCCTCAAACCTCAATAGCCAGGTCACGGAGAAGCCGTCCCGCACGAACTATGTGCTATGGCGAACGCAAATCACCCCCCAACTGCGTGGTGCCGGCGTCTACGGCTACGTTGACGGCACCACACCGGAGCCGGCGAAGCTCCTCATCACCACCAAAGAAGGCAAGGAGACTTCATCACCCAACCCTCTCCACCCTCTCTGGGTCCGGGAGGACCAGCAGGTCCTTGGCTTCCTGCTGGCCAACCTCACAAAGGAGGTTCTGGTGACGGTGACCACGGTCACCACGGCGAGCGCGCTCTGGAGGACGCTCGCTGCCATGTTCTCGTCGCACTCGGCGAGCCGCATCAACAACATCCACACCTCCCTCATCAATGTGCAGAAGGGTAATCTCTCGGTTGCCTCTTACTTTGCTGCCATGCGAGGATTTGCAGATGAACTAGCCGCGGTGGGCAAGGCCATCCAGGATGACGAACTAGTCTCCTACATCATCCACGGGCTAGACGCCGATTACCAGCCTTTGGTGTCTGCTCTCGACGCTCGTGTGACCCCCGTCACACTCAATGAACTCTACGCCATGCTCTCCAACTTCGACCAGCGTGTGGCTCATTACCACGGGTCCGGCGGCGGCGGCGGCTTCAAGTCTTCAGCCAACATGGCGTCGCGTGGGCGGGGTAGCGGCTCCCGTTCACGTGGCCCTCCTCTAAACAAAGGGCGATCTGGTGGCGGCGGCGGCAGTGACCGCGGCTCCTCTCCTCAGCGCACGGGCGGCAGAGGCCGCGGCCGTAGCGGTCGTGGCAGCGGCAACAGAACGCGCCCCGACACTCCATGCTGCCAAATCTGCGGGAAACCTGGACACACAGCAAAGGATTGCTGGTACAGGTATGACGAGGATGATGATGATTCCCAGGACGATGTTGCTGCGGCGGCTGATGGGTCCTACGGCGTCGACACAAATTGGTACGTCGATAGTGGGGCCACAAACCACATCACCAATGAACTCGAGAAGGTGACCATGAAGGAAAAATATCGCGGCAAGGATCAAATCCACACTGCTAGCGGAGAAGGTATGAGTATATGTCATGTTGGTCACTCAATATTTCGTACCCCTAGACGTAAACTACATCTTAGAAAAATTTTGCATGTCCCTAGTGCACATAAAAATCTTCTTTCTGTTCATCGAATTGCCATCGACAATCATGTTTTTCTCGAGTTTCACCCTTATTTCTTTTTGATCAAGGATCAGGCAACGAGGGAAATACTCTATCGAGGTAGATGTGTTCGAGGGCTCTATCCGTTGATTCCAGAGTTTAGAAGATTCAATAAACAAGCTTGTGGTGCTATCAAGCTTACGTCCACACGATGGCACGACCGTTTAGGACATGCCTCTTTTTCTTTAGTTGAAAAGTTGCTTAGGAAAAATAAGCTTCCGTTTGTTGGTGAGCATCATGTTGAAACAATTTGTGATTCATGTCAACGAGCAAAAAGTCATCAATTACCATACCCTGTTTCTACTAGTGTTTCTACCAAACCTCTCCAACTTTTTTTTTCTGATGTTTGGGGTCCAGCCCCACACTCTGTTGGTAGACATACGTATTATGTCAGTTTTATTGATGACTACAGTAAATTCTCTTGGATCTATCTTCTCAAAAGAAGATTAGATGTGTTTCAAGTTTTCCAAAACTTCCAAGCTCTCGTTGAACGCAAGTTTGATAGCAAAATAATCGCTGTCCAATCAGACTGGGGGGGGGGGGAGTACAAAAAGCTGAACTCCTTCTTCCAAAACCTTGGTATCTCTCACCAAGTATCATGCCCACATGCTCACCAACAAAACGGCTCAGCTGAACGCAAGCATAGACACATCGTAGAGGTAGGCCTTGCTCTTTTGGCAGGAGCCTCCATGCCTCTCAAGTTTTGGGATGAAGCATTCCTCACTGCTGTTCACATTATCAACATGCTACCCAGTCGTGTCATTAATAATGAAACTCCGGTAGAACGCCTCCTTCACACAAAACCAGACTACAAATCTCTTCGAGTGTTTGGGTGTGCATGTTGGCCAAATCTCCATCCCTACAACAATCGCAAACTCATGTTTCGATCAAAACAGTGTGTCTTCCTAGGATACAGCGCCCAGCATAAAGGTGTCAAATGTCTAGATGTCTCCACTGGTCGCGTCTACATCTCACGTGACGTCGTATTCGATGAAACCAAATTCCCATTTGCTGATCTTCACCCCAATGTTGGCGCTCTTCTTCGAAAAGAAATCCTCCTTCTGCCTTCCCATCTCACTAGTTTTGATCAAGGGGGGCAAAATATTGATGATCAATTAGTGACTAACTCATCTAATGATCTGCATGAGCTTTGTGTTGATGATACAGGAGAAATTCGTGAAGAAATTGCTGCTGAAAAAATTCAGATGGACCATATTTTATGTGTCCCACCAGAGGAGACAGATCCTCCTCGGGATCCGTCCAGGAGCGGCAAATCAGATCCGCTCCGGGATCGGAGCCCAACGCAGGCACAGGCGAGCGTGCGGTCTCCCCTGATTCCCGCAGTGCCGGTCCCACGAGCGACACGCGGGCCTCGTCCGCTGGCTGCGCTGGCTTCCCTGCTCCGCGTCAATCGCCGCCCTCCACTTGGCCGGCTCCGGGTGGCCCAGACGCTGCGCGCCACCCCATCCAACCGGTGACGTACAAGAGGCGTACAGGTACGCGGTCCAGGGAGGGCGCGGGGCCTGGTGCGGGCCCGACCGCCCCTGGCACGGAAACTCGCGCAGATCCAGGCGCAGATCCGACCGGCGCGGAAACTCAAGTGGATGTGGCAGCTCCGGGATCTTATGTGGCTGCTTCAGGCGTCCCGCCTCGCGTTTCAACCGCAGAAGATCCGACGCCGCTGGGTGGCGCTGCTGCTACTGCTGCCGAATCCTCCTTGGGTTCTGGTCCAGCCAATGATTTGGGGACTACGGGATCCTTTGTGGCAGCAGATATGAATGCTCAGCAGCCACGTCGTACACGCCTTCAACAAGGGAAAATTCAACCTATCAACTACAAGCATATATCCAAGTATGGTATGGTCTGTTCCACAGGTGAACCAGATGAACCTAACACCCTTGAAGCAGCATTGTGTGATGATAGGTGGAATAAAGCCATGAATGAAGAGTATATGGCATTGAAGAAAAACAAAACATGGCATTTGGTTCCCCCACAGCAAGGTAAAAATTTAATTGATTGCAAGTGGGTTTTCAGGATTAAAAGAAAAGCTGATGGAACTATTGATCGCTATAAGGCTAGGCTAGTAGCAAAAGGTTTTAAACGGAGATATGGTATAGACTATGAGGACACGTTTAGTCCGGTGGTAAAGGCTGCCACCATTCGTCTTATCCTATCTCTTGTTGTTTCCAGAGGATGGAGTCTCAGACAGCTTGATGTTCAGAACGTGTTTCTCCATGGTGTTCTGGAAGAGGAAGTGTACATGAAACAACCTCCTGGGTTTGAGAGTAAGAATGCTCCTTCATATGTATGCAAGCTTGATAAGGCACTATATGGGTTGAAACAGGCTCCAAGGGCATGGTATGCTCGTCTCTGTCACATAATGCAAGCACTTGGTTTTGTTCCCTCTAAATCTGACACATCATTGTTCATCTACAACAAGTCTAACACATGCATATTTGTTCTCATATATGTTGATGATATTATTGTAACCAGCTCATCTGATGAAGCTATCAGAGGACTTCTTAAGGATCTAAGTGCAGAATTTGCTCTAAAGGATCTTGGTGACTTGCACTATTTTCTTGGGATTGAGGTGAAGAAGCACAAAGATGGACTTCTGCTCTCTCAAGAAAAATATGCCATTGATTTGGTTAAGAAGGCTGGGTTACAGGGATGCAAGCCTTCCCTCACACCATTGTCTAGTTCAGAAAAACTATCTCTTGCAGAAGGTGAACCCTTGAATCAAGAGGACAGCACGAAATACAGGAGTTTGGTAGGAGCTCTTCAGTACCTTATGCTTACCAGACCGGATCTGTCTTTTGCTGTTAACAAAGTCTGTTAGTTTCTTCATGCACCTACCAATGTTCATTTGACAGCTGCAAAACGTATAGTTCGGTATGTGAAGCATACTCTGAACTTGGGACTGAACTTTAGCAAATCACCCTTTACTCTTGTCAGTGCATTCTCTGACTCAGATTGGGCAGGCTGTCTTGATGACAGACACTCCACTGGTGGCTTTGCAGTATTCTTTGGACCAAATTTGATATCATGGTGTGCACGTAAACAGGCCACTGTGTCCAGGTCGAGTACAGAGGCAGAATACAAGGCATTGGCTAATGCTACAGCTGAAATAATATGGGTTCAGTTTATGTTGAAGGAACTTGGTGTACAAAGTAAGCAAGCTCCCTGCTTATGGTGTGACAATCTTGGTGCCACATATCTTTCTGCAAATCCGGTGTTTCATGCCAGGACAAAGCACGTAGAGATTGATTTTCACTTTGTCAGAGAAAGAGTTGCTCAGAAACAACTTGACATTCGCTTTGTGCATTCCAGAGATCAACTTGCAGATGGATTCACAAAGCCCTTGCCTACAAGAAGCTTTGAAGACTTCAAGCATAATCTCAACTTGATGAAGTTGTGATTAAGGGAGGGTGTTAGACAACGTTACATACTATCACGATCCCAACCCGGAGGTGGTGTTCGGCTGGTGTTAGGCATAGAGATAGATTTGGTTATTAGTTTAAACGTATTACAATTGTAACTATCTCTATCTCCTTCTCCAAATAATCTCTCCTGAGATTCCCTCTCTGTAACGATCTGATCTCCCTGTACCGATCGTTGGGGTCGCGTCCCCCTCTCCATATAAAGTGAACCACGTCCCTCGAGAGAGGTAAGACGTTTTCCGCTATCGCACAATCCTCATGGGTACCCATTGCTTCCCACCCTTTTGCTGCATGTGACATCTACTCTTCGTGTGGACCGTTTGGATACTGACCTCGCCGTGGGAGGGGCAATTTGCCGGTGCCTTGATGGGTTCGAGCCTAATGGTCTAAACACTTCAAGGGGATGTCGAAGAAAGGAAACACTAACGTGCGGAAAGCAATATTATTTCGCGCCCTTGTCAATGATGAAGGTTCCTGATAAGTTCTTGCATATACAGAATAGAAGCCTGATAGAGTGTGAGGCCGAGTGCAGCAGCAATTGCTCATGTACGGCATATGCTTACACAACTTTGAGCCATGATGTTGGTAAGGCCGGCCCGTCAAGGTGTTTGGTCTGGACAGGAGAGCTTGTCGACACTGAGAAGTATTCCGGCGATTCAGTTTCGTTTTTGCTTATTTCTTTTGTGTCCATAGTGGGTTGTCCAGCTGCTTTTCATGGACAGTTTTCCCTTAACTATTCTGCGGCACCAAACGAAATAACACCAATGTTGATGCAGTTTATAAAGGAACGTCTAGGCATATAGGAATGCAAGGTTAAAAATTGGTGTGAACTAACTCAAGTGCATATGTGCTACTAGCTTTCCTGCACGTGCAATGGATGTTTTTCACTACAAATAACGCATGCCTGAATTAGCTACTGATTGAATGGAAGTGTTAGAAGTCTCATCTCCAAAACGTCATGCCTGAATTGGCGAGGATGTTCTCAAGTACCAAATCTAAATATTTCTAATAGTATCAATAATTAAAGTGTTAGAACTTAGAAGTCTCATCTCCAAAACGTCAAGATTTGGTGGACTGGAGTGAGTAGCATGGAAGATCCTTTATATTGGATAAAAGGAACACTCCTTTTAACATCATTTTACAAGTACAATAAATATGTTTTTAAATTTCTTCTAGCCTTCACTTTTGAATATGTTGACAATTCTTTTTAGATTTCATGTCTAAGCTCTTAAATTGACAATAACCAATTAAGTAACTCACTTGGAGTGGTAGTTTCTATATGAGCATGTTTGCAAGATCAATAGTTAAAGAAGGCAAACTATTTGATTCACCACAAGCCTCGATATTTTGGGAACTTAAATTACGTTAGAATGAGAACTTAAGTACCTTCATAGATCTGTCACGGTATTTATGCAAGTGAATTCCAGGTTTCTAAGTAGTTTCTTCCTACAGTTAACAACATCAGTTTAGTAAAGATTGTACTCCCAATTATGGTGTGTGTGCTAGTGACATGCATAGCCCTCATCTGGATCTGCAAATGCAAAGGTATCCTCTTGTTTTTGACATATGACATTAGTATAGGAAGAGTTAACAACAATAATGGATGTCCTAACCAGCAGGCAAATGGAGAAACAAGGAAGATCAGAAGAAAATGATGTGAGGATACTTTAGCACATCCAACGGACTTGAAGGTGAAAATACAGAAATTCCACTTGTTAGCTATGAAGACATCCTTTCAGCAACACATTTTTTCGCCGATTCGAACCTCCTTGGACGTGGAGGTTTTGGCAAAGTTTACAAGGTAGCTGAAAGTGATACTTACAATAGAACATGTTTATGATAGAATAGGAAACAAACATAATTACCTTTCAACTGTTATCTGACTCAAGAAAGCTCCCTTGACTCTCAATATGTTTTCTACAGTTGCTCCCCAAGTCAACCCCCAATATGGATAATGTGGCATCTATTTGGATAAGTAGATGACTTTGGATCATCAGGAAAAAGATGATGACTTCAGCGGTTGTCATTGCCATCGTCGTCGTCGTCGTTTTTGTTTGTTTTTTAACCAAAGGCTTTGCTGACCTAACAATAAAGACATATCCAAGTCAACGCCAAATTATTGAAACATGTCCATTCCCACATTGTCCAAAAATCCATGTGGCTGACTAAGGACGAATTGGATTTGCACTAGTGTTGATATCCAAGATTACCCAAGGGATAGTTTTAGAGTTAATAAATGTCTCCTAGGCTGGAATTAAAAGGGGCTAAATGCACTTCTTCGTGTGAAAGGATAATTAACTACAGAAGCAAAAAAATGTTGGTTCCATTTTTCGCTAATTCAATAATATGGCTCATGTAGGGCACACTGGAAGGTGGAAATGAGATTGCTATCAAAAGGCTTAGTAAGAGTTCTGGACAAGGTACAGTGGAGTTAAAACATGAAGTGGTTCTAATTGCCAAACTGCAGCACAAGAACCTAGTCAGACTTCTTGGGTGTTGCATTCAGGAAGATGAGAAGCTATTGATCTACGAATACTTACCTAACAAAAGTTTGGATGCCTTTCTTTTTGGTATGTGCTTGTTCAATTATCACATACATATTGTAAAGTTCTTACATTAACCAAATTGATACTCATAATGAATAGCTTTGTTTCATAATTGGTCGTGAAAGATTCCGCAAGAAAACATATGTGCTAGATTGGGTAACGCGGTTCAAAATAATTAAAGGAGTAGCAAGAGGCCTTCTGTATCTTCATCGAGATTCAAGATTAACAATAATTCACAGAGATCTTAAAGCAAGCAACATCTTATTGGACATAGAAATGACTCCCAAAATTTCAGATTTTGGTATGCCAAGAATTTTTGGTGCAAATCAGAATCATGCAAAACACTACAAGGGTCGTCGGGACATAGTAAGTAACTAGTGAAAAAACAAACCCATAGAAGTCTGTATTTTACGATCATGTACAGAATACTGTATACATTCCTTACTGACTTGTTGCATGTTTTAAACAGTGGTTACATGTCGCCTGAATATGCGATGGGAGGTGCCTTTTCTATCAAATCGGACACTTACGGCTATGGTGTTCTTATCTTGGAGATTGTTAGTGGCATGAAGATCAGCTCGCCTCAGCTCAGAACAAACTTTTCTAGCCTTATTACCTATGTAATTATTATGGAATATGTGAAATTATCACTAAGATCGTAGGCCCATAAAAAAATATTTAGTAATATGGTTTCGTTCTATTGGCCAGGCATGGAGATTATGGGAAGAGGGGAAAGCAACTGGACTAGTGGACTCTTCAATTGTTGCGAGTTGCCCGCCTCATGAAGCTTTACGATGCATTCATGTGGGACTCTTGTGTGTTCAAGACCGTCCCAGTGATAGGACACTAATGTTATTGGTTCTGTCAATAATAGAGAATGGAAGTGGACTACTCCCAACTCCAAAGCAACCTATATATTTTACTACAAGTAATTGCGAAGGTGAAGAAGCAAGGGAGAACATGGAGAATTCGTTGAATGCAATTAGTATCACAACACTTGAGGGTCGTTAGATGTTGTCAAATTTAGTGTGTGTGAATTCTATTATAGCTGGTTGTATGCTTTATGAGTTTACTCTCTATGAACGGAATTTTGAGTAGGAGGCTATATTTGTGAATTTACTATATATATATATATATATATATATATATATATATATATATATATATATATATATATAAAGAAGCTACGAATAGGAGCATCTCTAGCAGACCTCTTAAAACACATGAAATTGTAAAAATAATCGTCGGTTTACAGTTTTAGACGAAAAAAGCGACCCGAATAGAACCCGTAAACAACTCCGTCTTGTAAAATTTATAAAGGGCACAGTAAACATCAAGGATTTCGGAGCCAACCCTAGGATACCCTGTAGATGCGAAAGACCATTGGCGGAAGTCCAACTGCCATCGGAATCTTCAGGCTCGCTCCCGGCCGCCGCCCTGCTCATCCGGAAAGCCACCGCACGTCCATCCCCAGCTGCCGCCCGTCCGTCCTAGCCACCACCGCCGGAAACTCGAGTAGCTACGGAGGAGCTCGCTAAGCTCCTGGATTGATCCGGCCACGGATGAGCTAGCTAGCTAGCTAGCAAGCTCCTGGATCCATCCAGCCACGGACAAGCTAGCTAGCTCCCAGATCCATCCGGCAACGAAGGAGCTCACTCCTGGATCAATTTGGCGACTACGACGACGGGAGCTGACCATGAACATGAGCGAGAGGAAGAAGAAGACGTGGGGAGGAATATACACGAATATTCAGTTTTACAGTCTAAGTTTAAGGGGTCTATTCGGCCGCAGCTCAAATCAACCCTTAAAATGTGTTTTTCATGAATTGAAAACCGCGTTTTCAGTTTCGCGGTTTAAGGGGTCTGCTAGAGATGCTCTAACAAAGGCAGAGGTACCGTAATTGTAAGGATGCTCGTTGTGGTCCTCATATATAAAGCAAATTTCGGGATAACCGGACAACAGGAATTGCATAAAAACGCCAAAAGGCAGAAAACAAGATGACTACGCTGCCAAGCATGAGCACATGAAGGCCTGAAGACAATGTCTGCATTGAACCAGACATCTGAGCTGCACGACAACACTCCCAAAAGGGTAACACACATCAGTTTTAACCTGGAGCCCTTGCATGGGGAGGAGAACCGCGACGGCGTCCTCAAGAGGAAAGTGGCACCAGCGGGTGGTGCCGCTGTCAGTGCCAAAGCGCAGAGCTTTCACTCTGTAATTATATTTGTTAGTGCTTCAGTGTAATTATATCTTTTTTATTGTGTGGGTGACATGTCTAAATTTATGCACTCGAATGACTGTTTAGTAGTAGCACTTGTTGCAAGAGAATTTTTAAATACTTCTGAATTTCGGTGGCAAGAGGGACGGAATTTCGGTTTAGTGCTTCAGAATTTCTCTGATGAATGGGTTGTCTGAATTTAAGAATTAATGATTTGGTACGGCATACCTGGACTGCTATTTTTTTCAATGTGAAGTGATGAATGGTGATAGCTATACCATATTAAGTGTCAGTTTTAACGTATGCAAATTCATACAACATATATGGCAGTTGTTTGTGTTGTTGAATGTGTGAAAACTATTGGATGGCTGAATATTTGTGTTATATTGATCTAACCCTCGTAGGGGTATATATAGAAGTACACGAGGGGTAGAGGTTTGGAGTACAAGGCAAGATATTATGTGTTTAAACTAAGTTTATCTCTATCTCTCCTTATCTCTACGTTTATACTTCTAACATTCCCCCTCAGTCGTAGTGGGAGTGAAGCGGATGATTACGACTGAATTTGAAGTCTTGTGCTTCCGTCGTCTTTTCCGCTGCGCCATCATCACTACGTCTCTGATGGGTCGACACCTAGGGCGGTGACTACGTCCCCTTCTGGTGCCTTCCTTGTCTCTCCTCTATTCCCTCCCACAGTCACAGCGGGAGTGGCGTGGATGCTAGTGACAACGCGGACGCTGTTGACTGGAGTTGTCGCCGATGTGTTGTTGTAGACGTGGTCGTGTGTGTCGATGTCGATGTAGCCGTGGTCGAGGTAGTCGTGGTCGATGGTGTGGTCGTCGTGGATGATGAAACCGCACAAAGCCGGAGGCGCAAAAAAATGCGCTATGACAGAACTGCAGACGTGGATGATGCACCTTGCGGATGTCAGAGGGTGTTGTCGGCGATGAGTCCACCGGTTTTGTCAAGACCGGAGGAAGCCCATCAAGCACACATCGGTTTTGCCAGAACCGTGTGGCCGTGTAGGGTCGCCACTGTAGTGACGCTGTGTCGATGCAGTCGTGCTGTCGTGGATGACGCGGTCATTGCAGTCGTCAGAGTCGCGTCTTGCAGAAAGTCTGTCAGAGGACGCTAGGTTTCCATGTTGTGGACAAGGCAGCGGCGGTGTGTCGACGAAAATGTTGATGAAGACCACATTGATGAAGACCTTGGCGATGAAGTGTGAGCTATGGCATCACGGCGGCGCGTCGACGATGTGTCGCTTGAAGGCGTCCCTCGCGGCGACGAGGTGTCAATGCCGTGTCGTGTCGAAGAAGTAGCCTGGCGTAATCGTACAACTTGATGTCGTTCGGCTCGATGCAAGGGCGTCGGTGTAGCCGTGCACAGATCGGCGGCGGCGGTCGATGCAGGTGCAGGAGGGCTCGGCGTAGTCGTTTGATTGGTGATGGTGTCGATGTAGTTGCAGGTTGGGTTGATGTTATCCGCGTACCAGAAGAAGATGATCCGTGTACGACCGTAGGCACGGCCGACGATCGGAGATCCGATCGATCCAAGCCGCCGGAGCTCCAAGTTCGTGCGTCCGCAGACGCGTACGCGGAGACGTGACTGAAGCTTCATCTGAGTGCATGCACGTACCTTGGACTGCTGGTTGCTTCGTGTCCCACGTTGTGAGAGGCTGTGTGTGCATCTGTTGATGGAGTTCTGCGAGTCTGTGCATCCGCCTCCGCGGCAGGCTCGCCATGCCTGGTCCGCACGAGGGTTGCTGGTCGATCTTGGTCGATGAGAAGAGCGCCACGCATAGCCGTCTCCGTTGGCGTCGAGGGAGCGCCGCCTTGAATCGCCGCCGTATAGAAGCCGCGCACACTGCATGAAGTGATGGATTTCTATGCAATTTTCTCAACCGGATTTTGAGGGTTGATGGATTTATTGGTGTCTAAAAGAAAGGTGAATCAATCTACTAGAATTTCGCAAATTGGAATTGATCTAATCTACCAAATCGGTCGAATCTTTGATTGACCGAATGCCGCATCCCCGGGGAGAGAAGATTAATCTCCCTGGAGGCGGCGCGCTGCGGAAGATGTGAAAGGTTTTAGGATCGGCGTCGTGAGACTAACCGCTCTAATACCATGTGAAAACTATTGGATGGCTGAATATTTGTGTTATATTGATCTAACCCTCGTAGGGGTATATATAGAAGTACACGAGGGGTAGAGGTTTGGAATACAAGGCAAGATATTATGTGTTTAAACTAAGTTTATCTCTATCTCTCCTTATCTCTACGTTTATACTTCTAACAGAATGAATGCTGAAAAGTTGTTGTTTGTATTGTTTAATGACTGATGAAAATGGTTATCTCTGAAACTGCGTTGAAAGCCCGTGCAATACTGTTGTTAAGTGCTGAAGCGTTTTTTCTTTTCTTTGGGTCATGTTTGGATGGCAAATGAGAGGGGGCAAGTTATGACCTCAGTTGAATACATGAACCTGAGACAGATGGAGTGGCAGCAGCCTTTGTTTCTTAAGTGGTTTGCTTTCAATTTCTGTTTTGTACTCTGCCTTAGTTGCTAACCCAGTTGATCCTGGGTTCATCTTGTGTAACTACTCTTTCCCTCCTTAACGCAAAAAAAAAAGTTTTTCATAAAAATAATTCTGATTTTTTTGAATTTTTATTGTTCTATTGTTCACGGAGCATTTGAGCTCGGGAGTACAAGATAACTTTCCGCCATCTCATCCTTACTTGCATTGGCTCCACGACAATCTTACATCTTACATCTTACATCTTACATCTTACATCTTATCTTACATCTTACATCTTACATCTTATATATATATATAATAAACCAGTTATCGCTTCTGGTCGTACGTCGTCGGCTTTTTTGCAAAAAAGCCCCTAGCTTTTTCTAAAATCAACCCGCAATCCTATTGTTCAAGTTAACCCGAACCGGTACGGGCAAAACAGAAAAAAAAAAAGAACAACTGAACGACCCACGACCTTGCCTCCCATCCATCCGCAGCGCGCCACCACCGCCGGGCCCCGTCCATCTGCTGCCCCGCCCTTCCGCGGCGCGCCGCCCCCACCGGGCCCCGTCCATCTGCTGCCCCGCCCTTCCGCGGCGCGCCGCCCCCACCGGCCCCCGCCGCCGCGCCCAAATTCCCTCCAGAGGAGAAGGGAAAGGAACGAATTTCTTCCGAAAAGAAGGGAAAGGAACGAATTTCCTCCGTAATGAAGACGGAGCAAAGGAAAGGAAAACGGAATGAGAAGAAATTCCAAGTGGGAAAGGAGCGAAGAAAATGGAACGGAACGAACCCAACCCATTGATTTCCCTAAGATAGAGCGGTCGTGGTCGCCGTGGCGCTCGCGAGATAGCAATTTCGCAGCAGAGGAAGAGAGGGGGCATCGGCCAGGCGTTGCGGTCGGGGACGAGGACGAGTCTAGCAGCTACAAGGAGATGATCATGTCGCTCCTGGCCAGCACGGGGCTATTCAACATCAGCGACTTCGTGCTGGCGCGGTCGTGGCTGGGCCAAGATGCGCCAGGTGCACCGCCAATTCGACGGGCTCATGACGAAGCTGCTGGCGGAGCACGCGGCAACGGCCGAGGAGCGCGCCCGGGAGGAGGGCCGGCTGGACTTCGTGGACAGGCTCCGATTGGTGGCCTGGAGCAGGCCGCGGCGAGGCGGTCAACGCGAGCCGCGAGCAGAGGATGAAGCCAGGATGAGCGGCGCGGGATCAGCAGAACCTCTGGGGGCATGCCGTAGCCCGTAGGTGGCGGAGGCTGTGCGTGGGGCCGTCCGAATCGGATCGGAGGCGGGGCTGCTGGCCGGATACAGAGCGGGCCGACGACTGGGGCGTGACGGCCAGATCAGACCGACAGCAGAGGAGCTTCCATGGCGCCATCCATGGCGTCTCTGGGTTCCTCGCCAATAAGGGGTGCTGCGCTGGCTCTGGCCAGCCACCACGGCCACGCGCACTCCAGGAGAGTGGAGTGCATCGACGGCGCAACATGTGTAGAAGAGGAGGAGCAGCAGCATTGGGTGATAGTGTGGCTCAAGAAGAGGAGGACCAGCGTTGGGTGAGAAAGAGGAGTGGCGATGTGGAATTGTGGATAAGAGAGACATGCGGATGGATGAGAAGGAAGAGTGGCGCTGGGCGGTCGGTGCATTTCTTTAATGAAATGAAAGGAAATTGGTTTTGTACCGGCTAGAAGCTACTGGATGCATGCGTGCTAGCATCAATTACAAAATTTTTATTTTCCAAAAGAGCACCGATTATTACTCACTTTTGTTGTTTGTTGTTACATTATATATACGCCCTTCTTTTAAAATAATTGTCCTAATTTTAATACAACTTTGTACTACAAAGTTAAGACACTTATTTAGGGCAGAGAGTATAATAATTAAAAGTGAGTGAAATATTAGAAAGAAATATTTTTTAATGGACAAGATATTTGAAGCTCACCCGTGCTTGCTGTCCATGAAGATGTTCCTCAAATCTGGATGTCATGGGTGAGATAGAGAGGAGAGACGGAGAGATGACCAATAGAGAGAGTGTGGCAGCGGTGCATCTTGCTCGCATCCTTTTTCGTCCAGCATCGCAACTGGGAGGGCTGGGCCGGGTTTCAGGCCGGGCCTGCCAAAGTCCGAGCTCGGCCCGGCCCGGCCGTCGGGCCTAAAAATCGGGCCCGAGCCCAGCCCATCTCATTAAAAGCCCGTCGGGCCTCGGGCCGCGGGCCGGGCTTCTTCCTTAAATGGCAATTTTGATGGGCCCGGACCCGGCCCGACCTGGCTGTCGGGCTCAAAATCTAGGCCCGAGCCCGGCCCGTGGTCAAGGTCGGGTCGGGCCGGGCTGCCCATGGCCAGGGCTAGGGATGAGCACTACCCTCCGTTGTACCATCTATCTCGCGGTTACCCTAATCCCGATACCCATCAAGGCCCGATGATAATGTCCAGGGAAGTGCTCATGTTGGCGTTGAGGATGTGCTCCTACTGCTAGCGGCAACGTGTCAACAAAGAGCAGCAAGCATTGTAAATACTTTACTTTCAGCCATCACTTTTTTGAAGTGGGAAAGCATAAATATGAATTAATGTTAATAGGGATTGTGAGGTCTAGGAATTAATTTATGATCTATTTGACAGTGTTACAAGTATACGAATGATGCACAATTACTTTCGCATCGAAGGGGTAGCCGATGATCTACCGGATAACGTTTAGATTTTTGCAATTATTTTTACACAGGGTTGTTAAATAACAACTTATTACACATAATTCAACTTCTTTATAGAGAGTTGAAGAAGTAGGTTTTATTTGTAGACAAAAAGATCACAAGCTTTTGGACTACAATAAGATCTTCATAAAGTGGATCCTTATGACTCTTACAACCAATTTAACTGGAAAATCTCATTATTCAATCGTGACAGGTAAACTCTCGAATACCACATGGACACTTAGATTTATTTTATACCCGTTGCAACGCACGGGCATTTTTGCTAGTGACGGTAATGCAACTAGACAACTAGGACATGAGTCGGCTGCTTCCTCCGAGATGTCACATTGGCGGTGCGCGACTCCACGCGGCGACGCACTCAGTTGTTGTCCTCAACCCTTCCGTTTCTTCTTAATGGTCAAAAGGCCTAAGATGCACTGTTTGTTTGGCCAACCTATTACGCACTACTGGGCGTGAACCGCCAGCCGATTTTTGGAGGCTTTGAAACCTTCCAGGGTTCCAAAAGTTTTTTTCTTTCTTATTTTTCTGTTTTCCTCACCAGTTTTTCCTATATCTTTTTCATTTTTGATTTTCTATTTTCCTTTATCTGGTTAATTTGTGAATATTTTTCAAATTCATGGTTTTTTTCTATCCATGAACATTTTAAAAAATTCACGATTTTATATTCAAGAACATATTTTTAAAATTCGTGAAGATTATTCAAATTTTAGAATTGTTTTCGAATTCATGAACATTTTTCAATTCCGTGAACATATTAGAAATTATTGAACATTTTCACAAATTCAAGATTTAAGAAGAAATAGTGAACATTTTTAAATTTTCTGGTTTGGTTTTTCAAAAAAATCAGAAAAGAAAGTGAAAAACCAAACCGAAGGAGACAGAGAGGGAAGAAAATAAAAAACGATGTGTGCATTGCTCATAATAAAAGAAAAAAAACTGCGTGGTTCCCTGGGAGAGGCACGCGCTTCCCATCGAGCTTTGGGCCTGGCCCATATAGCCGGATTGTAGGCGTTTCCCCCAGAGCTCGCTTGAAGCGATATATATCAGCACCCCACATACAGGATATTCTTATATAAAACAGAAAAATGATCCTCAAAAAAATATAACAGAAAAATAGCTGGTAGATTATGGCGGATCAGCTGCTATACAAATCCCTCAGATTAATCTTGGTCAGACTCCTGATTTTCTTAAAACAGGTTGATTATATGCGGTTCCTGCACATTGTGATCCATCTTTGTACTGCTTATATTCTCTCCATGACTCCATCAACCCCAGTGCAAGTCATATTTTTTGTGAATAAGCCATATATTAAGCACTATCTGTCCTTACAAACACACACATGCAAGTCTGACAAGTGAATGGTGCTATACGTGTTCTCCCGTTCCAAACTATATATTCTGAGGTACAAGAGTAATGTTGGACATTTTGCCTAGAACTAATAAACATGTATATAAAGTACTCCCTCCATCCCATAATGTAAGACGTTTTTTGACACTAGTCCGTCCCATAATGTAAGATGTTTTTTAACACTACACTAGTGTCAAAAAACGTCTTACATTATGGGACGGAGGGAGTAGTACTCTACAAGATTTTCCATACAGAAAAATAACCATACAACAAAAGTACATCCACATCCTGTTTTCAGGGCTTGAAAGTAGGGACTTGAGCTGAAGCACCCAAAATGGCCCGGTACAAAGTGCGACGCATTATACTTCGGTAAGGATCTTCTTCTCTCTTCCTCTTAAGATAAGACACTAAGTTCCCCACTTCAGATTTTGTGTGTAGATAGAGATCGTTTGCTAGTTTCTTGTCCATCAGGAGATTGTCCATTCCTTTCGTCTCGATTGGCTTGCCAAACAGGAAGTACAAGCGACCTGGTATTTTAGGGAGAACGACAGGGAGATGCAAGACCTGGTTCCCATCCTCCCCAATCACAGTATCTCTGAAATAAAGTTGGAGCATGGCTTGTGTTGATCAAATAATTTTGTGACGGAAAATACTTGGTTATTTTTTCCTTTTGATCCAAGGGAAACTAGTTAGGAAGATAGATGTCTGACCTTACACTTGGAAGATCTGCATTGAATGATTTTATCCAGTCTCTGAGATAAGGGATGTTCTTTTGATCATTGTAATCTATAGCTATCTGCAGAAGGAACAAATAATTAGCAAATACGTTCTCTCTTAGAAAAGGAAGATTAATTTGTGGAATAATATTCTGTTACAATGCATAAGTCATGAAATTAGTAAAAAAAATTGAAAAGGAGGTTATCCCCCGGCCTCTGCATCAGAATGAATGAAATTAGTAAACTAAATCAGGGTAAATAAAAGTACCAACAACACATTCCCCTTTTTTGTGAATACCAACACCATGTTCCTTGAGTTGATTCAGTACAAAGGCACATAATAATACCTCCAAAATGTCATCTTCTCCGACACAACCAAATGGTATGATAGTAACTCCAAATCTGGCAGCCATTCTTATAAATTCTTGTTTATCTGACCAAAAACACCGGTAGCCTTCACCCTAGTCAGTTCAGACATAATAAGTACATCTGGGGGACAATTGATATTCATGGTGGGAGCGAACATGAAATCATGTGTACAAATACAAAAAAAATTGTTTTGTTCAAGTACACCTTTCGATGCAGAACTTCCCGCGCACCGCCTGGATAGAGGAGAACGGATTCATTTTTCTCAAGTAACTTATACATATTGATTGGACTGACTGGTACTCCGCCATATACGGATACTACATCGAATAGAGACAACTCCTGACGCAAAGCCCAATTGTTTCCAACAAAAAATACTGGGTTGGACAATGCTCGGATAGTTATTTTCTTCTCTTTCAAGAACCCTTGAAAAAGTGAAGGTACCTCTATCCCTAGGAGTTGGTGATGACCCACAAACAGGATAGGACCTTTGTCAGGAATACCGGTGAGTCCACGAACAATTTTTCCAGTCTCCAGAGTAGACAACATAACTGGGCTTAGTAATTCATTGAGTTGTCTGAAGAAGAGTTTCAGCAAATTAACCTGTTATCCTAGATAAATACCCTGCCATGGTAGAGTGCATCTTTGAGAGATTAAATACATACTTGAAATCTTCAGTTGATTTCTTGAACTCAGCAAATGTAGGTGGAAGGAAATCGGTCACAATGTCCCGTTTTTTGCCTTGGCGATACATGTTGACCCCTTTTATGACAGTTAGCAGATTAAAATCTTGCTCCTGTGTAAAGACATTGAACTGTGAGCATTATTGTACAAGTCGTACTGAAAGCCAAGGTAGAGTAGTTCGTTGTTTTTCAAGAGAATTAGGAATTAACATCAACAGATCAAGTGAAAACAAAGTCATCGTGGAGCATGATATATATATATATATATATATATATATATATATATATATATATATATATATATATATATATATATCGTATACCATTAGTAGTGTGTGACCCCGGTTCCTAAAGTATCTAACTTTGCAATTTTTCAGCGTCTTAAACAGTCGATCTGCTTCTCCACTTGGCGGAAGGTTCTCATTGCCACTAAAACCCAAATATATTGGAGTGTGAGAACAAATTTGTAAAGGTTGCGACTCAACAAGGAATATGAATCAATTGATCAATTGAATGCTTGATACACTTATATGAAAAAAAAGCACCTGGCAAGAAGCAGAACTTCCGCTTGTACTGCATGAAGACGAGAGTTGGCATAGGCTGCACCTGACTTAAGAAGCTTGAGCCTCCACACAACAGTATCCATTTCTATGATATGTCCAATTTCCTAAAAAGTGGCAAGGATGCATAAACTGCAAAACAAAGATGATCTACTATTGTTGCGCTCTCAATCCAAAAGTAAGGCAAACGAATGGGAATTATCCGCCTTGTATCATCTTTCATTACCTATTTAGACCATGTAATTGGACTTCAGAGTTGAGAATACTTTGTTGAATTTTTTGGTTGTTAGTGATGAAGACTGTTGCTAAATGCTAAATATTGTTCTAAACTGTAAACACATACATTTGCACAGAACTGAAGGTGATAGAAAATGGAGAAGGAGTGATAACTTACAGAAGTTAAAGTTAGCATAGAGCTAAGAGTTTGTGAAAACATTGGCAGAGCCCCTTGAAGAGAAGGGTCATTTTGAATGCTCACCATGGCCATCTTAAGGGGTTCACCTATTTCACCAAACAAATGATATATCAGGAAGACCCTGATTTCTAATATTGACCAACGTAGGTAGGCAAAATTAAGAAATATATTAAATTCATTTCAAAAAAATTGTACATTAAAACATGTACTATACTGGCTCATATAATGACGAGTAATAGTCTCCCTAAAATATTAGGTACTAATGGTTCTTCACACAATTGCATTTATTTATTTCACTGTAATCATTGTATGTTTATTCAAGGAACATGTTGATTTCATTCATGGAGTACCCTTGCAATAAAGGATGGATCACTCCTAGAAAACACTTATATTAGGCAGTTCATCACAAAAAGTTTCTGAAAATCATAAAAGAAAAAGCATCACAATGTAGTTTCACAAGTGGAATCATATGAATGGCCCTCACTCATTTGGATTGGTACACAAGTATCACCAATGGTTCATAGGAGAAACCGCAGGTGAAGTAGCACACAAACGTGTGGATAATCCATCAGTGGTTCATATATGTGATGTATCCTAGACTTTGCTTGGAGAAGTACAGGAAAAATCAAGAGTCGGAATAGAAAAAAGGCAACCCACATTGCACTATCTTGAATTATTAGTGAAGTATTGTTTTAAACAGAACTGACATATCTCGCTTAGTTGGGGGAGTGGATCGATGTAGAACCCCATATCTAGGTTCAACCATTTATAGAAAATTAAGTCAAAGTTGATTTATGCACACAACCATCTTTATTGCATTATTCAACAAGGTCTTACAAAATAAATACATAGATCAACCCATAGCCACCTTCCTGGCAAAAATTGTCGCCCTACCTACAAGATTGATGATGTGCCCTGACCGCGTGTCACGCACACCAAGAAATCCGGTGGCATCACCAAGCCACCTGCCAGCTAGCCGGGAGCACCAACCGGTCTAGCAGACCCTAAACGTGCACCACTTGTGCATGTTGTAGAATCCGTCGCCGCCTTCTTCAGAAGTCACATATTCAGGATCAATCAATGCACTAATCTTGCTAGACCCTTCTGCCATCGATGCCAACACAACGCCAAACAACACCTCTCTCCTCCGCGCCCATCGAACGGTATCCAACGTCGAGACACCGCTGCACCTTGCTGCCAATACTCGTTGTCGTCAAGACTGTAGATGGCATGCCACTCCACCTTGGTCATCGCACGAGAAGCATACAGAGACCTGCGCTCAGCCACCAAGCCAAGCACTTGTCCCTCCAGCCAGTGTACAATCCCGAAGATGATGCCCCCATGGGGTGACAATGCAGGAACATCACCATCATTCGATTCGGAAAGCTTGAAACTAGGGTTTCCCCTTGGGCACACAGGGAACGCGAATGGCCCCACAACGCCTCGGACAAGGTAAGGACACCCTTGGGCGTCGCCGTTGACGGTTTTGGCCGAGGCCAAACCAATATTTCGCTGACAAATTCATGCCCATTCCCGACTGGACCACCAGATTGACCTCCTCCTTCATCCAGCACGCCCATGGGTGACGTCTGCTGCTGGGAACCCACACGACCGGAGCCGCACCACTGCTCAGAACCGCTGCCCCGCCTGGGTGAGCCATCAACGGCGGATGGTCCCTCACTGCTGCACCGCCGACGCCAGACGATGCACGTGTCCAGGACAACCGTGAAGATCTCCATCGCAACCGCATCCCGGAGCCCCAACGGAGGAAGGCCCCGCCACCTCCATCATCCTCCGCCTGGGCTTTGCCTCATGGAGCTTCGGCAGCGGTGAGGAGAGGGGTGGCATTGACTCAAAGCCCTAGATCAGATCAGGGGGAAGGGATCAGGAGGGAGGGGACTGGGAGGGAGGAGATCATGAAAAAGGAGATCGAGGGTCGAGAACATGGATGGCGGTGGCTCAAGGAGGGAGGAGATCGGGAGCCCCTTGTACCAGCAGGTCAGATGCCTTGTTGCGCACCTTGGCTGAGTGGTAGATCAAATCAAAGTTGATAAATTGGTATAATTGATTTGGTTAAGTGGATTTTTTATGTGGAAAATGTTAATTGAATTAATATTGTGAATAAGTTAAATTAAAAATTGTGACGTGAATTGTGCATTGATACATCTCCAACGTATCTATAATTTTAATTGTTTCATGACATTGTACTGTCAATCTTGGATGCTTTATATGCTATTTTATATCATTTTTTGACTGACCTATTAACCTAGTGCTCAGTGTCAGTTCCTGTTTTTTTCCTTGTTTTTGGATTTTCAGAAAATCAATAGCAAACAAAGTCCAAACACGATGAAATTTTACGGTGATTTTTTTCTGGACTAGAAGGGACCCTAGAAGGTTCGGGAGGAGGCCAGAAGCCTTACGGGAGGGCCATGAGCTCAAAGGGCACACCCCAGGGGGTAGGCGCGCCCCCTGAGCTCGTGACTCCCACACAACTTTGTTTGAGCTAATTTCACCTCTATAAATTCTCAAATATTCCCAAACCGAAAGAGAGACACCCGAAACACTTTTTTCGCTGTAGCAAGCTTCACGATCCCATCTAGAGGCCATTTTCGGTACTCTGACAGAGGGCTTCTACATCAACCTTGCTTCCCTACCGATGATGTGTGAGTAGTTCACCACCAACCTACGAGTCCATAGCTAGTAGCTAGATGGTTTTTTCTGTCTCTTTGATCTTCAATATCATATTCTCCTCATTCTTCCTGGAGTTCTACCGATGTAATCTTCTTTTGCGATGTGTTTGTTGGGATAGAATGAATTATGGGTTTATGATCATATTATTCATTGAAAGTAATTGAGTATTTTATTAACTTTATTATGCATGATTATCGTAGCTTTGTATTTCTCTCCGATCTATCCGTTTGGTTTCGCCAACTAGATTGATTTATCTTCAGTGGGAAAGGTGTTTTGTAATGGGTTCAATCTTGCAGTGTCCTCACCCAGTGACAGAAGGATTAGCGAGGCACGTATCTGTATTGTTGTCATTAAGGGTAAAATGATGGGGTTTATTCATATTGATTGGGTTTACTTTGTCTACAGCATGTCATCGTGCTTAAGGCATTACTCTGTTTGTCATGAATTTAATACCATAGATGCATGCTCAATAGTGACCGGCTGGTGGAGTAATAGTAGTAGATGCAGGCAGGAGTCAGTCTACTTGTCATGGACGTGATGCCTATATATGTGATCGTTGCCATGAGTAACATCATAACTATGCGCTTTTCTATCAATTTCCCAACAGTAATTTGTTTATCCACCATGTGTTATTGTTTCAAGAGAGAAACATGTAGTGAAAACTATAGCCCCAGGGTCAATTTAATCATATTACAAAAACAAAAAATACCTTACTGCAATTTTTTTTAGTTTTTTTATCAATCTACCACTATCAGTATTAATCCTTGCAAGTAACAAGTTCAAGGGGATTGACAACCCTCTTGCCTGCGTTGGGTGCAAGTATTTGCTTTTGTGTGTGTAGTACGAGGATTTGTGTGGTTCTCCTATCGGTTCGATAACCTTGGTTCTCAATAAGGGAAATGCTTCTCTGCTACTATATTGCTTCACCCTTCCTCTTCGGGGAAAATCCCAACGTAGCTCACAAGTAGCATGCATCTACTGCACTTATGATGTTGATATGTTATTTTCTAGAGGTAATGGCTAGTACTTTTCTAACTAGCTCTAAAACAAGATAAATCAACACACTCTAGAGTTCTATAAAAAATAATGCTTATTTTGTTTTATGTCATTAGACATGTGATAAGTATCATACATGGTTATTATGCATTAACCTTTAATGAATAAGTCATCACAGTTAGGTTTTCGTGGAAAATCCATATGTGATACATAGTTTCTTGGTCATGAAATGTATCTTGCAAACTTTTCACAAATGGCTATGTAACCCTACTTATATTTTCGAGAAAGACTTTGAAAGAAGATTACTCAAATGACCGTTTATGAAAACATTTTGAAACCTATGTGACATGGTAAATCCACAACATAGAACATTCATTACAACATAAGCACCCACTCTTTCTTAAGGACTCAACGAACAAGCATGAAGTAATGTTATCTTCAAAACCATCCACTTTCAATAAGATTTAGATTAAATTACTATTTTTTATAGTTAATTGTGATCTTGTGATCGCATTTACCCCATTTAAACTTTTTCCATAGTTTAACCCTTAGTTATGACATCTTTTAATTGAAATGCTAGCTAGATCCACCACCTAGGACAACATGATAGTTGACTAGACAAACAAGCTGAAAGGATCAAGATGGATCTACACAAGGTGAATATCTCTCTACAAATTTGTTCATTTTCTTAACAAGTTTAGGCTTTGCTTAATATAAAGTGAGCGTAACGATGTTATGGTTAGTTAACAACCTATATGATGCTTGCAAATTCAAGGGGCCAAAGTAATAAACAAATGGAAGAGCTAGGGATAACCGAAGACACTCAAAGAAGAAAATGTATCCCAATGTCTACTTCCTTGAATGGGAGCTATGAACCATTGAAGAGAGGTGTGAATTCACAAAGGAACCAACACCACAAAGTCCCAACTTCTTCTCCATGAGATTTCACCACAAAGGCAATTCCCCAGCCACTAGTGGTAGACCTTGGGCCGCTTCCAATTCTTTACAAACTTCAGAGGTAAGTCATAATTTGGTTCCTCGTCGAAGACTCCTACTGCCTAGGAGTCTCCAACCTCCAATAGTAATAAGATCGATGGGCAAAGCACGGGACTTGCTTCAATAGATTGCTTGGTCAAGAGAGAGAAAGAGAATGAACGGATCTTCCTTAGGTGGATTTCTCTCTCATATCTCTCAATAAATCTTGTAGTTAGAATGAAGAGAAAGTAGGGGAAGTTCTTCTCGGATCTAGTCAATGAGGTATGAAGTGGTCAACAACCTACCAGAGTGGTAGGTCGATCACTTGGTATACAAATGTAAATGGGGTAACGCTGTTATAAGGCCACAATGGTGGAGAAAAAGAGGAAGCTATTCTAAATTTAATATCATTTGATATACCAAGTTTAAAGGTTGAAAATATTCACTCCATCCTAACTATTATAGTCTACCTACAAAAATGATGTAATAGTTAGTTGAGAAATTTACCAATCAAACATCTTAGAAGGTGCGGATGTATAATTGAAAGGTTGCTTGGCATTAGTTCCAAAAGAGGCAACTTTGCTTGTACGGTAGTTTTGGCACATGACATTGCTGAAAGAACAAACTAAATTATATTACAACTTCAAATGCCAGTACTCTCTCAGCTTAAATCTGAGATAAAACATTCACATACCTGGATTTACTAGTACAAGAACCAAATCACTGTTTGGACTGCGAGCTGCCACCGGAAGTGCCAAGCATCCACCAAGAGAATCTCCAATTACAAATATTGGTCTGTTTGGTGACAAAGCTTTCTCATATTTGATACATTCTTCCACAATTTGTAGTAGCCCTATATGCATTTAAACTCAACGTCTATCACTAAATCTTCAGAAGGTGGTTCCTGTCACTAGTGTTTAAGTGCCACAATATAGAAGTGACAATGTGGAAGACACTGGCACCCGTGCACGTGCAACATATTTGAATAAACTCAACGGTATATTGGTTATGAGGGGTACGTTAGACCGAGAAGGTTGTTTTTACTAAAAGGTAATCAATGCTGATTTTCATTGAATAATAGAGGGAGGAAACCAGTTACAGCGCGACCCAAATGGTCGGAAGAAACAAAGAAAGTAGGGGGGAGACTACAACATGTTGTGTGGAGCAGCCAGTAGTAAACAACATAAAAGAAAAAACCATGTGATTAAGTATTATGAAAATAGACTATTTGCCCACCACTGAATTTTCAAGCTTCGACAAATATTATGAAATCATATAAAATACTATAAGAATACAACCATCACTTAAATAAATTCATCAAAATGATGGAAATAGCAAAGCAGATGATGCTAGTCATAGTTTGAAATATATAATATATTACTCCCTCTATTCATAAATATAAGACGTTTTAGAGACTTGTGTTAAGTCTCCAAAACGTCTTGTATTTATTTACAAAGGAAGTGCCAATCATAAAAATCACAGAAAAAGCATGATATGCAATGTCTTATAAAAATTTAGCAATAAAATCCAATCAAACCATTCTATTATCGGTGTGCCTAGAGCAAACTAATATGGAAAATATATATCAAGGAACCTAATTAAGTCACAATTCATGCTGATTTGCAAGAGTTGGAGGATATATTGTGAGAGCTAGTGTATAATACAGTTTGTAGGAGGTCAACTTTATTCAATCATGGGTCATTAAACTATAGTTAGATGGACGGCTTTGAGGTTGTGAATTCTAAGAAATCGTATGTTTTATATTAGTATGGATACATTACAAGTATCTCGAGAATAATTAAATTTAATGCAAATAAACATGAGGTACCATGTATCTTTGTTTCAAAAATTTATTGCGCTTGCTTACAGTTTGGTGTCTCATATTTATTTGGTAAAACTACGAAGTGCCTCTATTAGCATAGACCAAGCTAATGAAAATAATATCTTCTGGAATATAAGCAATCTATTTGTACCTTCAAATGGCGTACGATCATGCACTGGTATGTGTAAGCTGCGCACCTCAAATACCCTGCCCAAAAAATGAAAAATAAATTGAATGTTAATGCCTCGCTTTAAGGATCTTTTTTAAATTTGAGTATGCAAGCAATAATAGTGCAAAATAATACCAATCAGTATTCTCTCTCTCTCTCTCTCTCTCTTCACTAAAGATATGAATCATGTAGGGTTTCAGTGTGACTTTTTTAAATGAATTCAACAAGTTCGCAATACTCGCTGGAGTTGGAGTCCAAATTTGATGCAATTAAACCTTGGTATATACTTCTTTCCATTGGAAAATATGGCTTTTAGGTGGTGGAGAATATGTTAAATATCAGACAAGTAAGTTTATATGTTTGACCTAGGAAAGTAGTAGTATTTAACATGAAACTGTAACATGTGGATAGGGGTACGTTTAGGAATTGAATATTGTGTACATTGAGTCCTATATACGAGAATATGTCATGGAGTGATCATGAGGGGTTCCCCCTTTAAAAAAACCACGAGGGAGTCAAAATTTGTAATATTAGACCAGGGATCAAAGCCAGTTGGTAGGGTGGTTTGCAGTCTCATTGTGGGCAGCCAGAGATGCCGATGGTTAGCGTGTGCACAATAACATGTAGGGCATAGCATCCATTGATGGGCTCCTAGGGGTTTAGTCATGTTCACAGAGTCTCAGTGTCTTGTTGTTGTGATTCCTTATCTCGGTATATAATACTAGGGCCAATGGTTATCTTGTGCACAATAATATGTAGGGCTTAGCATCCGTTGATAGGCTCCTAGGGGTGTAGTCATGTTCACAAAATCTCGATGTCTTCTTGTTGTGATTGCTTATCTCGATATATCACACTAGCTAGGGACGATGGTTAGCATGTTCACAATAATATGTAGGGCTTAACATCCATTAATAGGCTCCTAGGGATGTAGTCATGTTCACAAAATCTAGGTGTCTTCTTGTTGTGATTGATTATCATACTATGGATATTTGGAGGTCTTTTTTGTGTTGAATTAGAGGAGGAGGAATCAATAATCTCTCCGGGGAGCTCAGTTTAATCACGGTGACGATTTCCTGAGTTTTGAATGGGGTCGAGAGACCATTGCACACAAGCAGAAGGGCGGGTTTAACCAATGGCAAAACATCTGCCAGATGATTTGCAGCAGGATTGGCAATGTCAACAATAATGCTTCTGGGGTCAATGTCGTTCAAGACTCTAGGGTGTGGTGGCATGTAATACGAGTTGGAGAACTGTCAGAAGCTACAATTGAATCCGATGCTAGTTCAAATTGTTGGGTGGCTTTGGTCATTGAGCTACAAGATGAAATCCCAAGTCCAATATATTGTTTTTTGTAGAAAAAGTCCAAGATAATGGTGGGTGTAAGAAGTGGTGGTGGGCCAAATGAGGCATAGTGTAATCTCTTTTTTTTGATAGGTCATTGCGGAACCAGGTAGAGGAGGGACTTGACATTTGCTTATCTCAAAAGGCAAGCTGCGGTTTATTTGCTAAGATAAAAGCTTTGATCAATAATTACTTTGTTAATGTGATCTAAAATTGATGTTCTTATCTTTTAAATGATTTTGTATCAGTTATACCACATAACATTATAATAGTTATTGATCAAAACATCATCTTAAGGAATTAAAAATATATTATATATTGGGACGAAGGGAGTAATTAAGAGCAGATAGTCTACTCTAGAATCACTGCAACGCCAGCCCACAAATAGTTGAGGGTAGATTGGTTTACTTTGAAACCCCATGGTGATAATGTAATATAGGGATGGTAGGAATAGAACACTAACATGGCCAAAGATTTGTGATGCAAAATGAGTTCCATTCCAATACCATCGGTTCCTGCAGTTCCCACAATTACAAAAAGCAATATTAGGCTGATGGCAGAAGGAAGGCAAGATAAATATCCTAACCATAACATTCAAATAATTATATATATATATATATATATATATATATATATATATATATATATATATATATATATATATATATATATATATATATATATCATTTGACTAGCTCACCAACTTGATCTTCTGCGTGAACCTTATGTAAGAGCAGGACTGGCAAAAGAAGTACGGTCTCGCTGATTGATGCCAGTTTGGAACTTGAGTTGTTCGTATTATTCAGAAGTTGGACACCACTACCATTGTACTACCAAAATTCATGATCTCCAATGGTCATGATCACATTTTGTTGCATCACCGAGATATATTATCACTCTCAATTTCGTGAAATCATGAACATTTTTTAAACTCGTGAACATATTTGAAATCATGCACATTTTTCATATTCATGAACACTTTTACAAATTTTCGAACATTTTCTGAAATCAGGAATATTTTTTGAATTCATGAACATGTTATACTATTTGCAATAATTATTAAAAAAGATTATGAACATTTTTTTAACAATTTTCTTGAATCGGCGAACATTTCTAGAATGGATGAACCTTGTTTTGGAAATTGGTGGAAACTTATTTTTTTGAAATTCACAAACAGTTTTTTGATTTAGCGAACATTATTTAATTGCATGATCATTTTTTGAATCAGTGAACATTTTATGAATGAATCAGTGAACATTTCTAGAATGGATGAACCTTATTTTGTAAGTCATATAAAGTTTTTAAATTTTTAGGATATTTGTCCATTCATGAACATTTTTTCAATTGGTGAAATTTTGTTCAATTTCATTAAAAAATTTAATACAAGAAATTTTAAAAAAATCATGAACATTTTTTTGATTTCCTAAACATTTGTTTTCAAAAATTGGATTTTGTTTGAATAAGCAAACTTTTTATGAAATCGTGAACAGTTTTTAAATCCACAAACATTTTATGATTTATTAAACTTTTTTAAAAAATAGATTTTTTAATTTTAAGAACTGTTTTGAAGTCCCAAATTTTTTAAAGTAAAAAAATAAAAAGGAAATAAGAAATAGAAAATTAAAAGCAAAATTTAAAAACAAGCCGCCGGACATGGGCTGGCCGAAACAGGCGCATTGCGTCTTGTGCAGCGTGCAAAGCGCAGTATATGAGGTCCCGACTGCATGGGCCGGCCCAGTGATACTCCTCTGTGTGAAACGTTTTTCAATGAACATTGTTGGTAATATTTTACAACTTTTGGAACAATTTTAAGCAATATCTTCTTTATACTCCCTTCGTCCCAAAATTCTTGTCTTAGATTTGTCTAAATACGGATGTATCTAGTTAAGGTATTGGTAGATATGGATAGAGGTAAATACACCACTGGTGCTTGAACTTGTCATGAATGTGCACTTTAATGCCTGAACTTGTAAAATACATTGAACCGGTTCCGTAACTTGGCATAGACGTGCATATACAGTTCAAATCTCATTTGTATACGTTCGCGATGCTGATGAGTCGCGCCGTCATGGCATGGGACTCACTGTCAGGGACAGGGTGTGTGGCCTGGGTTTTTCTCCGGAGAACCCTCTACTAAAAAATATATTAATAATTAAAAACAGGTATGGGGTTCAAAACAGCAACCTGACGCGCGCATGTGAGTGTGGCTAGCCAGTAGGCCGGCTCAAATTTAGCGTCATAAAAGGATTCATACACTATATATATAAAGCTGAACAACATAAAATTAAAAATTTATTCCAGCAATATAGCCCTGTTGATTTGAACCTGCAACCAGGGTTTCTATAGCTGACGCACATACCACTCCAACTGACGACATCAAATGGTAAAAATGATAAATTTAGGTTTATAACATAACAAGACCCTCTCGCTAAACTAGGCCATAGTGTGGCTCAGTTTTCGACGTGTCTATTTTTTTATTTCAAAATTTTATAAAAAATACATAAATTGTAATCGTGTGTTACAAACAATAGACATATATTTAAAACAAATTACATTAAAAGTTTCATATAATTTCATAAAACACCAATGCAATAATTTAACAAACATACATATAATAAAATTATGAATTAAGATTATATCTTATAATTTGAAAAAAGTTTGCATTTTAATAAAATATTAAATTAGTTTTACAAACGTTCATATATGTAAATAAATTCTCATATAATTTTAAAATTTCCACATTTTTAATAAAATATTCATGTAGTATATAAATGTGTTTATGCTTTATGTAAAAACTGTGTGTTTTCTAAAAAAAAAAAGAAATACAAGCCTAGTGCGCCCTTAGATTGCGGATCCTCATACGAATACTATTTGAATCATATAAACATGTTTATCATTCAGAAATATTTTCAATCGAATGAGTATGTTTTAAAATAACATGTGATTTTTTTAAATGACATGAAGATTTTTTGCATTCTTTTGAAATTATGTTTGTTAGGCAGTCATAAAGATTACTTGTACTTTCGATACAAGAGAACTCATTGGTTGGAGTGGCATCCGTGCCTGGTCTATAAGCTTTGGTCGGATGTTGGAGTCACATAGTTGGTACTATTTTTGTTGATTCATTAAATTCCTTTTATTTATACTTCGCAAGAAAAATCATTTTATTTATGTTGTTCCGCCTAGTTTATAAAGGTTGTGAATCATCATGAAGCAGCAAATGTGAAGTGGTCTATTGGCTAGCCCAGCATACACTTGACTGGTAGGTCGCCCTTTCTAACCACCACAACGCTAGTCTTTTAGTATTTTATAATTATAGTACGAAATTAATTATAGCGCAAGGTTATGAATCATCACGAAGCAGCAAATTTGGCAGTTTCTCTGTAAGGGCCTTGTTGTATGAAAAATAATTCCGGAGGAGTTTCCACAAAAAATCAGGCCACACACCCTTGTCTCCGTTGTCCAGTCACTGACAGCGGGTCCCATGCCATGTTGACGCGCCTCATCAGCATGACGGACGTATACAAACGTCATTTGAACCGTATATGCATGTTCATGCCAAGTTATGGAACCAGTTCAATGTATTTTACAAATTCAGGCACTAAATTGCACATCCGTGTCAAGTTCAAGCACCACTGGTGTATTTACCTCATATGGATATAGATATATACTATCATTGACTAATGACAACGCTTGGACCAACCTGGCAAAAACAGCAGCAGAGGTGGATTAGCAACCACCGGCCGGCCGCACTCGACGGGGCAGAACCATCGAGGTGGCCCGCCGTCGTCCTTGGGCATGTTCCTAACCGCCTCTAGGTAATCCTTCATGGTGACGCTCCCGAACCCATCATCATACAGAGCCTTCAACCCGGTGTCCTCCGCGGCTTTCTTATCCCTCGTGTTGCTGATCTCCTGCTTCTTCTCCCAGTTAACTGCCTCGGCGGAGCTCGCGCGGAAGCCGAACCGGGCATGCCGTCCAAGACGGCGGCCAACGGGGCTAATGCAAAAGGGGCGCAGAATGATGTGGGGGGCAATGGGCATGGCGAGAAGGTTGAACTTCATAGGGCTGGGTATACAAGGAACCGAGTTAAACAAATATATAGAGATAAGCTTGTGAAGGGGGAAAGACCGAAATACTAGAGTCTACTCAAACTGAATGGGATTTTTACGCGTCCGGATCTTTAATTAAGGCACAACAGCTAACCGAAGTGTAGTCATTAACTTGGCCACATCACCATTACTGTTTGCTATTGGCCCAACAGTGCCGGCCGGTGGCAACAGGGATCACTGTTTTCCTTCAATTTGTCCAGCTGCCTTGATCGATTAGCGACATGCATGAAATGCATGGCAGTAGTCGCACTGTGCCCATGGTACCCTACGCATCGTTTGCACATCTCACGGCGATGAATCCAAAGTTTTAACGGCGAGCGCTAAGGGCATCTCCACCCGCGCTCCCAGGAAGGCCTCCCCAGGAGATTTTTTCGCGCCGGCGCCGAAAAAACGGGCCAGTCACGCCCTCAGGAGCCCGATTTTCGCCGGCTTGGGCCGAAAACAGCGTCGGCGGACCCAGCCCGAACCCGGCGCGCTGGGGAGCGCTCGGGGGCGCCGGGGCGAGCTGTTTTGGCGCGAAAAAGATGCGGGCCAGCCGCGTCAGTGACTCGGCGCCTCGTCTTCCCCCAACGGCCTCGGTTCCCGCGGGGAATCAATGGCAAGGCTGCCGCCGGTCAGCCTTGCCATTGATTCCTCACGGGCGGCGCTTCACGGGGCGGCGCGCCGACGCCTCTCCTCCCTCGCACGCGTACACACGGGCGCGGCCCGGCTATAAAAGCCGGCGCCCTGCACTCGCCTGTGCCAACACCAGCCCCGCCCCCGCCGCCGTCCAGCCCCTCCCTCTCCCTGCCTCTCCCGAGCGCCGCCGCCCAGCCCGCCAGCCCGCCGTCGCCATGGCAGAACGCTTCCCCGGAGACGAGGCGGCGGCCAACGGCTTCGGCCGCCGTTTGATCCGCGAACAGGAGTCCTGGCTCCTGTTCCAGGCGAACATCCCGGCGCCGCCGGACATGCGCGCCGGGCCGACGGGGTGGAGACTCAGCGCCGGGGGAGTGCCCATTCCCCCGTTGCCCGACGCCGTGGCGAAGCCGAAGTACTTCGCCGAGGAGGTCGAGATCGTGCGCGCGTCCCTCACCGACGCCCAACTCTCCCTCCCCCAGTACGCCGCCGACAACCACGCGGCCTGGGCGACGTATTTCGAGCGCCGCCAGCAGCAGCGATTGGCGTCCACCAACGGCGCGCCGGTGGTCGGCGGCCGGCAGAACAGCGAGGGGCGCCACCTCTGGTCGGGCGTCCCCGGCCGCACACTCGAGGGCGTGCTCACGTACCTTGAGGGCGGCAACGACCCGCCGTTGGCGTACCCCCCGGCGCAGCACCGATGCGTCGGGCCATGGGGCCAAGGAGGTTCGGGTCTTCCTCCTCCTCTTCCTCCTCCCGATCCTCATCGCACTCCTCCGGCACTCCGGCCCTGCTCGGCGTCAAGGCCGAGCCCGCGGCGGAGTCGCCGCTCGGCCGGCGCGCTCGCAGCGCTGGCATCGTCATCAACGAGGGCGGCCGGCGCGCCTCCTCCTCGTCGGCTCCTTCGCGCTTCATCAAGCCCAAGACGGAGCCGGGGTTGGCGCCGGTGAAGACGGAGCCGGGGCTGGCGCCGGTGAAGGCGGAGTTCGACGACGATGACGCGGCTCTAGAATGGGCGCGCCAGGACTCCATTGCGATGGAGAAGGCGCGCCGGGAGAAGGTGAAGGAGCGCCAGCGCGCCGCCCTGCGCCGTTTCGAGGAGCGCCGACGCGGCCACGATGAAGACGGGGTCGTCGTCCTACGCGACAGCGACGACGACGACGACGACGACGTGCCGCCGTCAGTCCGCCATGGCGACGCCGGGTCCAGCAGGGGCGCCCGCGTCAAGGAGGAGAAGGCCAACGATGACGATAGCGGCGACAACTTCAGCCCCTTTCTTTTTTAGATTAGGTTAATGTAATAAAAATGCGCGAATTTCGCCGAAATTTGCCATGTTTAGCCAAAATTTAACTACTTTCTATCATAACTTCGCCGAACGGTCTTTCTTTTTTTTTATACGCGCCTGGGGGCGGCGCCTGGGGGCCGACGGCTGGGGACCGAATCGCCCCCAAGGACATTTTTTGCGTCAGCTCACCCCCAGGCGGCGCTTTTAGACGCCCCCTGGGGGGCCAACGGCTGGAGATGCCCTAAGAAAACGACGTAGTAACATTCCTCACTGTCTCACTGACGCTTTCTGTCGACCTCCGACAGCATGGACGAGTTTTAGGCCCAGTTTTTTTGCCAGAATCTGGGGATTCTCCTAGAATCCGACTCCTACCCAGCTTCTTTCAGAATCTTTGAGCCTCATTTGTTTTATAATCCTGTCTAATTAGACCCTAACTAGATAGGACTGTAAAACAAATGAGGCTCAAATATTCTGGAAGAAGCTGGGTAAGGGTTGGATTCTAGAAAAATCCCCAGATTCTGGCAAAAGAACTGGCCTTATTCGGATTCATTCTGCAACTCTTTGGTCGAATGCTAATCCGCAGCTGGTCCCCATGTTTTTATTGGTTCTCCTTCACGTGGGCACGGAGAAAGTGATGGCAAGGGACCAAAGTGCTTTCTTTTGGCGGGCGACCAGTTGGATTTTTTCTATACGGTAGAAGCGCTTGATGATATGGACATGCGCCCATGCGCTGGCTAGTCTATATCTATATCTATATCTGTCTTTTTTCATACCGATACTGATTCAGATTGGGGATGAACACCTCAGCAAAATTGAAATTGGACATCAAATTGAAGATAAATTTGTTAGAGAAACCAATAAATAGGACATGCATGACAAGAAATAAAAGGACCAAATAAAGATGGGATGTCCGCTATAAAATAAATAAAAGAAAGAATGCAGAGGAGATCCGATGAAGATGAGATGTTGCGCTATTCTCCTATATATAAGAAAACAAAAAAAGGACATGCATGAAAAAAGTGAAAAGGAGGCATGCATGACAAAAAGTAAAATAAAAGACAAGTTAGATAAGAAATAAATAATGATGAAACAGGGATCAATACCTATGATATGTATGGCAAGAAATAGTGATGAAATAGGGGTGCAAGTACCTGCGTCAACATGAGACCATAAAAAAATGTTTTGTTTCAGACAAAAAAAATCTCTTTTATGATTAAAAAATTCTGTATCTTTTTAACAACCTTTTTAACTCTTCATGTATTTAAGAAATAGCTACAAATTCTTAGACTATAGAACATTTTTTGTAAATTAAGAGCGTGTGGTATTTTTTTCTCTCATTGCAACGCACGGGCCTTTTTGATAGTCTTGTCTAAATTTCAAACTTTCTGAGACAACAAAATATTATAATTATTATGTGGGGGGAAACTTACAGGTTTTTCCATGCACCATAAATACTTAAAACCAATTTTTTATTCAATTTTTTCCTCATCCTATAGAACACTAAGCTCCCTAGCAGTTGTAAAGAGCCCACATTCAATTGAGATCTCCGATTAGAATTGGGTCACCTGATTTTGACCGGGTTAATAATTTATCATAGCTCCATCATTCAATTATTTTATACTATACACTATGCTTACTAATTTTTAAGGCCTCACAACTAATCGAGGTATTCAATTTGAATTGGGTCATCCTTTTTTACCAGGTCAACAGTTTCTCAAGCTCTCCCATTCAATTCTTTTTAATTCACCGTGTTGCCAAGTTTTGGAGCTCTTTCATTTAATTGGGGTATTCAATTTTGGTTTGGTTTACGATTTTCATTGTCAAATAATTTTTCAAATAAATCAACACAAACTGACCTATAAAAACATATCAATCCCGCGCACCCTCCAATCACCTAGAAAAAGAAGCGCCACCATGTAATAATGTAGCATCAATAATGTACATGCAACCGATACAGAAATTTCCCACATAAATATAGGTTGGTTAGCGGATAACACAAAATCACACCACAAAAGACCCACCAAATCACCGCATTATAAATAAAAATAAAACACACTCTACCATCTCCCCACCCGCCAAATTAATAATTACATCAGTTATAAAATATAAGGGATATTAGTTTTTCAAAAAGTTAAATTTCCTTAACTTTGACCAAGTTCAGAGCAAAAATATCGACATCCATAATAAACAAAAAAGTATGGAAAATCATTTCGTGATGAATCTAAAAATACCGTATGGATTTGTATATATTTCTCTATAATTTTCATCAAACTTAAAATGATTGACTTTTCAAAAAAGTAATGCACCTTATATTTTGAAGCAGAGTTATCAATTTTTTAAGAAACCCAACAACATGAACGGTGCAGCAAAGCACGCACAACCCTTCTAGTTTTGTATATTTATGCTAGAGGGGAAAATCTGAAAAAAAAATCACGCATTGTAATTCTAATGTTCTGTTGACCTGCAAACTTTCAGGTCCATTTGTTGTTTCATTTGAGAGAAACAAAAAAGACACACTTTCATGTAGTTAGTTGGCGCACTTGCTCTCCAAGCAATGTTGGAGGATAAGGATAAGAGATACAATGTACTTGGGCTTATAAAATTCAGTGTTGATGTCCAAAATTAAGAAACAGTAAGATTGAGCGACCTACGCGCCTCCAGAGCGATTTGAGTTTACCGGGCGTCCAATCACATTGACCAACGTTCCAGATTTCCTGATCTTCCGTCCCCAGCAAACCCCCGCTCAGCCCATCGGGCCGCTACTCCTCAGGTTGACCTAGACGTTATCTCCTTAACTGGGCCAGTCAAAATTTACAACCGAGCCGCGAAGGAAACTCTCAGCCTGTTCTCTGCGTTCGCTCCATCCCCACGATGCGTCTCCTCGTCTGCTCAGCGGCGGCGCGGGCGGCCGCCAACTGTGCCTCCCGATTACTCCATCTCTCCTTCGCTATATGAATCACAGAACCAGAACAGGACAATCAGATACTGCAGTGCTAACAAGTACTCCCTCCAACCGGAAATACTTGTCATCAAAATGAATAAAAGGAGATGTATCTAGATGTATTTTAGTTCTACATATATTTCCTTTTGTCCATTTTGATGACATGTATTTTCGGACGGAAGGAGTACGTCATCATCTACCTAGCACAACATTTTTCCTCTGTATCACCGTGTTGGTCCTTTCCTTTTTTGATATTGAAATTTGTAATCTTATTTCTTTAGCGGCCACAACTAATGAAAAGGAATATGCCATGCATTTTTTTTCAGAGCCTGTGTGACTCAAGTCGTGAGGTGAAATAATATTTGTGTTTTTGCTATACAAATCTCTGTATGTACTCAGTTCCAGTTTTGGCTATTTATGTGCTGATTCTACAAATTTTTTCATGCGGGTCCAAATCATTGGTTTACTGTTGAAAATATGTTTTGTCCTTAAACCTTAATTTCTAGAGTATGCAGTCGATATGACCACTAAACCAGCGCTCTTATACCACGTTCCGATGTTGATATTGCGGCCCAGATTTTGGCATTGGCATTAGACAACCCGAATATCTCTGTTTGGATGGCCATGGAATTGACGCTCGGTATTGGCCCAAGATATTGGTCGGCCTGCTTTCGTTCCCCGTTTCTACTATCCCGAAATCAGAGGCTCCTACCTCGACTTCGCTCTGAATTCGGGGATCGAGCGCCCCACTTACCGGTTCGTTCGCCCACACTCCTGGAGAATGCAGAAGCAGCGCGCGGGAGGAGGAGATGAAGGGCGGCGGCGCTGCGCACATCGAGCTCCCCAGCGGCGGGGGTGACTCTCCTTCCTTCTTCCTCCGCCATAGGTGTGCCTCTCCGCGTTTCTCATTCCCGCACAGGCACCTTCGGCGCAGGCTCACAACCCGCTCCCCCACCCCGCCTCCGATGCACAAGCAGTATGGCGGCCGCCGCCTTGCCTCCCATGGCGATGGCTGCATCTCTCCCCGCCCCCCATGGTTGCTGGCCTGCTGCTGCTTCTCCATGGGCACTATCCCCTAGGCCCCCATCTCAGGAAACCCTAGAAAATTAATCCCTTCTAATTTCTATACAATGTTCATTCTATTACAAATAAACAATTCCAGTGTATATGACCATCCAAACAAGCTTCAGAATTGAACCCCTTATGCGAATTCCAAGTGTCAATTTCGTGCACATCCAAACAATATAATTCGGGTTCAATGTCAATATCAAAGTCAAGCAGATTTGATATTGGAGCTAATTCAATACTTATGTGTATCTCTGATTCGGATTGACAGCCTCAATCTGCTCTTTATTTATCTATATGTTCAAACATCTCATATTATACCTACAACTTTGAATAAATATGCTACTGCCTCCGTCCGAAAATACTTGTCATCAAAATGGATAAAAAGAGATGAATGTAGAAATAAAATACGTCTAGATACATCCTCTTTTATCTATTTTGATGACAAGTATTTTCGGACGGAGGGAGTATATGACTACATTGACACACTATGATATGTTCATTTTTAACTGTTCACTTTGTCATCTTAAATAATTATAATATTATCAAGATGGCGGGCGCAGCAACGCGCGCTTACATGTTCTAGTTTCACTGCATAGGCTATCCACACTCCAGTTTATATGTTGTCCAAATTCCAGTGTATATGCCCTGTTTTTCTTTACTGACATTTATCAAGTGATTTCAGTGTACAAAAGTTGCCTTAACCCTCTATTCTCTTTTGTTTTTCCTGGGCGTGCAAGAGGTGGCCTTGTTGCTTCAAAAATGAATTTTTTTTCTTGTAATCTATGGAACAAAAGTTACCGATTATTTACTATGTCTAGGAAATACTAGTATATACAGTTTACATTTTGAAATTTGTGGTGCTCTCCTTTAGTTTAGCCTGCCAAAGCTTTTTCTTTGTAGCTCCGCAACTGAAAGGTAGGCCCCACTTTCAAATTTGGCTCCCCTAAAAAAAGTTTAAATTTTGGCATGGGTTCCTAGATTTTGTGGCTCGGCCCTGCACTAATCCTACACTGAAAACAACTCCTTATTTCCCTGAAAAATCTCAAGAAGACGATTAGCTTATTCCTAACACCTGGCATCATACGCAGCCACTGGCTTTACATTTTTCTCCTGCTCTGCTCCAGAGATATGGACATCAAATAACCCACACGCCTTGAGATTTCCAGCCGGTTGCCCTCGGTGGAGACTTGGAGTTTGAATTTTTAGAGAGAGACTAAGCGGCACCACTGTCGAAGGAGAAGAAACGAAAATCCATATTGGACTGTCGTACTAACAAAATATTACCACCTTCTACAATTCGATCACATAGAAATTTGAACGTTTCCAAAACATCACAACATCTTATAATTACCACCATTAGTTCCGGTAACTACAGAACACACCATTCAATTCATATCAGTCAAGAATAGTGCACTGGGTTCCAATATTCCTACCTTCCTTCATGCGTCAAGAAAATAACATTGTCAAAATACGGTTAGAACATAAATCCAAATCCTGACTGGTAAACGCCACAACACGGTCCGACCACCACCTCGTCCTTCCTAGCATTGGCCCCGCGACAGTGACAACCGCTGCCACATGACCACCATGGCCCAAGCAGGCTGCTTCCTCCGAGGCATGCATGCCTATGACGCATTTTTTCAATACGCACAAAACATTTCTAGAATTACATGATCAACATTATAAAAATACATGAAAAACAAAGAAAAATAAAAATAAAGGTGAGAAATAAAAAAGAAACAAAAAGGATAAAATATAGAAAGGGTGAATAACTAAAAGAAAATAAAAAGGAAGCAAAATACGGAAAATAAAAGAAAAGACGGTAACATATTCCCAGAAAGAATTGTTCACATATATATCATATAAGATTGAATCTATGCAAAAAAATACATGATGAATATATTTTTAAGCACAGGACCTACATCTTTTAATAACACTATGAACAATTTTTAGAAAGCACTGGGAATATTTTTGACAAGCAAAACGAAAAACCTATTTTAGTACAAGATGAAAAGTTTCTAGGTACAATGCAAATAAATTTTGAAATAGATGATTAATATTTTTCAAAAAACGGATGAACATTATTTGAAAATACATGATGGACAGTTTCTTTATACATGGCAAAGTAAGCAATTTTTAAAATGAAAACATTTTCTTAAACGTAAGTATGACATCAAATATGGGATCAACATTTTTAATTACATGCCAAACATTTTTAAAAACTCTATGACCATTTTTAAAAAGCGAAAAACATTTAGTACACAATAAATAATTTACACAAGTATTTGGAAAATTATTCACATGTTCGAAAAAAGTGAGAATAGCTGATAAAAACGTGTTCGTATTTGTGAAAAATGTTTATATTCTGAAAATAAGGTAAAATGAAAGAACATAAAAAAGGTAAGCAAAAAAGTAAAACCAAAGACAACAACAAAAAAGACAAAAAATAAATAAAAGGGGGAAATAAAATAAAAGGAAAAGTAGCAGGGAAACAAAACAAGTTGGGTAGAGACAAAACTAGAAGAAAAACCAGAAATCGGACATAAAACAAAGCTGCTGCAAAAAAACGATATTGAAAAGAAACCCATTCAAAACCTGGGCTCCCCTATTTGTCGACCTACGCGAGAGAGGGAGGCAAACCTCGCATCGGGGCAGCCCTCGATGGGCCGGCCCAGCCGCGCGGGAGAGCAGGGCCTGTTTTTCTTTCTGTTTTCTGTTCTCGATGTTTGTTTTATTTTTCTACCTTATATATATATATATATATATATATATATATATATATATATATATATATATATACACATAAATAATATGTATATATATATGAAAAATGTTGAATAAGCATTAAAACATATTGAATGAATATTTTAAAAAATTTGAACAAGTATTTAAAGTTTGTGAATAAATATTAAAAATATTGACAAAGTATTTGAAAAATATTGACTAAGTATTAAAAAATGTGGAACGAGTATTTGAAAAATATTGAACAAAAATATTTGAAAATGTTGAATAAGTATTAAAAATGTCAAACATGTATTTTGAAAATGTTGAATGAGTATTTAAAAAATGTTGAATAAGTATTAAAAGGTTTAACAAGTATTTGAAAAATGTTGAATAACCATTCGGACAATGATGAATGTGTATACAATGTTGATCACTTAATAAAAAATGTTTTGACCTATACGAAAATGTAGATTAAAAATTAAAACAACCGTAAAAAAGAGAAAAGCAAAAAATGGAGAAAAGAAAAGCAAAAAAAATGGAGAAGAAAAAACCAAACAAAAAACAAAGAAAAGCTCTGTTGAAAAACAAAAATAAAAAAAGAAACAAAATAATCCAAAGGAAAAAAATAGAAAAAACAAAGAAACAAATGCAAAAAGAATGAAAAAAATGGAGAAAAGAAAGAAAACCAAGACAAAAAAAGGGAAATAACAGCTCGACCCGCTTCAAGTAGGGCGCGCCTGTTTAGTTAGCACGAAATGTATGGTGGCAATGTAGCTAGTAGCGCTACCTTTCTTTGTTGCGACCAGGGTTTGATCCCTCAAGCTCCCCTTTTCTTTCTCTTTTTATTTAACAGTTCGCGAAAATGGCCGGAGATCTCGACGCGAGACTTCCTATCGAATCGTTGAAAGCGATAAAATAGTCGTTGCGGCAAAACCCCGACCCAACCGAATACACTGGAACTATTCTCAACTGCCATGTGCTACTGGGCAGGCCTGCTTCTCAACAGCTTTAGGCGACGCGCTGCTCTATTTCACAATAGACGTGATATTGCATTCATGATCCTAAGTCTGAAAGATCCAAAATGTATATCCATTGGTGCATATGTCTATTCATTATACTAATTTTAATACAGCCTAAATACTCCAAAATTGAAGCTCATAAAAATAAAGAATTATGTCTCAATCCATCAAAAGCTCTAACTATAACCTAAAGCCTTTTCCAACCCATTTCCACTAACAAGCAAAGACACCTCCCAATATCAAGCGTTGCGGTGTCGCACTGGCATCGCAGCTATAGTGTTAGATCTTATTTGAAATTTTTGTTTGTACACATGGAAATTTCAAACTGATATGTCAAAGATTATGATATTATTCAAATTTATTAACTATTTTTAACGTGTTTCGATATAGAAATGTAAATTGCGATGTTGCCCGTGGTTACATCGGTCAAATCCCGGCAGTGATATGTGTCAAATATAGCGAGCAACAAGCCTCCCATCGCTCGTGCGGCAGCACCCCACTCGTGATCGCTAGCGTAGTAGGCCATCCCATTAGGGACCTCGCATCGCTCGCGCTGCTGCCATTCCTCACTCACGAATCCCTCATGTGCGTTGCCTTTTTAATGGATTTGTGTTTTTATTTTTTAATCTTAAAAAAGGTGAATAAAAAATAAAATATATATGAATTCGAAAAAATATTCACGCATATAGAAATTTTGGAAAAAGAGAACATTTTCTAAATACGGTGAACGTTTTTACAAAATACACACTGAGAAATTATTTAATATATGATTAAAATTTTATTTAGGTACAATGAATTTCTTAGAAATATATGGTGCAAAAATTTCAATTACACACTGAACATTTTTTTGAAAAGCTGATTATTTTTACAAAATACCCATTGAAGAATTATTTAGTATACAATGAACATTTTCTTTATATGCAATTATCTTTTGTAATATCCCGTGAACAATTTTAGATTACATATGGAGTTTTTTTTAAATACTGTGAATATTTTAAATACAGAGTAAACGATTATTTAATTTATGATGAATATATTATTTATATATTCCCTCTGATCCATATTAATTTTTGCTGATTTTGGTACAACTTTTTAAATAGTTAATATGGATCGGAGCAGTACAATGAACCTTCTTAAATATATGGTGAACAATTTTCAATTATGCACTGCCCATTTTTTAAATACGATGAACAATTTTCTTTTTTGTTTAAACACTGACCATTTTCTGAATATGGTGCACATTTTTACAAAATACACCCTGAACAGTTATTTAATATACGAAATATACAACGAATATTTTTTTAATATGCGGAGAACATTTTTTTAAAATCACACACAATTTTGACATCGCGATCATTTTAAAAAATGAATACTTTGTGAAATTGAGAACTAATTTTGAAATTACAAAAATTTCTAAAAGCATGAACATATTTTTAGTAAATGCGAGCATTTTTTGAACTTTTGAGTAAAAACAAAAAAGAGAAGAAAAGGAAAATGAAACAGAAAAAATAAAAACCAAAAAGGAAATTGAAAACAAGTAAAAACAACAACAAAAAACATTCCGGAAGCTTCCAAAAACTGGCAACGAAGCTTCCCGAAAACATTTCCTAAACAGGCCACGACGAGCGCCCAATAGTCGATTGAACGGGTCGCGCCGTCGCGGACGCGCGTAGGCGATCGAACCCTTAACGCTCGCGGCAGGCGATACATATCAGTTGCGGTCAAATCCTAGATCCACCCCTGTGTGTTGGTCTACTTGAGATGACATATGATGTTGGAATGTCGATGGGGGCTATTTCTTTGTACTTTTGTGGAGCAAATAAGCAACTGTATATACATGTATATTTTAGTGAGAATATATCTTGATCAGCATATTTTAAATTTCTTAAATAGTTAAATTATTCATCTATGCCAAGTCAACAAAGTTGGGCATTGAAATAACTTGGGTAGAAGGCCTGTCTTTTTCTTATACACCGAAGAATTATTCGGAAATAGGTTTCACATTGTATTGAGTCCTACCATGTGTTGGGTAAAAAAATGGTCTGCACTTTTGTGTTGTTTTTCTTAACAGTATGAGGTAACTTTTTTTAGGGGAGGTAATTGTTTTCAGCCATTAAGTTTATGGCTTCCTGATGATCCACAAGTATAGTGGATCAATCATAGTCCTTTCGATAAGTAAGAGTAACGAACCCAACCAAAAGCAGAAGGAAATGACAAGCAGTTTTTCAGCAAGGTAATTTCTGCAAGCAATGAAATTGTGGGTACCAGATAGTTTGGTAGTAAGATAATTTGTAACGAGCAACTAATGGTAACAGTAACAAAAGTGCAGCAAGGTAGCCCAATCCTTTTGTGGCAAAGGACAGACCAAAACGATCTCTTATAATAAGCAAAGCATTCTTGAGGGCGCATGAGAATTTCATCTAGTCACTTTCATCATGTTGGTTTGATTTGTGTTCGCTACTTTGATAATATGGTATGTGGGTGGACTGGTGAAAGGATCGAGAAGAGGTGTCTAGAGGGGGGGGGGGGTGATTAGACCCTCAACAAGTAAAAGTAGAAGTTTTTATGATTTTCAAGTTGAGTTTGAAGATTAGCACAATTTCAAACATTCCCAACACAATTCAAGCAAGCATGGCAAGAGTATAGGCAGCGGAATAGTAAAACATGCTAGTTGCAAGAAAGTAAAGGGACAGGATTGGAGTGTGCAAACGCAATGAAGACATGGAGATTTTCGGCGTGGTTTCGATAGGTGGTGCTATCGTACATCCACGTTGATGGAGACTTCAACCCACGAAAGGTAACGTTTGCGCGAGTCCACGGAGGGCTCCACCCACGAAGGGTCTACGAAGAGGCAACCTTGTCTATCCCACCATGGCCATCGCCCACGAAGGACTTGTCTCACTTGGGTAGATCTTCACGAAGTAGGCGATCTTCTTGCCCTTACAAACTCCTTGGTTCAACTCCATAATCTTGACGGAGGCTCCCAAGTGACACCTAACCAATCTAGGAGACACCACTCTTCAAAAGGTAATAGATGGTGTGTTGATGACGAACTCCTTGCTCTTGTGCTTCAAATGATAGTCTCCCAACACTCAACTCTCTCTCACAGATTTGGCTATGGTGAAAAGATGATTTGGGTGGAAAGCAACTTGGGGAAGGCTAGATATCAAGATTCTTGTGGTTGGATTGGAATGTCTTGGTCTCAATACATGAGTAGGTGGTTCTCTCTCAGAAAATGAGTAGTGGAAGTATAGGCACGTTCTGATGGCTCTGTCACAAATGGAGAAAGGGGTGGAGGGGTATATATAGGCCCCACACAAAATCCAACCGTTACACACATTTGACCCAACTCGGTCAGACAGAATAGAGAAACTTGGTGAGACCGATTTAGTTCAAAATGTGAATGTTAGGAATCTCGGTGGGGCCGGCAAGATCAACTCGGTGGGACCGATGTGCTAGGGCTAGGGCAAAACCTTATCTCGGTGAGACCGATCGCATAAACTCGGTGTGACCGATTTCAGCAACTGATTAAACAGAGAGTTGGTCAGGCAAACTCGGTGTGACCGATTGCACATTTCCCAGACAGCTCTAACACGAGCCTGTACCTTGGCATATGGTGCCGCAACATCCCCGGTGAAAGAACATGCGATGCCCCCATGTTTGGTTTTGGTAATTGATGACAATCTCTATGGACTAATGGTTGCCTTGAGTTATATTTGAAGGTTTTGTCCATAGGCTTTTCTTGAAGTCCATGTGTTGGTTTCAAGGAGTTTATGAGTTGACCAAGGTGCTATTAAGGAATTTCCAAAGATTGGTCATGTGAGTGTTGAGCTTATTGCAAGCATGTCTTGAAGAAGAAGATTATGTGATCATTCATGTTTACCTTCAAGACATCATCCAAATGAAGAGATTTGGAAAGATTCAAGGTTGATCTAGCCTAAGTACAGAGAGTTATTCAAGTTGATCAACACACAAAGCGCACAAGTTGTACCGAGAGGGACCAAGTGTTCCCATGGTATGGTAAGCATTGTCCATTACGCTTTGTGTACTAACCCATGGTCTACGTGAGAGTTCTTTGTGGGGTTAGGTATGTTTCCATGGTCTTGCGTCAAGAGGAAGATCCCATACAACCCATGGAGGATGACATCAAGTGGTGATCGTCATCAAGTTTGCTGTGTGCAAGTTCAAGTGGAGCAACACGAAGAGTGGCTCACCCATAATGGAGTATGGGGGAGCAATCAAGTTTGAATCTTGCCATCCATTGTGGTGTCTATGGACTTGTGAAGATGTGCCGAAGAGTCGCTCACCCATAGTGGACTATGGGGGAGCAATCATCTAGTCTTCATCGAGCCAACGCAATCAAGAAAGGTGGTCCAACTTGAGGGAGTCAAGATCGTCTTCATCTAGCTCAAGTGGACCATGTGCAAGGCAAAGGTTTGCCCTTGATAGGTTTTCTATTTTACCGGTCTCGTGGTGGTAGTTGGGAGACCGGGTTATAGGATCGTTTGCCGTACTATCAAGGGGGGCTCTCAAGTTGGTAGCTTGATCGTATCGTTAGTAGAGAGCTCAAACCATTGCATCCTTGCATCATGTTTCTTGTTCTTGTTTGGTTCTCTTTGTGAGTCTTAGAGCTTATGGTCATCTTGATGACAAGCTTGAGTTCATCGAAAACGGAGTTCGCATGCGTCTTCTATGATGTTTTCGGTGTTGGAGGTTTTACCGGTCTTATCCAAGGAAGGGTTCTCACCATTTTCTTATGGGCCTTTTCTCATTTGCTTCTTATTGATATTTCTATCAAGATTGTGTTAGCCCTTGTTGCTAGCTTTCCAACAAACTTGGTTTCATCGAATTCGGAGCTCGTATGCGAAAGTTGTGGCTGTTTTGATATTGCCTGTTTTACATAGAGAGGTTGTACCGCCCCGTAGAGAGGTTGTACCGGTTGACCGGTACAACCGGTGTTTGGAGCGGTTGTACCGCTCCAGAATTGGTCCGGAGGTTGTACCGGCCATGTACCGCTCTACCACCGGACTAGTTTCTGTTTTGGAGCGGTTCTTGGGCGGTTGTTGACCGGTTTACCGGTTTAACCGGTACTACCGGTTCCCCAGGCTGTTGTACCGCTTAGAGCTTTTCCCAGGTTGGTTTTTCCTCTGCTTTGGCCGGTTGTACCGGTTCGTGCACCGGTTGTACCGGTCCTACAGGTTTCTGCACATAACGGGCAGATTCGTGGGGACCTATTTAAGGGGGTCTTCTTCCCCAATGGTTCCCCATCTCTTGAGCTCGTTTTTGCCCCCATTGTTGACCTTCTTTGAGCTTGCTAACTCTCAATCCCTCCATGGATTCTTGCTAGTTTTTGAGGGAAAAGAGAGAGGAGATCTAGATCCACATTTCCACCAATCACTTTCTCCTCTATGTGAGGGGAACCCCTTGGATCTAGATCTTGGAGTTCTTGGTGTTCTCCTTCTTGTTCTTCCTCTCATTTTACTCCCTAGCATTAGTTGCTTTGGTGGGATTTGGGAGAGAAGGACTTGGGCACTCCGTGTGCCCTTGCCATTGCATTTGGTGCATCGGTTTGAGTTCTCCACGGTGATACGTGGAAGTTACAAGTTGAGAAGCTTATTACTCTTGGGTGCTTGGTGCCCTTGAGCTTGTTCCTCTTGGGTGCTTGGGCGCCCTAGACGGTTGGTGGTGTTCGGAGCTCAATCATTGTGGTGTAAAGCTCCGGGCAAGCGTCGGGGTCTCCAATTAGGTTGTGGAGATCGCCCCGAGCAATTTGACGGGTACCGGTGACCGCCCCCAAGGGTTGCCAAAGTGTACGGGTTCGGTGACCGCCCCCAAGGGTTGCCATTTGTACGGGTTCGGTGACCGCCCTCAAGGGTCCCTTAGTGGAATCACGGCATCTTGCATTGTGCGAGGGCGTGAGGAGATTACGGTGGCCCTAGTGGCTTCTTGGGGAGCATTGTGCCTCCACACCGCTCCAAACGGAGATTAGCATCCGCAAGGGTGTGAACTTCGGGATACATCGTCGTCTCCGCGTGCCTCGGTTATCTCTTACCCGAGCCCTTTACTTATGCACTTTACTTTGTGATAGCCATATTGTTCTTTGTCATATATCTTGCTATCACATAGTTGCTTATCTTGCTTAGCATAAGTTGTTGGTGCACATAGGTGAGCCTAGTTGTTTTAGGTTTTGTGCTTGACAAATTAACCGCTAGGTTTATTCCGCATTTGTTCAAGCCTAAACCGTAATTATTTTAAAACGCCTATTCACCCCCCCCTCTAGGCGACATCCACGATCTTTCAATTGGTATCAGAGCCTCGTCTCTCTTTATTAGGCTTTACCGCCTAGAGAGTAAAGATGTCGACTAGGGGATTAGGATTCTCTGACACTCTTAGTTTCGATGGCACAAATTTTGATGTTTGGGTAATTCGCATGCTTAATCTCTTTAGGGTCATGGACCCAAATTTAGAGCGAATTGTAGATATGGGTTTTTCTCCTCCAAAGGATCCCCAAAGATTATCTTTAGAGGATGAGAAAAACTCTTATCTCAATGCTCAAGCTTCTAATGTGCTTTTCGATGCTTTGAGCAATGTAGTTATATTTCAACTCATGCCGTTCCGAGATGCTCATGAGTTGTGGACGAAGCTTCAAGATAAATATGGTGTGTCCAAGATTTGTGGGGATGATTGTTCTCCCTCCACCTCCGGTCGTATAGTCTTCTCAACTTCTTCTACTTCACCTACATGTGGTTTGCCACAAGGTAATGATATGGTGAGTAGTGTTGGTCATTGCAATGATGATAGTATGCTTATTGTGGATGATCCTTCATCACTATATTATTGCAATGCTCCTTCTTTGGGCTTTAACACTTCGAGCACTCCAAATGTTTCACATGCTTGTGTTGATAGTCCTTGCATATCATGTAGAAATTGCTTGACTAAATCTCATGATGATATGCTTGCTATGTCTTGTTGCCATGATAAAAATGCATCTATTTCCTCGAATTGTTGTGCTAACAATGTAGAGGAAACCGAACACTCCATGGAACAAGATGTGGTGTTTAATGGTGCCTCAAGGGATCCTACATCATCATCTATTGCTTTTTGCCTTATGGCTAAGGCGTCAAAGGTATCTCCTACTTTGTACCCCAATATGTCTCTTGATGATGATGTTGATGCTAATGATGATGAGGATAATGATGAAGAGAATGATAATGTTGCCTCCTTAAAAACTAAGGGGGAAATGATTTTTAAAGCTCTTCATAAAAATAAAATTGCTCGTTCCAACTTCATGGAAATAATGTCCATTGCCATTGATGGCAAGAAATACATTGAGGAGTTGGAATCTCATCTAGAGGAGCATGAGGCCACCATTGATAAAATGGAAGGTCATGGGCGTGATTACGCTAATGAGATTGCGGACCTCTCTCAAGCTCTTGAACTTGAACAAACCACCAAGGAATCTCTTGAGGAGACTTTTGCTCTAGAATTGTCTAGAGTGAAGGAATCTACTGATAGAGCTCTTGAGGTGGCCAATGTTTTTGAAACTAAAAATGCTAAGCTTGAAGTTGCTCATGCTAGACTCCTTGAGGATTTTGAGCACCTCGAAAATGGCTCAAGGGTCATCAAGGGTGAGCTCATCAAACTCACCGAGTCTCATGCTCAACTTGAAGCTTCTTATTTAAAAGAGCTTGCCAAGTTGCCTTCTCCTCTTGTTGTTAATGATGATGCTTGTGCTACTAATTCTATTACTTGTGAAGCATCCATTTTGAAGGAGAATGTTGAGCTACGGGCTCAACTTGAGGTGCTATCTAGCAATTATGGGAAATTGGAAGAAAGTCATGAAAAGCTCTCAAGCTCTCATGATGATCTTCTAGTATCCCATAGTGTGCTAAAGATAGCTCATGAGGCCATGATTGCTAAGGTAACATCTAGTGAGCCTCATGTGGATACTAGCACTACTTCTAGTCAAAATAGTATATTGCCATGTGCTAGTCCTTGTAATTCATCTACTCACAATGTTGGTACATCTTGTGATGAATTGCTTTCCTTGCCTTGTTGCTCTAACGATGAAGCTTATACTTCCTCTAGTACTTGTGTTGAGACTAACCATGTAGAGGAAATCAAAGAGCTCAAGGCCCAAGTCACTTCTTTGAAGAAAGACTTGGAAAAGTGTCATGAAGGGAAATCCACACTCAACAATATCTTGAGTGTGCAAAAATCCCCCAATGACAAAGGTGGACTTGGATTCAACTCCAATAAGAAGAAGAAGTCCAAGTTAACAAAAAGAAGGGCCAAGAACAAGTCAAGAATTCGGCCAAGATTGTTTGCTTCAAGTGCAAAATAGAAGGGCATCATGTTAGATCTTGCCCATTGAAGAAGAAGGCCATTAGTGTCAAGCAACAAGGGAAGAGGGCACAAGTTCAATCTCATGCTCAACATCAAGTTGAAGAAAGGCCTCTTCCCAAGAAGACTCAAGTTAATGCTTCTCAAATTGAGAAATCAAGTGAGAAGAAAGTGAAGAGTAGACGTTGCTACTTATGTCGTGAGAAAGGTCACGTCGCTTCTTCATGCACTAGTGGTAACTTATCCAACCCAATTATTATTGATGATATCTATTCTCTTGGTAAGGATAAGGTTGGCAATGTGTTTGCCAAGTTTGTTGGTACTCAAAGTGGTGTCAAGCAAAGAACCATTTGGGTAGCCAAACCTATTGTGACTAACCTCTTAGGACCCAACTTTGTTGGGGACCAACAAGCTCAAACTTGATCAATAGGTGTTGTTGGAGCCTTGGAGGGCATTGAAGACTTGGCTACATTATGAAGAATTAAGGGGACTTCATCACTCTTATTGTCTCAAGCCAAGTCAATTGAATCATCAAGTTTATATCTTATATCCAATGTGCCTCCTTGCGGTAACTTGTACTTAAATTGTTTACCTTGAAAGTTACTTGCCCCCTTGCATGTTTTGGTTTTGTTCCTTGCATGTGTTTGTATATGTTGCGCTTCCAACTTGCTTATCTTGAGCAATCAAGTATGTGTGTGTTGGTTTGCACATCATGTACGTGTGTGTCGTGCGTTGAGCCTTTTTGCTTCCTGTTTGTATCCTAGTTGGCTCGTGTGAGAGATCAATGGAACATCCCATTTTGGGGGAGTGATGTGCTTTGTGCACCTCACAATCCTATAAATGTGTGTACATGAGGAATACCATCTAGTATTGATATTACAAGATTATCTAGTCGCTAGGTGGTATATCTCTCATGAGAAATTCAAATTCTAAATAGTCCATTAATTATCTCTTGTTTGTTCCTCTTATTGCCTCTTGTTAAGTTCTTATTGGTATCACATTATGGGGGAGTAATATGCTAAGTGCATATTACAAGCCTAGAAAATGTGTACATTTGAGATATTGTCACCTAGAATTGATATTGTAGATTATCTTGTTCCTAGGTGGCATGTTAGCTCTACAAGTTGCAATTTGCTTGTGTTTGTTGTGAAGATGATGTTGGATATCCTTGCTATCTACCACCGGGAATTATTTCCAAATACTTCTTGTCTTTTGACAATTGGTAGTCACTTATGTGTGGTAGAATTTGTTGATCATCTTTACTTTGGCTTTTGTTTTTTGCCTTTTCTCTTGCCAAGGTTTGTGTCAACTCCCGTTGTCTTCCCTACCACTTGTGGATCTTGTTTATTTCTTGTTCTTGTCTAGTGTTTTCTAGATATAGTGAAAGTAGTGATCCCACCTTGTGCATTTTGTATTCAAATGCAAATCCTATATAATGCACAACTCGTGGGGGAGCTATCCTATTTTCTTTAGAACACTCTTCTTGTGATCCTTATCAAGTGTGTTTTGGTGGAAGGCAAGCCATTTCTTTTTGGTACTTTGTGCCATCATGAAACTTTGTTGAGAGCTTGGTTTGTTTGGAACCATCCTCTCTTTGGGAGTTTGACATCTTTAGTTTAGTGTGTATCAATGGATATCTCATTCCTTGATGTATCTTTAATGATATCTTCCAAGTGATGATTTCTCCATTTGGTATCCTTTTCACTTGGCATTTCTTTCTCTTTAGGTTTCGGGTTTTGAAAGTCTTGAGCATGCATGTTTACTTCATGTATTTTATTTGGCATGCTTTCTTTCTTTGACTCAATATATAGGGGATCTCCACCAAGTCTCAAATCGGATGAGATGTGTATGAAGTTCATTTTCATATCTATATGCACATATTTATGTGGAGTTTGTCCTATGTATTGATTTTTCTAACTATTTGGTCCCAATGAGTTTGGGTACCGTTTAGTTTGTGTTGTTCTTCTAGGAACTTTTGGAGATGCATTGGATGCTCGGCTCACTCACAAGGAAGGTGTTGTCACCATGTGCATATTGGAGTCAAGCAAGGATGATCAATGAACTACTATCTACCTTCAATTGGTATCTTCTACATCCTTCCAATGATATCTCGGTAACAAGTATCTATTCATGCTTTCTCCTCTTGCATTCAACCTTGTGTAGGTTGCATCTTGGCATGATATTCATTTCATATCTTGTGATACTTGTTTCCTTTCTCAAAGCATCCCAACGATGATCTCTTGTTGCTAGTTGTGATGCCTTTGATGGATGTGTGTTTGGACGTCATTTATATACAATAAGACCATATCTAGCCAAGTGCTATGCTTTCAAGCAAATATCTTATTGGTATATGTATGACTTCCTTTTGGATATCTCGTTCCTTCATGTTGTAACTATTTCGGGTGTACATCCTTCTTTGTAGATATATATCATCATGATTTCGTCTACCTAGAACATTATACACTTGAGAGAAATTACATCTCTAGATGATATCCTTTCTTTCACGTCCACCTTGTCTCTCTTTTGTTATTTCTTTGGTGGCTCCGTGAAAGCTTTTGCCTTGAGTGCGTGTCCTCTATCGTTGCATCTTGTTGCACTCTTGTGTGGTGAAGATTTTTTTCCTCTTGCTTATCTTTACGAGGTTTTTGCCATCTTAATTGGTATCCCTCGTCTATCTTCACCACGGGTTGTCACAAGCATAGGTTCTCTTTTGCTTATTAGTAAGCTTGTGAACCCATTTGCCAGTTGTGTGTGGGAATGATAGGCCTTGCACCGTGTGCCTCATTCTTTCAAGACTATGTTGATGCTTAATGCTCATCCTAATTTTAGTCTTCTCAAGTTCTTCGCCATGACTCACACACATTATTTTGGTTGAGCCTATTCTTAAGTTGCCTCTTTCACTTGTTGCTCAACCATGTGTTTGTTGCAAGTACTAGGCTTAGTTTCCTATATGCTCTCTTTGCACTTGTTGTAAGTTTCTATTGATTTTGGGGGAGCTATGATCCTATTTTGTGCACTTTGTATCCAAATACAAAAATTCTTGATGTGCACAAATCATGGGGAGCTTCTCTAGTTTCTTTGGAACACTGCTCGCTCTTATCATAATATCCTTTATTCATGTGGCTCGTAGGATCATTGGCCTAGTTGGTTCAATTGGTATCTTTTGATAGCTTGCTTCAATTGGTATCTTTTGATTGCTTGATTGCGTGTTTCTCTCTTTGATTATGTCTTTGTGTCATATCTTCCTTTTGCAATCTTTGGGCCTCAATATAGTTTGTCTTCCTCCAAGTATTTACCGTTGGATATGTGTATTGCATTCCACTCTCTTGTTGAGAAATACACAATTTATGGAGGAACACATTTTATATTGGCCTTCTAAGCTTTTAGCCCATTTTGGCAATCGATGCCAATGGGGGAGAAGTTTTAGAGAGTTGTGTGGAGAAGTTTAGAGAGTTGTCTCATCTTGCTTTGGTTTTGTTCCTTAGCATTTGCATCGCATTTGCATGCACTATTGGTTGTTGTATTGCATGGTGATGCATAATTCCTTATATAAACTCTCTTGAAAGTGATTGTCATCAATTACCAAAACTGGGGAGATTGAAAGAACATGCGATGCCCCCATGTTTGGTTTTGGTAATTGATGACAATCTCTATGGACTAATGGTTGCCTTGAGTTATATTTGAAGGTTTTGTACATAGGCTTTTCTTGAAGTCCATGTGTTGGTTTCAAGGAGTTTATGAGTTGACCAAGGTGCTATTAAGGAATTTCCAAAGATTGGTCATGTGAGTGTTGAGCTTATTGCAAGCATGTCTTGAAGAAGAAGATTATGTGATCATTTATGTTTACCTTCAAGACATCATCCAAATGAAGAGATTTGGAAAGATTCAAGGTTGATCTAGCCTAAGTACAGAGAGTGATTCAAGTTGATCAACACACAAAGCGCACAAGTTGTACCGAGAGGGACCAAGTGTTCCCATGGTATGGTAAGCATTGTCCATTACGCTTTGTGTACTAACCCATGGTCTACGTGAGAGTTCTTTGTGGGGTTAGGTATGTTTCCATGGTCTTGCGTCAAGAGGAAGATCCCATACAACCCATGGAGGATGACATCAAGTGGTGATCGTCATCAAGTTTGCTGTGTGCAAGTTCAAGTGGAGCAACACGAAGAGTGGCTCACCCATAATGGAGTATGGGGGAGCAATCAAGTTTGAATCTTGCCATCCATTGTGGTGTCAATGGACTTGTGAAGATGTGCCGAAGAGTCGCTCACCCATAGTGGACTATGGGGGAGCAATCATCTAGTCTTCATCGAGCCAACGCAATCAAGAAAGGTGGTCCAACTTGAGGGAGTCAAGATCGTCTTCATCTAGCTCAAGTGGACCATGTGCAAGGCAAAGGTTTGCCCTTGATAGGTTTTCTATTTTACCGGTCTCGTGGTGGTAGTTGGGAGACCGGGTTATAGGATCGTTTGCCGTACTATCAAGGGGGGCTCTCAAGTTGGTAGCTTGATCGTATCGTTAGTAGAGAGCTCAAACCATTGCATCCTTGCATCATGTTTCTTTGTTCTTGTTTGGTTCTCTTTGTGAGTCTTAGAGCTTATGGTCATCTTGATGACAAGCTTGAGTTCATCGAAAACGGAGTTCGCATGCGTCTTCTATGATGTTTTCGGTGTTGGAGGTTTTACCGGTCTTATCCAAGGAAGGGTTCTCACCATTTTCTTATGGGCCTTTTCTCATTTGCTTCTTATTGATATTTCTATCAAGATTGTGTTAGCCCTTGTTGCTAGCTTTCCAACAAACTTGGTTTCATCGAATTCGGAGCTCGTATGCGAAAGTTGTGGCTGTTTTGATATTGCCTGTTTTACATAGAGAGGTTGTACCGCCCCGTAGAGAGGTTGTACCGGTTGACCGGTACAACCGGTGTTTGGAGCGGTTGTACCGCTCCAGAATTGGTCCGGAGGTTGTACCGGCCATGTACCGCTCTACCACCGGACTAGTTTCTGTTTTGGAGCGGTTCTTGGGCGGTTGTTGACCGGTTTAACCGGTTTAACCGGTACTACCGGTTCCCCAGGCTGTTGTACCGCTTAGAGCTTTTCCCAGGTTGGTTTTTCCTCTGCTTTGGCCGGTTGTACCGGTTCATGCACCGGTTGTACCGGTCCTACAGTTTTCTGCACATAACAGGCAGATTCGTGGGGACCTATTTAAGGGGGTCTTCTTCCCCAATGGTTCCCCATCTCTTGAGCTCGTTTTTGCCCCCATTGTTGACCTTCTTCGAGCTTGCTAACTCTCAATCCCTCCAATGATTCTTGCTAGTTCTTGAGGGAAAAGAGAGAGGAGATCTAGATCCACATTTCCACCAATCACTTTCTCCTCTATGTGAGGGGAACCCCTTGGATCTAGATCTTGGAGTTCTTCGTGTTCTTCTTTCGTTCTTCCTCTCATTTTCCTCCCTAGCATTAGTTGCTTTGGTGGGATTTGGGAGAGAAGGACTTGGGCACTCCGTGTGCCCTTGCCATTGCATTTGGTGCATCGGTTTGAGTTCTCCACGGTGATACGTGGAAGTTACAAGTTGAGAAGCTTATTACTCTTGGGTGCTTGGTGCCCTTGAGCTTGTTCATCTTGGGTGCTTGGGCGCCCTAGACGGTTGGTGGTGTTCGGAGCTCAATCATTGTGGTGTAAAGCTCCGGGCAAGCGTCGGGGTCTCCAATTAGGTTGTGGAGATCGCCCCGAGCAATTTGACGGGTACCGGTGACCGCCCCTAAGGGTTGCCAAAGTGTACGGGTTCGGTGACCGCCCCCAAGGGTTGCCATTTGTACGGGTTCGGTGACCGCCCTCAAGGGTCCCTTAGTGGAATCACGGCATCTTGCATTGTGCGAGGGCGTGAGGAGATTACGATGGCCCTAGTGGCTTCTTGGGGAGCATTGTGCCTCCACACCGCTCCAAACGGAGATTAGCATCCGCAAGGGTGTGAACTTCGGGATACATCGTCGTCTCCGCGTGCCTCGGTTATCTCTTACCCGAGCCTTTTACTTATGCACTTTACTTTGTGATAGCCATATTGTTCTTTGTCATATATCTTGCTATCACATAGTTGCTTATATTGCTTAGCATAAGTTGTTGGTGCACATAGGTGAGCCTAGTTGTTTTATGTTTTGTGCTTGACAAATTAACCGCTAGGTTTATTCCGCATTTGTTCAAGCCTAAACCATAATTATTTTAAAACGCCTATTCACCCCCCCTCTAGGCGACATCCACGATCTTTCACCCGGTCACACCGTCGTATGGACTGCCAACCACAACGATCCAATCGGCGCCACCTCATCTCCGACGCTTGCCATCATCAACAATTCCGACCTAGTGTTGTCGGACTCCCAAGGTCGCACTCCTTGGGCGGTGAAGAACAACTCCTTGTTCTCAAGGCAAACCATTAGTGAGTCGGTCCCGTATTGGTACATTTCTTTTTATATTTTAGTTACCTTCATTTGTTAGTCGTTGAAATCATTTCTATTTCCTTTTTTCACTTTTATTTATATTTCCAAATATTCTAAATACATATTAAAAAAATTAATTTACTTCAATTCTTAAAAGCATTCAGTGCACACATAAAATTGTTCATGCAACGGAAAAAAACGTTCAGATAGAAATTAAAACAATGTTCGTCACATTTTAAGAATGTTCACACGTTTCAAAACCATGTTTGTGTCATTTAAAGGTATTCATGCATTTCAAAAATATGTTTGGGCTTAAATATTTACAAAATGTTTAAAGATGCTCGCATAATTTTAAAAGATATTTCATATGATTCAAAAAGCTGTTCATGATTTAGTTTTTAAAAAGAGGAGTTTCAAAAAAAATCTCATGACACTTTTAGCAAATGTTTTTCAATGTAAAAAATCGTGAATTAAAAACTTTAACACTATTTGATAATATTTGCTAAGATTTAACAAATGGCTTGCCTGTTTAGAAAACTATTCGGACAATTACGAAAAATGGTCACACATTTTGAAAATATGTGTTCGGCATTTAAAAAACATTCACCTGTTTTAAAAATATGTTCTTGTAATTTAGAAAAAACATATACAATGTAATAAAATGTCCACATAATTTACAAAACATTGTTTTGTACCATTCTAGTAAATACTCTTAATGTTTTTGTAAATGTTCATACATTTCAAAAATATACTCGTGAATTTTTTTAATGTAAAGTTTTTAAATAAATTAAAAATATTGTTTATTACCATTCAAAAATGTTCATAGCATTTAAAAGAAGTTTTGGCACTTAAGTGATGTTTTTAACATTAAAATAAAATCCATGGCATTTATAAAATATTCAATGTGTGTTAAAAAATCACCGCGTGTTTACAAATGTTAATATGTGTTCTAAAAAGTTGAACATGTATCTTTAAAAAGTTTTACGTGTATTAAAAAATGTTCAGTGTATTCTTAAAAATGTTCAATGTGTATCCAAAAATATTATACCTGTATATAAAACCGACAAATCTATAAGGAAACGCGTAGGAAAAAACCTAAAATGTTCAAGATGTACTTGAAAATATTAAGAAAAACCATGTACAGTGCTATTTGTTTAGAAGAAACATGTACGGTGCTTGATAATGTTCAACATGTGTAGAGAAACACGGAGAAAAAACCCAAAAAAATCGGTAAAGAGAAACTAAAAGAAAACCAACGTAGACACACTCAGAGAAGGTTCTAAAAACGATTTATACCGGTCTTTGAAACTTCTTCAAAACCGTTATACTGAGCCGGCCCGCTAAGGGAACGCAGAGCGAAGGGTCCCCAGACGAGACGGAGCTATACTAATCTCGCACAAAGCAAGACATAGCTCGGGTGCTGGCTGCGCCTTGACTCCTGAAAGCAGTGAGATGAGATCCACTAGATTTCACCGTCCAGAAGCGGCAAGAAGTGACCACACCACACCGTCAAGTTTTTACTTGGGGGGGGGGGGGGGGGGGGGGGGGGGGTGATTTCCCCTGTCGCTCTGTCGCTCCAATAACGAATTTTCATTGCCCGTTGCTGGTTCTAGGTGGACCTATAGCTGTCTTTATCCATTACCAGTCTCAACACCTCTAGACTTTTGACTACCTCCTTTTTCCATTCTTCAAGTGCGGTAAAAGTCTCGAGTTCAAATTTGGACGGACGAGAAGAAAGGTCCCCGACCGAGCAGTTTCGTAGAAGCACCCACCTCAGTTAATTTCTATAGATAGATTCTCCTCACTTGGCGCGGGCATGCAGAGGAAGAACACGCCTAACACATATCGCACATGGCCGCCTACGTTGCACCGATACGGGCACATCGATACGGCGATACGAGTACGGCGATACGGGATACGGCAATTTTCAGAAACAACAATATGCGATACGGCGAGTTATATATATAAATAAATAATAAAATGACATGTAATAAAAGCAAACATAATAAAATGTGTGAGATGAGATCAAAATGTTGCCATGGAACTCCCTGCAGTGCCATGTTGTACTTCTACCTCAGCAAGTAATAATTTCATCCCACAAACATCAACAAGAAGCAGCGCCGAGACACTCCAGGTTGCGGCGGCTGTGCTTCGTAGGTACTTCCTCCGTCCGGAAAAACTTGTCCCTCAAATGAATGTATCTAGCACCAAGTTAGTGCTAGATACATCTATTTGAGGAACAAGCTTAGGACAAGTTTTCTCGGACGGAGGGAGTAGCAAACTAGCAATACTAAAGCAAGCAGTAGTATGCACCTATGCTAAGCAGTAACATACATCAGCAAGCAGTAGGAACTAGGAAGTAGCAGCATAGCAGCAATCTGCAAAAACTAAGCAGCCAGCCAAGCAATGTCCACCCAATTCGCCGGATCTATCTTACCTCTCATTTGCTCACGACTGGTGATGGATTCGAGTCAACCCGCCGTGGCGAGTTGAGGCGGCAGCGAGGCAAACCAGGCGGCGCCGGCGAGCAACTACAGGCGGCGCCGGCAACCGCTCCAGGCGGCGAGCAACTCTAGTCTGCGGCGGCGGCCGGCGGGGAGGCTTGTCCAGCGGCGGCGGCTCCCTCGGACAAGCTCGTGTCGTGCGAACAAAACAAAAGAGAGGGAGCATAGATGCTAGGGTTAGCCATGGGCCTTCCAGTGGGCTGCCGTGTCCCTCCCGTATCGTAGTCGATGCACAAGATGTATCGACGTTTTTTCTTTTCTTTTTAAATTGGAAAATAGGATACTTCGCCGATACCCGTATCCCGGGCGTATCGTGCGTATCGCCGTATCGGCAACGTTCAGTACGCCGATACCCCAGTTTCTGGCGTATCGGTGCTTCGTAGATGGCCGCCTCTTGCGTTCCCATTTTCATCGTCCTCTCGTTCTTGAGTTCATTCTGCAGGTCCGATGATACTATCACACAAGCAAAGGCGCTCTTCTCCAGCGACAAGCTCGTCTCCAAGGGCGGGGAATTTGCTCTCGGCTTCTTCTCGCCGACGAGCTCCAACACGAGCTTATATATACCTTGGTGTATGCATGGTACAACAACGTCACTGCATGCACTGTCGTGTGGGTTGCCAACTGTGACAGCCCAATCACCGCTTCTTCGTCTGTAACGCTCGCCATCACAAAAAGTTCTGACCTGGTGTTGTCGGACGCCCAAGGCCTCACTTCTTGGGTGGCCAAAACAAACATCGCGGTTGGAGGAGCTGGAACTGTCGCGGTACTTCTCAGCATGGGTAACTTTGTCCTTCATTCGCCAAACGACACATACATATGGCAAAGCTTCGATTATCCCACCGACACCCTCATTCCAAGCATGAAGTCCAAGGAGAACAAGCCTGCTAGCAAAGGAGGCATGCAACATTCTAGATGGCCAGAGGCTTAAGGGCAGCATCTATAGTGGCTAGCTCTAGTTGCATTCAGTTGGACTTGGCACAAAGCATTTTTTACTTGAGTTTTCTTAAATTCCGAAACGAATTTAAATTCCGAAACGAAATTCGGAAAATGAACATTTTTTGAAAACCAGAGTTTTCTTAAAACTTCAGAACAGTATTTGAAAACATGAACATTTTTAGAAAAATGCACATAATTATTAAAACGAACATTTTTTTAAACTCCATAACACAATTTAAGACATGAACAATTTCTGAACAATTTTAGAAACAAGAATTTCTTTCTTGAATCTTCCGAACAAAATTTGGAAACATGAATATCCTTTTTAATTAGTGAACAAGTTTTGAAACGAAATTATTAATTGAAAGTCCCAAATTTTTCTGAAGATGTTTTGTAAATTTTGAACAGGAACATAAAGAAAAGAAACAGAAAAAAAGATTAGTAAGAAACATAAGAAAGCAAAAAACCAGTAAAAAACGGTTCAGGGACATTCTAGAATCTTCGCAAAACCAGAAAAATCAGGCTGGAACCTTCCAGAAGGGTGCAGCTTCTCCGATGGGCCGGCCCAGTTCGATCACTAGCTTTGATCTGGTTTATGCGAATGGTCGACTACTTGACGCAGAATGCGTCAAATAGGAAAAGCCCTCCTAACCGGTGCTCTCACCGCCGGGTCAAGCTACTGGTCCGGCCCAACTAAATTTCGATCGTAGCATGGGACTCGAACGAGACGGACAGACGAGAACTTAGCTCGCTCGCTTCTAGCTGGTTGACCGGTTGACCAGTTGACCTTATTTTTTTAAAATCATTCACAAATTTGAAAAAGTTTCACGGGTTCAGAAAAAGTTCACGGATTCAAAAAAGTTAACGAATTTGAGAAAAAAAAGTTTCATCGATTTTGAATGCCATGTTGTTTGACCGTCATGTGGCCGTGAACGGCCACGTTCGCTCTGGACCGGCATGAATGCGACACAGAGAGTGAAGTGACGATTGGAGCAGAACGAGAGAGGGGGTTTTGGGTGAGCCGAGGGTATCAATGTCTATGTGGGGGAGACCCGGATGCCTGTAAACCTCCCCAACATTGCTTCCGTTTTCTGGGATTTTGGACCTCCAGACCGGTCCGCGGATGTTTTCTTTTGAAGGTGCACGGCGTTTGGATGGCCTAAAGTGTTTGGACAACGCGGTCACGGAATTTTACGGGTGATTGGGTGCCTCGGGTTGGAGATGCACTTATGTGGGTTTTTGCTCTTGTTTCTTTTAATGAATAAATTAGTATCGGTTTTCAGCCAGTTTACCATATTAACCCTGGTCAATCCTACTATCTCTTCTTCGCAAAAAATTAAATAAAATAAATCCTACTATCTAGGCGTCTTGTGAGTTGCTCGCAAGAAAAAACAGATAGTGAGTATGCCGACCACACCATCCACCGGCTCCGATGATATCAAGCATTGCATTGTCCCATGAAGCGATGAGGGCGTGATCATGGGCTGTCACTCTATACTCAACTTTGAACTGTTTGTAGTAACGATTTTTCTTTGGACGTAATGGCATTATTCAAGTCTTGGAGACTTGCTGGCCTGCTGTCGTCCAGCCATCAGTACTAGTCAAGGTCCCTGAAGAAAGGGTTGCTCTCCTTGCCGTCTCTATCGATTAGTCCCAAAATCCAGACTTTGCCACTTCAATATTTTCAATTCAATTTTCTAATTCTTTGATACTACCCATGTACCAAAATATAAGACGGTTTTATAGGCTAAACTAACCTACGAAAACGTCTTATATTTTTACACGGAGGGAGCATATATTTTCAAATCCTACGGCTGGGTCTTGCCCTTTTGTCAGAGCCCTTCATGCCCACTCATGCCTGTTCATAACTCCATACACAAGTCGATCGGAAACAACACAAGGCTTTACCACACACTTCGCTCTTGCATTGTGGGTGAACCTCATGACTCATCAGCCGGCCGTTTTGTGGCTGGCCGAGGCCCTGTTGAGACCGTCCGACAGCGTATGCCTCACCGGTGATAGTCATTACGTATGGCCGTAGATTTTTTTTTGGAAATGGAGGTATACCCCTGGCCTCTGTATCATGATGATGCATGCGGCCTTTTTATTAAAAGTCCAGAAAGAATCATCACAAATGTCTTATAGCTCGCAAACGGAGCAAAATAAAGCACAAAAGACAACCGATATGGTGATAATAAGGACAAGCTCTCTAGACTCCTATCATGTTATGCGACCGCCGTCCGAACCGATTGAATATAACCCGAGCCACCATCTTTCATTGGTTGCACCCAGTAACCAAAGGCTCCCCGGAGTCTGTAAGAGTGAGTAAGGACCACGTACGGATCCAAGCTGTAGCTCTGAAGATAACCTGCAAAAAAGTTAAGTTGTGTTGTCTGTTAAAAATCATATCATTTCTGCAGTTCCATATAGCCCATAATAGCGCACATATTCCAATCCGAATATGAACTGCCGTGATCTTTTCAACCCCAGCTAACCACGTCCCAAACAATGACGCAATATCTACTGGAGGATTGATATTAAAAGCTATATGAATCGTCCTCCAAAGTAACTTTGCAAGTGGGCATTAGATAAATAAATGTTGTATTGTCTCATCCTGAGTACAAAAACAACACCGCGAGTTACCTACCCATCTCCTCTTAAGTAAGTTGTTCTTTGTGAGTATTACTTGCTTGTGGACAAACCACATGAAAATTTTGATCCGCAAAGGAACTTTAACCTTCCATATATGAAGGGACCTCGGGATGGGGCCAGAATTAATCAGATCCGTATAAAAAGATTTCACCGTAAATATCCCATTTTTAGTTAACTTCCATTTTGTGGAGTCAGGCACATCGGAGATTCGAACTTCAATCAATCTCCGAATCAAGTGCATCCAGGTTGTCCATCTCTCACCCACTAACGTACGTCTGAATTGGATGTTCAAGGGAATAGTATGAAGGACGATACCTACGTAATCTCCCTTCCGTTGCACAATATTGTAAAGGGTAGGATATTGTAAGGCCAGTGGTGTCTCTCCTAGCCACGTATCCTCCCAAAATCTTGTTGACATTCCGTTGCCAATCAAGAAATTGACCCTATGAAAGAACATATCCTTTGTTCTCATAAGTCCCTTCCAGAACGGTGAATCAGACGGTCTGATGGTAACCTGGGCTAGCGTTTTCAAGTGCAAATACTTATTGCGCAGGATTTGAGCCCACATGCCCTCCGGCTCTGTCTCTAACCTGTACAACCATTTGCTCATCAGACACTTATTCTTAATCTCCAAGTTCTCAATACCGAGGCCCCCTTGGTCTTTAGGTTGACAAAGGATATCCCAACGCGCGAGACGATATTTCCTCTTGGCCTCATCAGACTGCCAAAAGAAACGAGATCTAAAGAAATCAAGTCGCTTTCGGACTCCTTTCGGGATTTCAAAGAACGAAAGTAAAAACATTGGCATGCTAGTCAATACTGAGTTAATCAAAACTAGTCGACCTCCATAAGACATCAACTTGCCTTTCCAGCAGCTGAGTTTTTTTTGATTCGTTCTTCAATACACTTCCATTCCTTATTGGATAATTTACGGTGATGAATCGGAATACCCAAGTAACTGAATGGTAAAGCACCTAATTCACATCCAAACAATTGTCTGTAGGTATGTTCCTCGTCTTTGGCTTTCCCAAAACAGAACACCTCACTCTTATGAAAATTAATTTTTAATCCAGACAATTGTTCGAATAAACATAAGATAAGTTTCATGTTACGTGCTTTAGCCATGTCATGTTCCATGAAAATGATAGTGTCATCAGCATATTGTAGAATGGACACCCCTCCATCAACCAGATGAGGAACTAGACCCTCTACATGGCCATGTTGCTTGGCCCTGCCAATAATGACGGCCAACATATCTGCCACAATATTGAACAAAAGAGGTGACATGGAATCCCCTTGTCTCAACCCCTTATGCGTCTGGAAGTAGTGACCGATATCATCGTTCACCTTAATTCGACACTACCTTTCTGGACTTGAGTATCGACCTGATGCCTCCAGGTTTCACTAAAACCCTTCATACGCATTGCCTGCTGAAGAAAAGGCCATTTGACTTTATCATAAGCCTTCTCAAAATCCACTTTTAAGATAACCCCGTCTAGTTTCTTAGAGTGAATCTCATGAAGTGTTTCATGTAATACGACCACTCCTTCGAGTATGTGTCGTCCAGGCATGAAAGCTGTCTGACTAGGTTGAACCACTGAGTGAGCAATTTGTGTCAATCTATTGGTTCCTACCTTTGTGAAAATTTTAAAACTCACATTCAGCAGGCAAATGGGTCGGAATTGTTCTATCCGGACCGCCTCATTCTTCTTCGGTAATAACGTTATCGTACCAAAGTTGAGGTGGAACAACTCCAAATGGCCCTCGAAAAAATCTTGAAACATAGGCATAAGATCATCTTTAATGATATGCCAACATTTCTTATAGAATTCAGCTGAAAACCCATCTGGTCCCGGTGCTTTATTCGGCTTCATTTGAGTTATGGCCAGATGAACTTCTTTTTCAGTAAACGGTGCAGAGAGAACATCGTTCTCCGCTGCCTGTAATTGAGGTATCTCATCAATCACAGACTCATCAAGAGACACCGTCGAAGGATTCGGAGGTCCAAAAAGTCCTTTATAATAGTTGGAAATATACGCTTTCAGATTTTCATGCCCCACTATTGTTCCCTCATCTTGTTCAAGCTGTATGATCTTCTTCTTCCTATGTTTACCATTTGCAACCATATGGACGAACTGTGTGTTGTCGTCCCCTTGGACAACCTTAAGCGTTTTCGCACGCAACGCCCACTTGAGTTCCTCCTCTCTCAAGAGAGCACGAAGGCCTTGTTCAGCCTCGGACTTGGTTCGATGCTCATTAACAGAAAGAAGAGTGGTTTCAGCCTTTACATCTAGTGCCTCAATGAGCTGAGTTAGACGTTCTTTTTTTCTGCTTATAAATCCCACTCTCATTCCTGGCCCATCCTCTCAGAAATTGTCGGAGGTGTCTAATATTATTCTGCCATCTCTCGACATGGGTCTAAGTAGTAACTGGCTTTGCCCATTCGCGTGCAATCATCTCCATAAATCCTTCGCGCTCAAACCAGCTTTGCTCGAAGGAGAAGATGTTTTTGTTTGCAACATGGGTAGCCTCACCCGAATCTAAAAAGAGTGGTGTATGATCTGAGATCCCTCTTTGCATCGCATGAACCGACACCAAAGGATACTTTTGTTCCCACTCCACACTAGCAAGTACCCTATCCAGCTTTTCATAAGTCGGAACATGTAACGAGTTCGCCCATGTAAACTGTCTACTGGTGAGCTCAATTTCTCTCAAATTGAGGCTCTCGATAATCATATTGAACATCATAGACCAACGACCATCGAAATTATCATTATTCTTTTCTTCTCTTCTCCGAATGATATTAAAATCACCCCGACTAGTAGTGGCAGATTTTCATCTCCACAAATCCGCACTAAATCGGCAAGAAAATCGGGTTTAAATTCAGGTTGCGCTGCCCCATATACCGCAACTAGCGACCATCGGAACCCATCCAATTTTGATCTCACCCTGAATTTAACCGAAAAGTCGCCCTGCACCACATTAAGCACCTCTAACGTCTCACACCGTACTCCTAGTAAAATCCCGCCGGATCTTCCTCTAGGCGGTAGAATGTGCCAATCAAAATCTATACCACTGGAAAGGGTTTGAAGGAATTGGGATGTGAAATTATCTCGTCCAGTTTCCAAAAGTGCAACGAAATCTAAGTGGTGCTCTAATGTTGTCTCTGCTAAGAATCTTTGTTTAGCCAAGTCTGCTAGACCTCTGCTATTCCAAAAGAGTCCTTTCATAAGTCATCATGAAATTTTTTCTTAAGTTTAACTCTAGCACTTCTACGTACAGCCAAAGTAGGATAGATTTTCCTCTTCCAGGGACGTTTGGGCTTCTCCTCAACACCCTGCGGGATGATAGAATCATCCAAACCGGACACTGCCTCCTCCATCAAGAGAGGCTCTACCGTGTCTGAGATCTCAACCTCCTCCTCATCTTCAGCCTCGACACTAGGCAGGAGATTATTACAGATATTTGCAAGATCATTTATTCCTAAATTATTCATTTCATTGTCATTCATAGGTTGGATAGAGGCAAGATTACGAATGATCTCAGAAGCTCTCTCCGCTTCCATGTCTAACAGATCATTAACGGATTTGACAACCTCGGTTTCATTTGATCCCAAAGAAATGCCAAAGTCGTTTGCCTTATCAACAATATCATTCTCAGAGAAATGTAAAATTGAACAACTAATATCAAAGGACGTACCTGCAGTAGTATCTGCATGGCGAAGCATGGCGGCCCTCTTGGCACGTGCTAGCTGCAGGTCGTTCGCGTCCGGCTGTCCCTGGATCCGGTTGCTGACACGCCTGCCAGCCGACACTGGATCCGCAATCCCGCCAAAAGCAATGAGATCCTCCGTGGTCCTCTCGCAAAAGGTGTGGTCAGGACTCCCACGTCCCTCCCTTATCGTCGGTGAAGGAGGGTTGGGCGTGGTGGAGTGAAACTCCGCTGCAAGTGTCAAGGGGGAGGAGGACCGTGAAGACGCCTGCTCACTGATCCCGACCCCCTGACTGCTCGCCGGAATGGTCGACCCTCGGCCACCCTGCTCGGCGCAATACTGCGCAGGGGTAACGACACGGGGCTCCTCCCCGCATCTCACCCCCGGCTCGCCACCGTGGATGGAGTGATCCTTTGGGGGGGGGGGGTTATAGCACGGGACTCCTTCCCGCACCTAACCCCCAACTCGACCGGAGACGTCGAAGAAAGTAGGACGCCATAGACCTCCTGTCCAAGCGCCCCTCCCGCCGACAAAAGGTCGGGCTCGCATGTCTGGGTGTGATGGGCGTCTTGCCCATGGCCCCCGCAATCTGCGGCCTCCCCAACAGAATCCACCATCGCGCCTGGAGTAGGCTCTGCGATCGTCACATCACCGACTAGGCACGGCACTGGTGGCAACTCAAGCTCTGTCGGGTCATCTGCCTCGACCCTGGTGCTCCATAACCTACTAGGAGCGGACCCCGGTGTTGGAAATATGCCCTAGAGGCAATAATAAAAGGGGTTATTATTATATTTCCTTGTTCATGATAATTGTCTTTTATTCATGCTATAATTGTATTATCCGGAAATCGTAATACACGTGTGAATACATAGACCATAACATGTCCCTAGTGAGCCTCTAGTTGACTAGCTCGTTGGTCAACAGATAGTCATGGTTTCCTGACTATGGACATTAGATGTCATTGACAACGGGATCACATCATTAGGAGAATGATGTGATGGACAAGACCCAATCCTAAGCATAGCACAAGATCGTGTAGTTCGTTTTGCTAGAGCTTTTTCAATGTCAAGTATCTCTTCCTTAGACCATGAGATCGTGTAACTCCCGGATACCGTAAGAGTGCTTTGGGTGTACCAAACGTCACAACGTAACTGGGTGACTATAAAGGTGCACTACAGGTATCTCCGAAAGTGTCTGTTGGGTTGACACGGATCGAGACTGGGATTTGTCACTCCGTATGACGGAGAGGTATCTCTGGGCCCACTCGGTAATGCATCATCATAATGAGCTCAAAGTGACCAAGTGTTTGGTCACGGGATCATGCATTACGGTACGAGTAAAGTGACTTGCCGGTAACGGGACTGAACGAGGTATTGGGATACCGACGATCGAGTCTCGGGCAAGTAACGTACCGATTGACAAAGGGAATTGTATACGGGGTTGTTCGAATCCTCAACATCGTGGTTCATCCGATGAGATCATCGAGGAGCATGTGGGAACCAACATGGGTATCCAGATCCCGCTGTTGGTTATTGCCCGAGAGTTGTCTCGGTCATGTCTACGTGTCTCCCGAACCCGTAGGGTCTACACACTTAAGGTTCGGTGATGCTAGGGTTGTATGAATATGAGTATGCAGCATACCGAATGTTGTTCGGAGTCCCGGATGAGATCCCGGATGTCACGAGGAGTTCCGGAATGGTCTGGAGGTAAAGAAAACTATATAGGAAGTGGTATTTCGGCCATCGGGAAAGTTTCGGGGTCACCCGGTATTGTACCGGGACCACCAGAAGGGTCCCGGGGGTCCACCGGGTGGGGCCACCCATCCCGGAGGGCCCCAAGGGCCAAAGTGGGGAGGGGAACCAGCCCTTAGTGGGCTGGTGCGCCCCCTAGGCCCACCCCCTGCGCCTAGGGTTGAAACCCTAGGGTGGGGGGGGGGGCGCCCCACTTGCCTCTGGGGGTACTCCACCCCCCTTGGCCGCCGCCCCCTTGGGAGATTAGATCTCCCAGGGCCGGCGCCCCCCCCTGGGGGCCTATATAAAGGGAGGCGGAAGGGGGCAGCCGCACTCTGAAGTCCTGGCGCCCCCTCCCCCTGCTACACCTCTTCCTCCTCCGTCACGTGCTTGGCGAAGCCCTGCTGGAGTGCTGCTGTTCCATCACCACCACGCCGTTGTGCTGCTGCTGGAGCCATCATCATCAACCTCTCCTTCCCCCTTGCTGGATCAAGACGGAGGAGACGTTACGCTGACCGTACATGTGTTGAACGCGGAGGTTCCATCCGTTCGGCGCTAGGATCTCCGGTGATAGGATCACGACGAGAACGACTACTTCAACCCCGTTCTTTTGAATGCTTCCGCGCGATCTACAAAGTGGTATGTAGATGCAATCTCTCTCCCATGACTCGTTGCTTAGATGAACTCATAGATGGATCTTGGTGAAACCGTAGGAAATTTTTTAATTTTCTGCAATGTTCCCCAACAGTGGCATCATGAGCTAGGTCTATGCGTAGTTCTCTATTGCACGAGTACAACACAATTTTGTTGTGGGCGTAGATCTTATCAACTTGCTTGCCACTACTAGTCTTATCTTGCTTCAGCGGTATTGTGGGATGAAGCGGCCCGGACCAACCTTACACGTACGCTTACGTGAGACTAGTTCCACCGACTGACATGCACTAGTTGCATAAGGTGGCTGGCGGGTGTCTGTCTCTCCCACTTTAGTTGGAGCGGATTCGATGAAAAGGGTCCTTATGAAGGGTAAATAGAAGTTGACAAGATCATGTTGTGGTTATTCGTAGGTAAGAAAACGTTCTTGCTAGAACCCAATTGCAGCCACGTAAAAGATGCAACAACAATTAGAGGACGTCTAACTTGTTTTTGCAGCAATTGTCATGTGACGTGATATGGCCAGAAGTTGTGATGAATGATGAATGATATATTGTGACGTATGAGATCATGTTCTTGTAATAGGAATCATGACTTGCATGTCGATGAGTATGACAACAGGCAGGAGCCATAGGAGTTGTCTTTATTTTTTGTATGACCTGCGTGTCATTGAAGAACGCCATGTAAATTACTTTACTTTATTGCTAAATGCGTTAGCCATAGAAGTAGAAGTAGTCGTTGGCGTGACAACTTCATGAAGACACAATGATGGAGATCATGATGATGGAGATCATGATGATGGAGATCATGATGATGGAGATCATGGTGTCATGCCGGTGACGAAGATGATCATGGAGCCCCGAAGATGGAGATCGAAGGAGCTATATGATATTGGCCATATCATGTCACTACTATATAATTGCATGTGATGCTTATTATGTTTTATGCATCTTGTTTACTTAGAACGACGGTAGTAAATAAGATGATCCCTTATAATAATTTCAAGAAAGTGTTCCCCCTAACTGTGCACCGTTGCTAAAGTTCGTCGTTTCGAAGCACCACGTGATGATCGGGTGTGATAGATCCTTACGTTCACATACAATGGGTGTAAGACAAATTTACACATGCAGAACACTTAGGGTTAACTTGACGAGCCTAGCATGTACAGACATGGCCTCGGAACACAAGAGACCGAAAGGTCGAACATGAGTCGTATAGAAGATACGATCAACATGGAGATGTTCACCGATGATGACTAGTCCGTCTCACGTGATGATCGGACACGGCCTAGTCGACTCGGATCGTGTAACACTTAGATGACTAGAGGGATGTCTAATCTGAGTGGGAGTTCATTAAATAATTTGATTAGATGAACTTAATTATCATGAACTTAGTCTAAAACTTTTGCAAAATATGTCTTGTAGATCAAATGGCCAATGCTCATGTCAACATGAACTTCAACGCGTTCCTAGAGAAAACCAAGCTGAAAGATGATGGCAGCAACTATACGGACTGGGTCCGGAACCTGAGGATCATCCTCATAGCTGCCAGGAAACAATATGTCCTAGAAGGACCGCTAGGTGATGCACCCGTCCCAGAGAACCAAGACATTATGAATGCTTGGCAGTCTCGCGCTGATGATTACTCCCTCGTTCAGTGCGGCATGCTTTACAGCTTAGAACCGGGGCTCCAAAAGCGTTTTGAGCAACACGGAGCATATGAGATGTTCGAGGAGCTGAAACTAGTTTTCCAAGCTCATGCCCGGGTCGAGAGATATGAAGTCTCCGACAAGTTCTATAGTTGTAAGATGGAGGAAAATAGTTCTGTCAGTGAGCATATACTCAAAATGTCTGGGTTGCACAACCGCCTGTCCCAGCTGGACATTAACCTCCCGGATGAGGCGGTCATTGACAGAATTCTTCAGTCGCTCCCACCAAGCTACAAGAGCTTTGTGATGAACTACAATATGCAGGGGATGGTAAAGACCATTCCTGAAGTATTTTCAATGCTGAAGTCAGCAGAGGTTGAAATCAAGAAAGAACATCAAGTTGATGGTCAATAAGACCACTAAGTTCAAGAAGGGCAAGGGTAAGAAGAACTTCAAGAAGGACGGCAAAGATGTTGCCGCGCCCGGTAAGCCAGTTGCCGGGAAGAAGTCAAAGAATGGACCCAAGCCTGAAACTAAGTGCTTTTATTGCAAGGGGAAGGGTCACTGGAAGCGGAACTGCCCCAAATACTTAGCGGACAAGAAGGCCGGCAACACTAAAGGTATATTTGATATACATGTAATTGATGTGTACCTTACCAGTACTCGTAGTAACTCCTGGGTATTTGATACCGGTGCCGTTGCTCACATATTGTAACTCACAGCAGGAGCTGCGGAATAAGCGGAGACTGGCGAAGGACGAGGTGACGATGCGCGTCGGGAATGGTTCCAAGGTCGATGTGATCGCCGTCGGCACGCTACCTCTACATTTACCTACAGGATTAGTTTTAAACCTCAATAATTGTTATTTAGTGCCAAGTTTGAGCATGAACATTGTATCTGGATCTCGTTTAATACGAGATGGCTACTCATTTAAATCCGAGAATAATGGTTGTTCTATTTATATGAGAGATATGTTTTATGGTCATGCCCCGATGGTCAATGGTTTATTCTTAATGAATCTCGAACGTAATATTACACATATTCATAGCGTGAATACCAAAAGATGTAAAGTTGATAACGATAGTCCCACATACTTGTGGCACTGCCGCCTTGGTCACATTGGTGTCAAGCGCATGAAGAAGCTCCATGCTGATGGACTTTTAGAGTCTCTCGATTATGAATCATTTGACACATGCGAACCATGCCTCATGGGCAAAATGACCAAGACTCCGTTCTCCGGAACAATGGAGCGAGCAACCAACTTGTTGGAAATCATACATACCGATGTGTGCGGTCCAATGAGCGTTGAGGCTCGCGGAGGATATCGTTATGTTCTCACTCTCACTGATGACTTGAGTAGATATGGGTATGTCTACTTGATGAAACACAAGTCTGAGACCTTTGAAAAGTTCAAGGAATTTCAGAATGAAGTAGAGAATCAACGTGACCGAAAGATAAAGTTCTTACGATCGGATCGTGGAGGAGAATATTTAAGTCACGAATTTGGTACACACTTAAGAAAATGTGGAATCGTTTCACAACTCACGCCGCCTGGAACACCTCAGCGTAACGGTGTGTCCGAACGTCGTAATCGCACTCTATTGGATATGGTGCGATCTATGATGTCTCTTACCGATTTACCGCTATCATTTTGGGGATACGCTCTAGAGACAGCTACATTCACTTTAAATAGGGCACCGTCTAAATCCGTTGAGACGACACCGTATGAATTATGGTTTGGGAAGAAACCTAAGCTGTCGTTTCTAAAAGTTTGGGGATGCGATGCTTATGTCAAGAAACTTCAACCTGAAAAGCTCGAACCCAAGTCGGAAAAATGCGTCTTCATAGGATACCCTAAATAAACCATTGGGTATACCTTCTACTTAAGATCCGAAGGCAAGATCTTTGTTGCCAAGAACCGATCCTTTCTGGAAAAAGAGTTTCTCTCGAAAGAAGTAAGTGGGAGGAAAGTAGAACTCGATTAAGTACTACCTCTTGAACGGGATAGTAGTGCAGCTCAGGAAAATGTTCCTGTGATGCCTACACCAACTGAAGAGGAAAATAATGATGATGATCAAGGTACTTCGGATCAAGTTGCTACTGAACTTCATAGGTCCACAAGGACACGTTCCGCACCAGAGTGGTACAGCAACCCTGTCCTGGAAATCATGTTGTTGGACAACGGTGAACCTTCGAACTATGAAGAAGCAATGGCGGGCCCAGATTCCAACAAATGGCTAGAAGCCATGAAATCCGAGATAGAATCCATGTATGAAAACAAAGTATGGACTTTGACTGACTTGCCCGATGATCGGCGAGCGATAGAAAACAAATGGATCTTTAAGAAGAAGACGGACGCGGATGGAAATGTCACCATCTATAAAGCTCGACTTGTCGCTAAGGGTTATCGGCAAGTTCAAGGGATTGACTACGATGAGACTTTCTCTCCCGTAGCGAAGCTTAAGTCCGTCCGAATCATGTTAGCAATTGCCGCATACTATGATTATGAGATATGGCAGATGGACGTCAAAACGGCATTCCTTAACGGGCATCTTAAGGAATAAATGTATATGATGCAGCCGGAGGGTTTTGTCGATCCTAAGAATGCTAACAAAGTATGCAAGCTCCAGCGATCCATTTATGGGCTGGTGCAAGCATCTCGGAGTTGGAACATTCTCTTTGATGAGATGATCAAAGCGTTTGGGTTTACGCAGACTTATGGAGAAGCCTGCGTTTACAAGAAAGTGAGTGGGAGCTCTGTAGCATTTCTCATATTATATGTAGATGACATACTTTTGATGGGAAATGATATAGAATTCTTGGACAACATTAAGGCCTACTTGAATAAGTGTTTTTCACTGAAGGACCTTGGAGAAGCTGCTTATATATTAGGCATCAAGATCTATAGGGATAGATCGAGATGCCTCATAGGTCTTTCACAAAGCACATACCTTGATAAGATTTTGAAGAAGTTCAAAATGGATCAGTCCAAGAAAGGGTTCTTGCCTGTACTGCAAGGTGTGAGATTGAGCTCGGCTCAATGCCCGACCACGGCAAAAGATAAAGAAGAGATGAGCGTCATCCCCTATGCCTCAGCCATAGGATCTATTATGTATGCCATGCTGTGTACCAGACCTGATGTAAACCTTGCCGTAAGTTTGGTAGGAAGGTACCAAAGTAATCCCGGCAAGGAACACTGGACAGCAGTCAAGAATATCCTGAAGTACCTGAAAAGGACAAAGGACATGTTTCTCGTTTATGGAGGTGACGAAGAGCTTGTCGTAAAGGGTTACGTCGACGCTAGCTTCGACACAGATCTGGATGACTCTAAGTCACAAACCGGATACGTGTATATGTTGAATGGTGGAGCAGTAAGCTGGTGCAGCTACAAGCAGAGCGTCGTGGTGGGATCTACATGTGAAGCGGAGTACATGGCAGCCTCGGAGGCAGCGCATGAAGCAATATGGGTGAAGGAGTTCATCACCGACCTAGGAGTCATACCCAATGCATCGGGGCCGATCAAACTCTTCTGTGACAACACTGGAGCTATTGCCCTTGCCAAAGAGCCCAGGTTTCACAAGAAGACCAGGCACATCAAGCGTCGCTTCAACTCCATCCGTGAAAATGTTCAAGATGGAGACATAGATATTTGCAAAGTACATACGGATCCGAATGTCGCAGATGCGTTGACTAAACCTCTCTCGCGAGCAAAACATGATCAACACCAGAACTCTATGGGTGTTCCATTCATCACAATGTAACTAGATTATTGACTCTAGTGCAAGTGGGAGACTGTTGGAAATATGCCCTAGAGGCAATAATAAAAGGGGTTATTATTATATTTCCTTGTTCATGATAATTGTCTTTTATTCATGCTATAAATGTATTATCCGGAAATCGTAATACACGTGTGAATACATAGACCATAACATGTCCCTAGTGAGCCTCTAGTTGACTAGCTCGTTGGTCAACAGATAGTCATGGTTTCCTGACTATGGACATTAGATGTCATTGACAACGGGATCACATCATTAGGAGAATGATGTGATGGACAAGACCCAATCCTAAGCATAGCACAAGATCGTGTAGTTCGTTTTGCTAGAGCTTTTTCAATGTCAAGTATCTCTTCCTTAGACCATGAGATCGTGTAACTCCCGGATACCGTAAGAGTGCTTTGGGTGTACCAAACGTCACAACATAACTGGGTGACTATAAAGGTGCACTACAGGTATCTCCGAAAGTGTCTATTGGGTTGACACAGATCGAGACTGGGATTTGTCACTCCGTATGACGGAGAGGTATCTCTGGGCCCACTCGGTAATGCATCATCATAATGAGCTCAAAGTGACCAAGTGTTTGGTCACGGGATCATGCATTACGGTACGAGTAAAGTGACTTGCCGGTAACGGGACTGAACGAGGTATTGGGATACCGACGATCGAGTCTCGGGCAAGTAACGTACCGATTGACAAAGGGAATTGTATACGGGGTTGTTCGAATCCTCGACATCGTGGTTCATCCGATGAGATCATCGAGGAGCATGTGGGAACCAACATGGGTATCCAGATCCCGCTGTTGGTTATTGCCCGAGAGCTGTCTCGGTCATGTCTACGTGTCTCCCGAACCCGTAGGGTCTACACAATTAAGGTTCGGTGACGCTAGGGTTGTATGAATATGAGTATGCAGCATACCGAATGTTGTTTGGAGTCCCGGATGAGATCCCGGACGTCACGAGGAGTTCCGGAATGGTCCGGATGTTGGAAATATGCCCTAGAAGCAATAATAAAAGTGTTATTATTATATTTCTTTGTTCATGATAATAGTCTTTTATTCATGCTATAACTGTATTATCCGGAAATCGTAATACACGTGTGAATACATAGACCACAATATGTCCCTAGTGAGCCTCTAGTTGACTAGCTCGTTGTGATCAACAGATAGTCATGGTTTCCTGGCTATGGACATTGGATGTCGTTGATAACGGGATCACATCATTAGGAGAATGATGTGATGGACAAGACCCAATCCTAAGCATAGCACAAAGGTCGGTTAGTTCGTTTGCTAGAGCTTTTCCAATGTCAAGTATCTCTTCCTTCGACCATGAGATCGTGTAACTCCCGGATACCGTAGGAGTGCTTTGGGTGTACCAAACGTCACAACGTAACTGGGTGACTATAAAGGTGCATTACGGGTATCTCCGAAAGTGTCTGTTGGGTTGACACGGATTGAGACTGGGATTTGTCACTCCGTATGACGGAGAGGTATCTCTGGGCCCACTCGGTAATGCATCATCATAATGAGCTCAAAGTGACCAAGTGGTTGATCACGGGATCATGCATTACGGTACGAGTAAAGTGACTTGCCGGTAACGAGACTGAACAAGGTATTGGGATACTGACGATCGGGTCTCGGGCAAGTAACGTACCGATTGACAAAGGGAATTGTATACAGGGTTTTAATCGAATCCTCGACATCGTGGTTCAACCGATGAAATCATCGAGGAGCATGTGGGATCCAACATGGGTATCCAGATCCCGCTGTTGGTTATTGCCCGAGAGTCGTCTCGGTCATGTCTGCATGACTCCCGAACCCGTAGGGTCTACACACTTAAGGTTCGGTGACGCTAGGGTTATTAGGAAGACTAGTATGTGACTACCGAATGTTGTTCGGAGTCCCGGATGAGATCCCGGACGTCACGAGGAGTTCCGGAATAGTCCGGAGGTAAAGATTTATATATGGAAAGTGTTGGAAATATGCCCTAGAGGCAATAATAAAAGTGTTATTATTATATTTCTTTGTTCATGATAATAGTCTTTTATTCATGCTATAACTGTATTATCCGGAAATCGTAATACACGTGTGAATACATAGACCACAATATGTCCCTAGTGAGCCTCTAGTTGACTAGCTCGTTGTGATCAACAGATAGTCATGGTTTCCTGGCTATGGACATTGGATGTCGTTGATAACGGGATCACATCATTAGGAGAATGATGTGATGGACAAGACCCAATCCTAAGCATAGCACAAAGATCGTGTAGTTCGTTTGCTAGAGCTTTGCCAATGTCAAGTATCTCTTCCTTTGACCATGAGAGCGTGTAACTCCTGGATACCGTAGGAGTGCTTTGGGTGTATCAAACGTCACAACGTAACTGGGTGACTATAAAGGTGCACTACAGGTATCTCCGAAAGTATCTATTGTTTTATGCGGATCGAGACTGGGATTTGTCACTCCGTGTAAACGGAGAGGTATCTCTGGGCCCACTCGGTAGGACATCATCATATGCGCAATGTGACCAAGGAGTTGATCACGGGATGATGTGTTACGGAACGAGTAAAGTGACTTGCCGGTAACGAGATTGAACAAGGTATTGGATACCGACGATCGAATCTCGGGCAAGTAACATACCGATAGACAAAGGGAATTGAATACGGGATTGATTAAGTCCTTGACATCGTGGTTCATCCGATGAGATCATCGTGGAACATGTGGGAGCCATCATGGGTATCCAGATCCCGCTGTTGGTTATTGACCGGAGAACGTCTCGGTCATGTCTGCATGTCTCCCGAACCCGTAGGGTCTACACACTTAAGGTTCGATGACGCTAGGGTTATAAAGGAAGCTTGTATGTGGTTACCGAATGTTGTTCGGAGTCCCGGATGAGATCCCGGACGTCACGAGGAGTTCCGGAATGGTCCGGAGGTAAAGATTTATATATGGGAAGTCCTGTTTTGGTCACCGGAAAAGTTTCGGGCGATATCGGTAATGTACCGGGACCACCGGGAGGGTCCCGGGGGTCCACCAAGTGGGGCCACCTGCCCCAGAAGGTTGCGTGGGCCAAGTGTGGGAGGGGACCAGCCCCTAGGAGGGCTGGTGCGCCCCCCACAAGGGGCCAAGGCGCAAGGGAGAGTGGGAGGGGGCAAACCCTAGTCCAGATGGGCCTTAAGGCCCACCTAGTGGGCGCCTCCCCTCTCTCCCCCTCTTGGCCGCCTCCCCAAGTCCCATCTAGGGCTGGCCGCACCCCTTGGGGTGGGAAACCCTAAAGGGGGCGCAGCCCCCTTCTCCCCTATATAAATAGAGGCCTGGGGCTGCCCATAACACATGAGAACTTCTCCCTCTTGGTGCAGCCCTGCCTCTCCTCCTCCTCCTCTCCCATGGTGCTTGGCGAAGCCCTGCTGGATTGCCACGCTCCTCCATCACCACCACGCCGTTGTGCTGCTGTTGGATGGAGTCTTCCTCAACCTCTCCCTCTCTCCTTGCTGGATCAAGGCGTGGGAGACGTCACCGGGCTGTACGTGTGTTGAACGCGGAGGTGCCGTCCGTTCGGCACTTGATCATCGGTGATTTGAATCACGACGAGTACGACTTCATCAACCCCGTTCACTTGAACGCTTCCGCTTAGCGATCTACAAGGGTATGTAGATGCACTCTCCTTCCCCTCGTTGCTGGTCTCTCCATAGAATAGATCTTGGTGACACGTAGGAAAATTTTGAATTTCTGCTACGTTCCCCAACAGTGGCATCATGAGCTAGGTCTATTGCGTAGATTCTTTGCACGAGTAGAACACAAAGTAGTTGTGGGCGTTGATGTTGTTCAATATGCTTACCGTTACTAGTCCAATCTTGTTTCGACGGTATTGTGGGATGAAGCGGCCCGGACCGACCTTACACGTACTCTTACGTGAGACAGGTTCCACCGACTGACATGCACTTGGTGCATAAGGTGGCTAGCGGGTGCCAGTCTCTCCCACTTTAGTCGGAACGGATTCGATGAAAAGGGTCCTTATGAAGGGTAAATAGCAATTGGCATATCACGTTGTGGTTTTGCGTAGGTAAGAAACGTTCTTGCTAGAAACCCATAGCAGCCACGTAAAACATGCAAACAACAATTAGAGGACGTCTAACTTGTTTTTGCAGGGTATGCTATGTGATGTGATATGGCCAAGAAGAATGTGATGAATGATATGTGATGTATGAGATTGATCATGTTCTTGTAATAGGATTCACGACTTGCATGTCGATGAGTATGACAACCGGCAGGAGCCATAGGAGTTGTCTTTATTTATTGTATGACCTGCGTGTCATTGAAGAACGCCATGTAACTACTTTACTTTATTGCTAAACGCGTTAGCCATAGAAGTAGAAGTAGTCGTTGGCGTGACAACTTCATGAAGACACGATGATGGAGATCATGATGATGGAGATCATGGTGTCATGCCGGTGACAAGATGATCATGGAGCCCCGAAGATGAAGATCAAAGGAGCTATATGATATTGGCCATATCATGTCACTACTCTATTTGATTGCATGTGATGTTTATCATGTTTATGCATCTTGTTTGCTTAGAACGACGGTAGTAAATAAGATGATCCCTTACAACAATTTCAAGAAGTGTTCTCCCCTAACTGTGCACCGTTGCTACAGTTCGTCGCTTCTAAGCACCACGTGATGATCGGGTGTGATGGATTCTTACGTTCACATACAACGGGTGTAAGACAGTTTTACACAGCGAAAACACTTAGGGTTAACTTGACGAGCCTAGCATGTACAGACATGGCCTCGGAACACGGAGACCGAAAGGTCGAGCATGAGTCGTATAGTAGATACGATCAACATGAAGATGTTCACCGATGATGACTAGTCCGTCTCACGTGATGATCGGACACGGCCTAGTTGACTCGGATCATGTAATCACTTAGATGACCAGAGGGATGTCTATCTGAGTGGGAGTTCATAAGATGAACTTAATTATCCTGAACATAGTCAAAAGACTTTTGCAAATTATGTCGTAAGCTCGCGCTTTAGTTCTACTGTTTAGATATGTTCCTAGAGAAAATATAGTTGAAAGTTGATAGTAGCAATTATGCGGAACAGTAGAAAGCTTATGTCCTTAATGCACTGCTCAGTGTGCTGAACCCCAAACGTTGTTTGTGGATGTTGCGAACATCGGACATACACGTTTGATAACTACGTGATAGTTCAGTTAAACGGTTTAGAGTTGAGGCACGAAAGACGTTTTTGAAACATCGCGGAACATATGAGATGTTTCAAGGGCTGAAATTGGGATTTCAGGCTCGTGCCCACGTCAAGAGGTATAAGACCTCCGACGATTTTCTTAGCCTATAAACTAAGGGAGAAAAGCTCAATCGTTGAGCTTGTGCTCAGATTGTCTGAGTACAACAATCACTTGAATCGAGTGGGAGTTGATCTTCCAGATGAGATAGTGATGTTTCTCCAAAGTCATTGCCACCAAGCTACTAGAGCTTCGTGATGAACTATAACATATCAGGGATTGATATGATGATCCTTGAGGTATTCGCGATGTTTGACACCGCGAAAGTAGAAATCAAGAAGGAGCATCAATTATTGATGGTTGGTGAAACCACTAGTTTCAAGAAGGGCAAGGGCAGGAAGGGATACTTCATGAAACGGCAAATCAGCTGCTGCTCCAGTGAAGAAACCCAAGGTTGAACCCAAACCCGAGACTAAGTGCTTCTGTAATAAGGGGAACAGCCACTGGAGCAGAATTACCCTAGATACTTGGTAGATAAGAAGGCTGGCAAGGTCGATAGAAGTATATTGGATATACATTGTGTTGATGTGTACTTTACTAGTACTCCTAGTAGCACCAGGGTATTAGATACCGGTTCGGTTGCTAAGTGTTAGTAACTCGAAATAAAGAGCTACGGAATAAACGGAGACTAGCTAAAAGTGAGCTGACGATATATGTTGGAAGTGTTTCCAAGTTTGATGTGATCAAACATCGCACGCTCCCTCTACCATCAAGATTAGTATTAAACCTGAATGGTTTATTGAATCTCGATCGTAGTGATACACATTTTCATGCCAAAAGATATAAGATAGTAATGATAGTGCCACTTACTTGTGGCACTGCCATGTAAGTCATATTGGTATAAAACGCATGAAGAAGCTCCATGTTGATGGATCTTTAGACTCACTCGTTTTTGAAAAGTTTGAGACATGCGAACCGTGTCTATTGGTGTATACGCATGAAGAAACTCCATGCAGATGGATCGTTTGGACTCACTTGATTTTGAATCACTTGAGATATGCAAATCATACCACATGGGCAAGATGACTGAAAAGCCTCGGTTTCAGTAAGATGGAACAAGATAGCAACTTGTTGGAAGTAACACATTTTGATGTGTGCAGTCCAATGAGTGCTGAGGCATGCAGTGAATGTCGTTATGTTCTTACTTCACAGATGATTCAAGTAGATGTTGAGTATATTTACTTGATGAAACACAAGTCTGAATTATTGAATGGTTCAAGTAATTTCAGAGTGAAGTTGAAGATCATTCGTGACAAGAGGATAAAATGTCTATGATATGATCATAGAGATGAATATCTGAGTTACGAGTTTTGGCACACAATTAAGACATTGTGGAAATTGTTTCGCAATTAATACCGCCTGGAACACCATAGTGTGATGGTGTGTCCGAACATCATAGTTGCACCCTATTGGATATGGTGCGTACCATGATGTCTCTTATCGAATTACCACTATTGTTCATGGGTTAGGCATTAGAGACAACCACATTCACTTTAAATAGGGCACCACGTAATTCCGTTGAGATGACACCGTATGAATTATGGTTTAGAGAAACCTAAGTTGTCGTTTCTTAAAGGTTTGGGGCTGCGACGCTTATGTGAAAAAGTTTCAGGATTGATAAGCTCGAACCCAAAGCGGATAAAATGCATCTTCATAGGACACCCAAAACAGTTGGGTATACCTCCTAATTCAGATCCGAAAGCAATATGGATTGTTTCTTGAATCGGGTCCTTTCTCGAGGAAAGGTTTCTCTCGAAAGAGTTGAGTGGGAGGATGGTGGAGACTTGATATGGTTATTGAACCATCACTTCAACCAGTGTGTATCAGGGCACAGGAAGTTGTTCATGTGGCACCTACACCAATTGAAGTAGAAGCTTATGATAGTGATCATGAAGTTTCGGATCAAGTCACTGCCGTACCTCGTAGGGTGACAAGGATACGTACTACTTCAGAGTGGTACAGTAATCCTGTCTTGAAGGTCATGTTGCTAGACAACAATGAACCTACGAGCTATGGAGAAGCGATGGTGGGCCCAAATTCCGACAAATGGTTAGAAGCCATGAAATCCGAGATAGGATCCATGTATGAGGACAAAGCATGGACTTTGGTGGACTTGCCCGATGATCGGCAAGCCATTGAGATAAATGGATCTTTAAGAAGAAGACGGACGTGGACGGTAATGTCACCGTCTATGAAGCTCGACTTGTGGCGAAGAGTTTTTTCACAAGTTCAAGGAGTTGACTACGATGAGATTTTCTCATCCGTAGCGATGCTTAAGTCCGCCGGAATCATGTTAGCATAAGCTGCATTTATGAAATCTGGCAGATGGATGTCAAAACGAGTTTCCTTACCAGTTTTCGTAAGGAAAGGTTGTATGTGATACAATCAGAAAAGTTTTGTCGATCCTAAGGATGCTAAAAGGTATGCTGGCTCCAGCGATCCTTCTAAGGACTGGAGTGAGCATCTCGAAGTTGGAATGTATGCTTTGATGATGATCAAAGATTTTGGTGTATACAAAGTTTATGAGAAACTGGTATTTCCAAAGAAGTGAGTGGGAGCACTATAGAATTTCTGATGAGTATATGTTGTTGACATATTGTTAATCAGAAATGACGTAGAATTTCTGGAAAGCATATAGGGTTATTTGAAAAGTGTTTTTCAATGGAAAACCTGGATTAAGCTACTTGAACGTTGAGCATCAAGATCTATAAGGATGGATCAAAACGCTTAATGGTACTTTCAAATGAGCAGATACCTTGACATGATCTTGAAGGTATTCAAGATGGATCAGTCAAAGAAGAAGTTCTTGCCTGAGTTGTAAGGTACAAAGTTAAGACATAAAGCTCGACCATGGCAGAATAGAGAGAAAGGACGAAGGTCGTCTCCTATGCTTAAGACATAGGCTCTACAATATGCTATGCTGTGTACCGCACCTGAAGTGTGCCTTGCCATGAGTTAGTCAAGGGGTACAAGAGTGATCCAAGAATGGATCACATATAGCGGTCAAAGTTATCCTTAGTAACTAGTGGACTAAGGAATTTTCTCGATTATGGAGGTGGTAAAAGAGTTCGTCGTAAAGGTTACGTCGATGCAAGCTTAACACCTATTCGGATAGCTCTAAGTAGAGATACCGGATACATATAATGGGGCAACAATTTAGAATAGCTCCAAGTGGAACAGTTATTTGGAATGGCTCCAAATAGAACGTGGTAGCTACATCTAGGAGATGACATAGAGATTTGTAAAGCACACACGGATCTGAAAGGTTCAGACCCGTTGACTAAAAACCTCTCTCACAAGCAACATGATCAAACCCAAGACTCTTTGGATGTTGGTCACATGGTGATGTGACCTGTCAGTGTTAATCACATGGTGATGTGAACTAGATTATTGACTCTAGTGCAAGTGGGAGACTGTTGGAAATATGCCCTAGAGGCAATAATAAAAGTGTTATTATTATATTTCTTTGTTCATGATAATAGTCTTTTATTCATGCTATAACTGTATTATCCGGAAATCGTAATACACGTGTGAATACATAGACCACAATATGTCCCTAGTGAGCCTCTAGTTGACTAGCTCGTTGTGATCAACAGATAGTCATGGTTTCCTGGCTATGGACATTGGATGTCGTTGATAACGGGATCACATCATTAGGAGAATGATGTGATGGACAAGACCCAATCCTAAGCATAGCACAAAGATCGTGTAGTTCGTTTGCTAGAGCTTTGCCAATGTCAAGTATCTCTTCCTTTGACCATGAGAGCGTGTAACTCCTGGATACCGTAGGAGTGCTTTGGGTGTATCAAATGTCACAACGTAACTGGGTGACTATAAAGGTGCACTACAGGTATCTCCGAAAGTATCTATTGTTTTATGCGGATCGAGACTAGGATTTGTCACTCCGTGTAAACGGAGAGGTATCTCTGGGCCCACTCGGTAGGACATCATCATATGCGCAATGTGACCAAGGAGTTGATCACGGGATGATGTGTTACGGAACGAGTAAAGTGACTTGCCGGTAACGAGATTGAACAAGGTATTGGATACCGACGATCGAATCTCGGGCAAGTAACATACCGATAGACAAAGGGAATTGAATACGGGATTGATTAAGTCCTTGACATCGTGGTTCATCCGATGAGATCATCGTGGAACATGTGGGAGCCATCATGGGTATCCAGATCCCGCTGTTGGTTATTGACCGGAGAACGTCTCGGTCATGTCTGCATGTCTCCCGAACCCGTAGGGTCTACACACTTAAGGTTCGATGACGCTAGGGTTATAAAGGAAGCTTGTATGTGGTTACCGAATGTTGTTCGGAGTCCCGGATGAGATCCCGGACGTCACGAGGAGTTCCGGAATGGTCCGGAGGTAAAGATTTATATATGGGAAGTCCTGTTTTGGTCACCGGAAAAGTTTCGGGCGATATCGGTAATGTACCGGGACCACTGGGAGGGTCCCGGGGGTCCACCAAGTGGGGCCACCTGCCCCAGAAGGTTGCGTGGGCCAAGTGTGGGAGGGGACCAGCCCCTAGGAGGGCTGGTGCGCCCCCCACAAGGGGTCCAAGGCGCAAGGGAGAGTGGGAGGGGGCAAACCCTAGTCCAGATGGGCCTTAAGGCCCACCTAGTGGGCGCCTCCCCTTTCTCCCCCTCTTGGCCGCCTCCCCAAGTCCCATCTAGGGCTGGCCGCACCCCTTGGGGTGGGAAACCCTAAAGGGGGCGCAGCCCCCTTCTCCCCTATATAAATAGAGGCCTGGGGCTGCCCATAACACATGAGAACTTCTCCCTCTCTTGGTGCAGCCCTGCCTCTCCTCCTCCTCCTCTCCCATGGTGCTTGGCGAAGCCCTGCTGGATTGCCACGCTCCTCCATCACCACCACGCTGTTGTGCTGCTGTTGGATGGAGTCTTCCTCAACCTCTCCCTCTCTCCTTGCTGGATCAAGGCATGGGAGACGTCACCGGGCTGTACGTGTGTTGAACGCGGAGGTGCCGTCCATTCGGCACTTGATCATCAGTGATTTGAATCACGACGAGTATGACTTCATCAACCCTGTTCACTTGAACGCTTCCGCTTAGCGATCTACAAGGGTATGTAGATGCACTCTCCTTACCCTCGTTGCTGGTCTCTTCATAGAATAGATCTTGGTGACATGTAGGAAAATTTTGAATTTCTGCTACGTTCCCCAACAGAAAGTGGTGAAACGGACACCAGAAAGTTTCGGGGGCATACCAGTATTGTACCGGGGCCACCGGAAGGTTTCCGGGGGTCCACCGGGAGGGGCCACCCCTCCCGGGGGGCCACATGGGCTGTGTGGGAGAGGGAGCCAGCCCCTAGTGGGCTGGGCGCGCCTCCCCACCTTGGCCCATGCGGCTAGGGCTTGGGAGGGGGAAACCCTAAAGGGGGCGCCCCCTAGCTTGGGGGGCAATCCTCCCTCCCTTTGGCCGCCGCCCCCCCTAGGGTTTTCCCTAGAGGGCCGGCCCCCTTGCCCCTTCCCCTATATATAGAGGGGTGAGGGGAGGGCTGCAATACACCACATCCAAAGGCGCAGCCACTCCCCTCCCCAACTCCTCTCCTCCTCCGTTAAGCGCTTGGCGAAGCCCTGTCGGAGTACTGCTGCACCAACACCACCACGCCGTCGTGCTGCCGTTGGAGCGAGCTTCCTCAACCTCTCCTTCCCCCTTGCTGGATCAAGAAGGAGGAGACGTCTCCCGTCCCGTACGTGTGTTGAACGCGGAGGTGCTGTCCGTTCAGCACTTGGACATCGGTGATTCGAATCACGTCGAGTACGACTCCATCATCACCGCTCCCTCGAATGCTTCCGCACTCGATCTACAAGTGGTATGTAGATGCAAACTCTTCCCCTTGACTCGTTGCTTAGATGAACTCATAGATGGATCTTGGTGAAACCGTAGGAAAATTTTTAATTTTCTGCAACGTTCCCCAACAGTGGCATCATGAGCTAGGTCTATGCGTAGTTCTCTTTGCACGAGTAGAACACAATTTTGTTGTGGGCGTGGATCTTGTCAACTTACTTGCCTCTACTAGTCTTTTCTTGCTTCAACGGTATTGTGGGATGAAGCGGCCCGGACCAACCTTACACGTATGCTTACGTGAGACCGGTTCCACCGATTGACATGCACTAGTTGCATAAGGTGGCTGGCGGGTGTCTGTCTCTCCCACTTTAGTTGGAGCGGATTCGATGAAAAGGGCCCTTATGAAGGGTAAATAGAAGTTGACAAAATCACGTTGTGGTTATTCGTAGGTAAGAAAACGTTCTTGCTAGAACCCAATTGCAGCCACGTAAAAGATACAACAACAATTAGAGGACGTCTAACTTGTTTTTGCAGCGATTGATCATGTGATGTGATATGGCCAGAAGTTGTGATGAATGATGAATTGTGATGTATGAGATCATGTTCTTGTAATAGGATTCATGACTTGCATGTCGATGAGTATGACAACCGGCAGGAGCCATAGGAGTTGTCTTTATTTTTGTATGACCTGCGTGTCATTGAAGAACGCCATGTAAACCACTTTACATTATTTCTAAACGCGTTAGCCATAGAAGTAGAAGTAGTCGTTGGCGTGACAACTTCATGAAGACACGATGATGGAGATCATGATGATGGAGATCATGGTGTCAAGCCGGTGACAAGATGATCATGGAGCCCCGAAGATGGAGATCAATGGAGCTATATGATATTGGCCATATCATGTCACAACTATATAATTGCATGTGATGTTTATTATGTTTATGCATCTTGTTTACTTAGGACGACGGTAGTAAATAAGATGATCCCTTACAAAAATTTCAAGAAGTGTTCTCCCCTAACTGTGCACCGTTGCTACAGTTCGTCGCTTCTAAGCACCACGTGATGATCGGGTGTGATGGATTCTTACGTTCACATACAACGGGTGTAAGACAGTTTTACACAGCGAAAACACTTAGGGTTAACTTGACGAGCCTAGCATGTACAGACATGGCCTCGGAACACGGAGACCGAAAGGTCGAACACGAGTCGTATGGAAGATACGATCAACATGAAGATGTTCACCGACGATGACTAGTCCGTCTCACGTGATGATCGGACACGGGCTAGTTGACTCAGATCGTGTGACACTTAGATGACTAGAGGGATGTCTAATCTAAGTGGGAGTTCATAATTTGATTAGAACTTTATTATCATGAACTTAGTCTAAAACCTTTGCAAATATGTCTTGTAGATCAAATGGCCAACGCTAATGTCAACATGAACTTCAACGCGTTCCTAGAGAAAACCAAGCTGAAAGATGATGGCAGCAACTATACGGACTGGGTCCGGAATCTGAGGATCATCCTCATAGCTTCCAGGAAGCAATATGTCCTAGAAGGACCGCTAGGTGACGCACCCGTCCCAGAGAACCAAGACATTATGAATGCTTGGCAAACTCGTGCTGATGATTACTCCCTCGTTCAGTGCGGCATGCTTTACAGCTTAGAACCGGGGCTCCAAAAGCGTTTTGAGCATCACGGAGCATATGAGATGTTCGAAGAGCTGAAACTAGTTTTCCAAGCTCATGCCCGGGTCGAGAGATATGATGTCTCCGACAAGTTCTACAGTTGTAAGATGGAGGAAAATAGTTCTGTCAGTGAGCACACCCTGAAGATGTCTGGGTTGCACAATCGTATGACCCAGCTGAACATTAACCTCCCAGATGAGGCGGTCATTGACAGAATCCTCCAGTCGCTCCCACCAAGCTACAAGAGCTTTGTGATGAACTACAATATGCAGGGGATGGTAAAGACCATTCCTGAAGTATTTTCTATGCTAAAGTCAGCAGAGGTTGAAATCAAGAAAGAACATCAAGTGTTGATGGTCAATAAGACCACTAAGTTCAAGAAGGGCAAGGGTAAGAAGAACTTCAAGAAGGACGGCAAAGAGGTTGCCGCGCCCGGTAAGCCAGTTGCTGGGAAGAAGTCAAAGAATGGACCCAAGCCTGAGACTGAGTGCTTTTATTGCAAGGGGAAGGGTCACTGGAAGCGGAACTGCCCCAAATACTTAGCGGATAAGAAGGCCGGAAACGCTAAAGGTATATTTGATATACATGTAATTGATGTGTACCTTACCAGTACTCGTAGTAACTCCTGGGTATTTGACACCGGTGCCGTTGCTCATATTTGTAACTCACAGCAGGAGCTGCAGAATAAGCGGAGACTGGCGAAGGACAAGGTGACAATGCGCGTCGGGAATGGTTCCAGAGTCGATGTGATCGCCGTCGGCACGCTACCTCTACATTTACCTACGGGATTAGTTTTGAACCTTAATAATTGTTATTTGGTGCCAAGTTTGAGCATGAACATTGTATCTGGATCTCGTTTAATACGAGATGGCTACTCATTTAAGTCCGAGAATAATGGTTGTTCTATTTATATGAGAGATATGTTCTATGGTCATGCTCCGATGGTCAATGGTTTATTCTTAATGAATCTCGAACGTAGTGTTACACATATTCATAGCGTGAATACCAAAAGATGTAAAGTTGATAACGATAGTCCCACATACTTGTGGCACTGCCGCCTTGGTCACATTGGTGTCAAGCGCATGAAGAAGCTCCATGCTGATGGACTTTTAGAGTCTCTTGATTATGAATCATTTGACACATGCGAACCATGCCTCATGGGAAAGATGACCAAGACTCCGTTCTCCGGAACAATGGAGCGAGCAACCAACTTGTTGGAAATCATACATACCGATGTGTGCGGTCCAATGAGTGTTGAGGCTCGCGGAGGATATCGTTATGTTCTCACTCTCACAGATGACTTGAGTAGATATGGGTATGTCTACTTGATGAAACACAAGTCTGAGACCTTTGAAAAGTTCAAGGAATTTCAGAATGAAGTAGAGAATCAACGTGACCGAAAGATAAAATTCTTACGATCAGATCGTGGAGGAGAATACTTAAGTCACGAATTTTGTACACACTTAAGGAAATGTGGAATCGTTTCACAACTCACGCCGCCTGGAACACCTCAGCGTAACGGTGTGTCCGAACGTCGTAATCGCACTCTATTGGATATGGTGCGGTCTATGATGTCTCTTACCGATTTACCGCTATCATTTTGGGGATACGCTCTAGAGACAGCTACATTCACTTTAAATAGGGCACCATCTAAATCCGTTGAGACGACACCGTATGAATTATGGTTTGGGAAGAAACCTAAGCTGTCGTTTCTAAAAGTTTGGGGACGCGATGCTTATGTCAAGAAACTTCAACCTGAAAAGCTCGAACCCAAGTCGGAAAAATGCGTCTTCATAGGATACCCTAAAGAAACCATTGGGTATACCTTCTACTTAAGATCCGAGGGCAAGATCTTTGTCGCTAAGAACAGATCCTTTCTGGAAAAAGAGTTTCTCTCGAAAGAAGTAAGTGGGAGGAAAGTAGAACTCGATGAAGTACTACCTCTTGAGCGGGACAGTAGTGCAGCTCAGGAAGATGTTCCTGTGATGCCTACACCAACTGAAGAGGAAAATAATGATGATGATCAAGGTACTTAGGATCAAGTTGCTACTAAACTTCGTAGGTCCACAAGGACACGTTCCGCACCAGAGTGGTACGGCAACCCTGTCCTGGAAATCATGTTGTTAGACAACGGTGAACCTTCAAACTATGAAGAAGCGATGGCGGGCCCAGATTCCAACAAATGGCTAGAAGCCATGAAATCCGAGATAGAATCCATGTATGAAAACAAAGTGTGGACTTTGACTGACTTGCCCGATGATCGGCGAGCGATAGAAAACAAATGGATCTTTAAGAAGAAGATGGACGCGGATGGTAATGTCACCATCTATAAAGCTCGACTTGTCGCTAAGGGTTATCGGCAAGTTCAAGGGATTGACTACGATGAGACTTTCTCTCCCGTAGCGAAGCTTAAGTCCGTCCGAATCATGTTAGCAATTGCCGCATACTATGATTATGAGATATGGCAGATGGACGTCAAAACGGCATTCCTTAACGGGCATCTTAAGGAAGAACTGTATATGATGCAGCCGGAGGGTTTTGTCGATCCTAAGAATGCTAACAAAGTATGCAAGCTCCAGCGATCCATTTATGGGCTGGTGCAAGCATCTCGGAGTTGGAACATTCGTTTTGATGAGATGATCAAAGCGTTTGGGTTTATGCAGACTTATGGAGAAGCCTGCGTTTACAAGAAAGTGAGTGGGAGCTCTGTAGCATTTCTCATATTATATGTAGATGACAAACTTTTGATGGGAAATGATATAGAATTCTTGGACAACATTAAGGCCTACTTGAATAAGTGTTTTTCAATGAAGGACCTTGGAGAAGCTGCTTATATATTAGGCATCAAGATCTATAGAAATAGATCGAGACGCCTCATAGGTCTTTCACAAAGCACATACCTTGATAAGATTTTGAAGAAGTTCAAAATGGATCAGTCCAAGAAAGGGTTCTTGCCTGTATTGCAAGGTGTGAGATTGAGCTCAGCTCAATGCCCGACCACGGCAAAAGATAAAGAAGAGATGAGTTTCATCCCCTATGCTTCAGCCATAGGATCTATTATGTATGCCATGCTGTGTACCAGACCTGATGTAAACCTTGCCGTAAGTTTGGTAGGTAGGTACCAAAGTAATCCCGGCAAGGAACACTGGACAGCAGTCAAGAATATCCTGAAATACCTGAAAAGGACGAAGGACATGTTTCTCGTTTATGGAGGTAATGAAGAGCTCGTCGTAAAGGGTTACGTCGATGCTAGCTTCGACACAGATCTGGATGACTCTAAGTCACAAACCGGATACGTGTATATGTTGAATGGTGGAGCAGTAAGCTGGTGCAGCTGCAAGCAGAGCGTGGTGGCAGGATCTACATGTGAAGCGGAGTAGATGGCAGCCTCGGAGGCAGCGCATGAAGCTATTTGGGTGAAGGATTTCATCACCGACCTAGGAGTCATAGCCAATGCGTCGGGGCCGATCAAACTCTTCTGTGACAACACTGGAGCTATTGCCCTTGCCAAGGAGCCCAGGTTTCACAAGAAGACCAGGCACATCAAGCGTCGTTTCAACTCCATCCGTGAAAATGTTCAAGATGGAGACATAGAAATTTGCAAAGTACATACGGATCTGAATGTCGCAGATTCGTTGACTAAACCTCTCTCGCGAGCAAAACATGATCAGCACCAGAACTCTATGGGTGTTCGATTCATCACAATGTAACTAGATTATTGACTCTAGTGCAAGTGGGAGACTGTTGGAAATATGCCCTAGAGGCAATAATAAAAGTGTTATTATTATATTTCTTTGTTCATGATAATAGTCTTTTATTCATGCTATAACTGTATTATCCGGAAATCGTAATACACGTGTGAATACATAGACCACAATATGTCCCTAGTGAGCCTCTAGTTGACTAGCTCGTTGTGATCAATAGATAGTCATGGTTTCCTGGCTATGGACATTGGATGTCGTTGATAACGGGATCACATCATTAGGAGAATGATGTGATGGACAAGACCCAATCCTAAGCATAGCACAAAGGTCGGTTAGTTCGTTTGCTAGAGCTTTTCCAATGTCAAGTATCTCTTCCTTCGACCATGAGATCGTGTAACTCCCGGATACCGTAGGAGTGCTTTGGGTGTACCAAACGTCACAACGTAACTGGGTTACTATAAAGGTGCATTACAGGTATCTCCGAAAGTGTCTGTTGGGTTGACACGGATCGAGACTGGGATTTGTCACTCCGTATGATGGAGAGGTATCTCTGGGCCCACTCGGTAATGCATCATCATAATGAGCTCAAAGTGACCAAGTGGTTGATCACGGGATCATGCATTACGGTACGAGTAAAGTGACTTGCCGGTAACGATACTGAACAAGGTATTGGGATACCGACGATCGGGTCTCGGGCAAGTAACGTACCGATTGACAAAGGGAATTGTATACAGGGTTTTAATCGAATCCTCGACATCGTGGTTCAACCGATGAAATCATCGAGGAGCATGTGGGAGCCAACATGGGTATCCAGATCCCGCTATTGGTTATTGCCCGAGAGTCGTCTCGGTCATGTCTGCATGACTCCCGAACCCGTAGGGTCTACACACTTAAGGTTCGGTGAGGCTAGGTTATTAGGAAGACTAGTATGTGACTACCGAATGTTGTTCGGAGTCCCGGATGAGATCCCGGACGTCACGAGGAGTTCCGGAATAGTCCGGAGGTAAAGATTTATATATGGAAAGTGGTTAAACGGACACCGGAAAGTTTCGGGGGCATACCGGTATTGTACCGGGGCCACCGGAAGGTTTCCGGGGGTCCACCGGGAGGGGCCACCCCTCCCGGGGGGGCCACATGGGCTGTGTGGGAGAGGGAGACAGCCCCTAGTGGGCTGGGCGCGCCTCCCCACCTTGGCCTATGCGGATAGGGCTTGGGAGGGGGAAACCCTAAAGGGGGCGCCCCCTAGCTTGGGGGGCAATCCTCCCTCCCTTTGGCCGCCGCCCCCCCTAGGGTTTTCCCTAGAGGGCCGGCCCCCTTGCCCCTTCCCCTATATATAGAGGGGTGAGGGGAGGGCTGCAATACACCACATCCAAAGGCGCAGCCCCTCCCCTCCCCAACACCTCTCCTCCTCCGTTAAGCGCTTGGCGAAGCCCTGTCGGAGTACTGCTGCACCAACACCACCACGCCGTCGTGCTGCCGTTGGAGCGAGCTTCCTCAACCTCTCCTTCCCCCTTGCTGGATCAAGAAGGAGGAGACGTCTCCCGTCCCGTACGTGTGTTGAACGCGGAGGTGCTGTCGGTTCAGCACTTGGACATCGGTGATTCGAATCACGTCGAGTACGACTCCATCATCACCGCTCCCTCGAACGCTTCCGCACTCGATCTACAAGTGGTATGTAGATGCAAACTCTTCCCCTTGACTCGTTGCTTAGATGAACTCATAGATGGATCTTGGTGAAACCGTAGGAAAATTTTTAATTTTCTGCAACGTTCCCCAACATCGGAGGCAAAGAAAACTATATAGGAAGTGGTATTTCGGCCATCGGGAAAGTTTCGGGGTCACCCGGTATTGTACCGGGACCACCGGAAGGGTCCCGGGGGTCCACCGGGTGGGGCCACCCATCCCGGAGGGCCCCAAGGGCCAAAGTGGGGAGGGGAACCAGCCCTTAGTGGGCTGGTGCGCCCCCCTAGGCCCACCCCCTATGCCTAGGGTTGAAACCCTAGGGTGGGGGGGGGGGGGGGCGCCCCACTTGCCTTGGGGGGTACTCCACCCCCCTTGGCCGCCGCCCCCTTGGGAGATTAGATCTCCCAGGGCCGGCGCCCCCCCTGGGGGCCTATATAAAGGGAGGGGGGAAGGGGGCAGCCGCACCCTGAAGTCCTGGCGCCCCCTCCCCCTGCTACACCTCTTCCTCCTCCGTCACGTGCTTGGTGAAGCCCTGCCAGAGTGCTGCTGTTCCATCACCACCACGCCGTTGTGCTGCTGCTGGAGCCATCATCATCAACCTCTCCTTCCCCCTTGCTGGATCAAGACGGAGGAGACGTTACGCTGACCGTACGTGTGTTGAACGCGGAGGTGCCGTCCGTTCAGCGCTAGGATCTCCGGTGATAGGATCACGACGAGAACGACTACTTCAACCCCGTTCTTTTGAACGCTTCCACGCGATCTACAAAGTGGTATGTAGATGCAATCTCTCTCCCATGACTTGTTGCTTAGATGAACTCATAGATGGATCTTGGTGAAACCGTAGGAAATTTTTTAATTTTCTGCAACGTTCCCCAACACCCGGTGCAAAAGAACCAAAGCGAAGCGTGTTCATCGGAGTAGTGGACGAGGGCGCCTCTTTGGTAGAACTGGCTACCTTATCTGGCTGTGTGGCCGGCCCTTTGTCCGACTCCGGCAAAGTATCATCGGGCCCCTTCTCCTGGTTCCCGGGTGCGCCGCCACCCTCGGTCGTATCCATGTCTTGTGTCCCATTTCCCTCCTCGGAAACTGCAGTATCCTCGATATCAAGCTCTAGTACATAAGTGACTCCAGCATATGTCCATCTGACTATATCTGGTATATGCTCAATACTCGCAACACTGACCAAAAGCCTCGCAGCGTTATGTGCGCCGTGTGAATGGCATGTCAACCTTTTCTGTCTTACCGATCAACACACCCAAGCTCCAAGAAACCAGAAAATGTTTTACCAATTTAGGTGGTACGCCATAGAAGCGAACCCACACCTTCTCCAAAGGTGTACCCTCGGGTTCCTCCTGCTTCCACTCGTCGAAAGCAATAACAATGTTTGTGCTCGTCACTCTGCATAAACCCCACTTTAGAAAATGCATCTGATCCTCTTTAGTGGGAAAATCAACCTTATAAGACTGACCTTCTAACTGCTCCAGTTGCCACTGATAATTACCCGGTACTAACTCACGTAGCTGTCTGACGATCTGAGCCTCGGTCAACTGTCCATTAGTAACTCTGATAACTGCCGGGAAGGAACTCTCAACCATCTGCGGTAGAGGATCCACCTCCGGTGTCTCAAAAAACATCAACTCTTTACAGCAGACCCCAAAAATGTTAATGTCAGGCTTAGGACCGGATAGAAGAGGGCATTCCCCGTTCACATGTTGGGAGGGAAGACAATAATCACAAAGCTCATTCGTACACTCTGCCACGAAGTGACCCGGTTCACCACATCTATAGCAAGGCAACTTTTTCTTCTTAATTGCCCACTTAGAGAGCTTTTCGCCCTCCGCTTTTTCCGGTCCTTTATCAGACGTATGTCCCTAGATTTGGCACCTCCAGTAGACACCAGAACATGCACTGCTGCCAAGGCCCGAACCGCGTCCACTGCTGCCACGGGTAACTTGGATGGGTCTCCCTCCCCCTCAGCTGAATGCTCGAGCACCTCCTCCAAGGCCAAATCTGCAACAGGTGGCGGTGGTGGTGGATAATGTCTAGGCGGCGGTGGTCGTCTCCCTCTCCCCCCGCGACGGTAGCCACCACGGAAACGATCCTTGGGTCCGGCAACACCTTCCACAAAATTACCGGGTGGACCTTGAAACTGTCCATTGTCCTCAGCATTGTGCTGGTTGTAACCATGGCCGCCACTGGAGGAAGATCCACAATGCAATCCCTCACCATACGCATCATATCCGTCATCTCCCCACTGACCGTAACGGTTGTAATTCCGACAATCTCTGCTAAAACCAGAGTAACCATCACGCCCATGCACGCCGCGACCCCTTCCCAGGGCCAGCGCCTTGGCTGCAGGTGGCTGTGCCACTTCCTCCGGCTGCCGCGCGTTGGATTTGGGCGCGTGGGTCGTCGGAAGTGCACATGAAACAGCAGCCCCCGGTCGCGCGGATGCATGGGCGCCCCGACCAGTCCCAGCTCGGGGTTGCACTCCCGTTGCCCCGGTCCCTGCTGCCACCTGCGTTGGAGGAAGCAGACCGCCCCGTCCGCCCCCACCGGCCGGCGTGGCACCGCGGCCAGCACCACCAGCCCCAGCGACTGGCAACACCTCCTGATCGGCCGCTCCCGGCTTGGCGGCAACTACCGGTAGAGCGCCGCGACCAACTCTGGCAGAGGACGAGGCCGCAACAGTGGTAGGTGGCCCTCGCTTGGACGGCGGCAGACCACGACCCGCCATCCCGCCGGCGGTTGAGATCCTTCTCGCCCGTCCTGTCCCGAGCGAAGGAAAGCCAGAACAAGAAAACCTAGACTCGATCGTAGGCAGAACTGTTTGCGGCAATACATGCACGTACGTCTGCACCGGGCTGCGCGAGGCTTGGGCCTCTGGTTGGGCCTCGCCCGCACCAGGAGGACCCACGACCGTCGCAACATCCAAACCCACATTCAGCTCAGGTCCACAACACAATAACGCATTCAAATGAGCCCGTCTGGCTGCTCGAACATCGTTCGCCGATCTCGCCACCGGCGATCCTGGCGGCGGCGGTGGCTGGCAAAAAATGCCTTTCTTCTTCTTCCTTGTGACACGAGTCCAATTTTCCGGCAAAAAATCATACAAAGTTACCGGGTCTCTCTTTACCTTGGGAAGCGGCCCGATCCACGGCTTCATGGCCGCCTTGGAAGTCACAGCTTTTGAACGACGCCGATCACCTGTACTCGTGGAGACCGGCAATGGGTCGGCATCCGGTGAGGCCAACCGCATTCTGGTGACTGCATTGACGATGGGGATGTGGCACTCCTCCTAATCTTCGTCGTCACTCTCCAAAAGCGCCCAAAAACGTCCACCCGGTCTCGCATGGATCACCAGCTAACACAAGCAAAGCCACTCACTCACGATGACAAGCTCATCTCCAAGAGCGGGGACTTCACTCTTGGCTTCTTCTCCCCGACCACCTCTAACAAGAGCTTTTACCTTGGCATATGGTACCATAGCCTTCCCGGACCACGCACCATCGTGTGGGTTGCCAACCGAGACAACCCAATTACCACCCTTTTGTCGGCGAAGCTCATCATCACCAACAATTCTCAAATGGTATTGTCTGAATCTAGAGGCCACACTATTTGGACGACACCAAGCAATATCACCGCCGGAGCACCAGGAGCTTACGCAGCAGAGCTAAGCAACTCTGGGAACTTTGTTCTCCGGTTGCCAAGTGACACTGACATATGACAGAGTTTTGATCACCCAACCGACACAATGCTTGCAGGCATGAGGTTTGTGGTGAGCCACACGACACAGATCGTCACTCGGCTAGTTGCTTGGAAGGGCTCGGATGATCCATCTTCTGGGGACTTCTCATTCAGCGGCGACCCTAGCGCCCCAGACCTTCAGCTTGTCACTTGGAACAAAACTAGGCCATACTGCCGCATAGGTGTGTGGAACGGTGTGTCAGTGACTGGTGGCACATATCTATCCAACACCAGCTCCATCCTTTACCAGACGGTTGTAAACTCTGGAGACGAGTTCTACATCACGTACGAAATCTCCGACAACTCGGTGTACACACGCGTCACGCTTGACTACACTGACAAGGACAAGTCTCTAGCATGGAACAATCACTCGTCATCATGGGCACTCATTAGTGGATGACCCACTGCTGCATGCGAGCTCTATGCCTCATGTGGCCCATTCAGTTATTGCGACTTGACTCATACGGTCCCAGCTTGCCAATGTCTCGAGGGGTTTGAGACTATCGATGAAGTAAACTCTTCAAAAGGATGTAGGAGAAAGCAAGCGTTGAAATGCGGCAATCAAAGTCGTTTCGTGGCCTTGCCTGGGATGAATGTGGCCTTGCCTGGGATGAATGTTCCTGACAAGTGCTTGCATATACGCAATAGAAGCTTCGATGAGTGCGAGGCTGAGTGCAGGCGCAACTGCTCATGCGCAGCTTACGCTTATGCCAACTTGAGCGGGACCATAGGTATGGCTGACGTGTCTAGGTGCTTGGTTTGGTCAGGGGAGCTTGTCGACACTGGGAAGGCAATCACCAGTGGGGAGAGCCTGTACTTTGGACTTGCTTATACTCCTGGTATTATTCCATGCCCTCCTTTCTTCCCAAGTAATTAGCATGTACTCTTCAAATTAACACCAATATTTACAAAGGGAGCCTGTGGACATATGATTTCTCATGAAAATACCTAGATTATAAAATGTTGTATTAGCTATATGACATACCACTTATGACTAATCATTCAAGTGTGTCCATCTAATTAGCCCATCACCTTGACATGATATTTGAATGATGACAAAATGTGAACATTGTTTTCCTACTTTAATATACGTACCAAACCCAACAAGATTATAATACTATAGACTAATGTCTGGCGAAAATTTAGGCACATCATTTTTAACCTAATCTAATTTTTTTGAATGGTATCAACAACTAAAATTTAGAAGTTCCATACCCAAAACGTCACATTTTCAATAACTAAAGAGTAACATGGAACATCTTTTTTGACAAACTGGCAATTCCTTTCAACATCATTTATACAACTACAGTCTACAATAGATATACTTTTCCATTTTGCCAAACCTTCACTTCCAAATGTGTTTACAATTCTTTTTAGATTTCATGTCTTAGCCTTTCCATTAGGAAATAGCTAGTTACTGCCATAACCTGACACTAGCCAAATAGTAATTATTTAATTTGGAGGGGTAGTTTCTAAACGAGCATAAATACTCTTTTAGAATGATCAAATCTTTAATTTACCACAAACCATGGTAGCCCAGTTAGCTAAATTATGTTAGTTTAGGCACTTAGTTTAGTTGCACATACCCATCATGGTATTTATTCAAGTAAATTTCAAATTTTTGGTTTGTTGCATTTCTGCAGTTTATAAGGAGATCAGTTCAGTAAAGATTATAATTCCGATTATAGCAGGCCTGCTGCTACTAACATGCGTATGCCCTGTCTGAATGTACAAATACAGAGGTAGAGTAACAAATATCCTCTTGTTTTTACATATGACACTAGTGAAATATTTAAGAAACAAAATGATGTCCTACAAGCAGGCAAATTGCAAAAGAAGGAAAAGCAGAACAAACTGTTGCGAGGATACTTTAGCACATCCAACAATCGGCAAACATACAAAATTTCCATTTGTTAGCTACAGGGACATCCTTTCAGCAACAATTTTTTTCGCTCATTCCAACTTGCTTGGACGGGGAGGTTTTGGCAATGTCTACAAGGTAATAGATTGTGTTTCGACAGAAGGCCAAACACACATATTTTGCACTTCAACTGTTGTCTGACTCCTAAAACACCCTTTGATTCTCAAATCATTTTTATCTAACTATAAAATTATTGAGAGAAATAGATTATTGGGGGTCACCTATTTAGTGATATATAGGATTAGATTATTGAAAATAAGCAGCATAATGGAGCATTTTTTTCATGCACAGTTGCATGTTGAGGCCGGCTGTTTCCTATGCATGATTGCATGTTGAGTTGACATGTTGTGTGAAATTGGTTAGTGGGGATCACCTATTAGTAATATGGAATTACTGAAATATATGTCATTGTTGATGCCACATAGTCCAAAGTCAGCGTGGTTTGGTTGAGTTGGTGATTTGAACTAGTTTTGATATACAAATTTAGAGTTGAATAATATTTTGTGGGATCAGAATTAAAAGGGGCGAAAATATACTCCCTCCATACCAAAATAAGTGTCGTTGATTTAGTACAACTTTGGGATGGAGGGAGTACTTCCTTTTGTGAAAAGGTATCTTTATTAGAAGTAAAATAAGTAGGTTTCTTGTTCAAGTGAAAAATATGCGCTCATGTAGGGCACACTGGAAGGTGGAAATGAGGTTGCTGTCAGAGCTCTGGGCAAGGTATAGTGGAGTTCAAAAATGAAGTAATTCTAATTGCCAAGCTGCAGCACAAGAACCTAGTCAGACTTCTTGGGTCATGCATTCATGAAGACGAGAAGTTACTGATTTACGAATACTTACCTAACAAAAGCTTGGATGCTTTTCTTTTCGGTACATTCCTTTTCTCTTTTGTTGCACATTAGAAAATTCTTTAAATTAACCAAAGTGTTAGTCATGTGGACACAAGCTTCATCTTATATTAAACATGAAAGATGCTTCACGGAAACATGTGCTTGATTGGTCAACACGGTTCAAAATAATTAAAGGAATAGCAAGAGGTCTTCTTTATCTCCATCAAGATTCAAGATTAACAATAATTCACAGAGATCTCAAAGCAAGCAACATATTGTTGGGCACATAAATGACTCCCAAAATTTCAGATTTTGGTATGGCAAGAATTTTTCCTACAAACCAAAACCAAGCAAACACTAGCCGGGTCGTTGAGACATAGTAAGTAATTAGTTTACTAACAAACCCTTGGCATTGCTATTTTATGGTTTGGTATAGTTCATGTCGGGGATATACCCCGCACTACTAGGAAAAGGGCTATAGATAGAATTGATTCTAATGGCGCACCGTGGAAGCAGTGCGCCACTACTATATACTAACGGCGCACCTGTTTGTGATACGCCATTAGTGTGGAAGACACTAATGACGCACCGTAAACAGGGTGCGCCACTAGTATGAATTATTTTTTTTCCATTTTCCCATACATACTAATGGCGCATCGGGTCCATAATGCGCCATTACTATCTATAACTACTAATGGCGCACCAAGCAGGCAGTGCACCATTACTGTAAATTTTGTTTTATTCTTTTTTTTTGCAAAACTACTAATGGCGCATCGTGGCACAGTGCGCCATTACTAGTTTAAACTAGTAATGGCGCACTCAGAGGAGATGCACCATTAGTATATATACTTATTATTTTTACTTTTTTGCAAAACTACTAATGGCGCATCGATTCCCCCTCCATCTCGATCTCGATCCCCCTCCATCTCGATCGCACCCGCACCCTCCCCCGCTAGCTCCACCCATCGCAACCCTCCCCCGCTCCACCGCCGGAGCACCCGCCCCCCCGCACCCGCACTTTTTGAACATATTTTTTAATTTTTTTTACTATTTTTATAAAAAATATTACTGTTATAATTTAAACAAGTTTGAACATATTTAAACACAAATAAATATAAAAAACAGCATTTAAAATGCATAAAAAATATTACTGTTATGATTTAAACAAGTTTGAATATATTTAAACACAAATAAATATAAAAAACACCATTTAAAATGCATAAAAAATATTTGGGACCTTGGGAATCGAACCCAGGACCTCTTGGTGTGTGTGCTGTGTGCTGACCAATCGGGCTAGTGCGTGGGTTCTGTTGTAGATAGGGTTGGGCTGTAGATATGGCTACTAGGCTAGGTTAAAACAAAATTCTAATGGCGCACCGAGGGGTGGTGCGCCATTAGAACAGTCGTACTAATGGCGCACCTGCGTGTGGTGCGCCATTAGAAAGCTTCCCTCCACCTATTCCCCTCTGGCCTCTCTCCCTCCCTCGCCAGATCCCCCCCCACTCAACCTAACTTTGCCCCCGCGCCGTCGCCCCCGCGCCGTCGCCCCCGCGCCGTCGCCCCCCGACGCCCAGCCGCTGCCGGAGCTTCAACGCCGGCGTCTTCCTCAGTCCGGGCACGGGGTGCAGGACGACGACCGCGGCCGCCGGCCTTCCCACGGCCAACTGAGGCATCCCTTCGACGACGCCGCCGCCGCCGACCCCGACCCCAACCCCGACCCTGACCCCTCCGGCGACCGGCCGCGCCTGCCCAGGTACCTCTCCTCCTTCCTCCTTCCTCCCTCTCCATCCTTCCTCCCTCCCCAACCTATGCATGGTGATTCCTCCCTTCTCCTCCACCCCCTCACCTGCAAACCCTAGGGCCATGGCGGCAGGCTTCTTGCTCCCTTGTAAGAACATCCTCTCTGTTGGCCTACATGTATTTCAGAGAACAAATTCGTAGTTCATTTCATTCTGTTGGCCTTAGGTAAGCATCAAGTGGATTTAACTATTTTAGATAGTTTCAGTTAACTGTTTTGCGTTTCCTGAAGAGGTTCACCTATAGTTTCAAAAATTCAGTCACTGGATATATGCAATAATTTACAAAGAGCAAGTGATGTAGAGCAAAAATTCAGCAAATGATGTATAGTTTCAAAAATTCAGTGAAACTGAACCTACCCTATTGCTTCATGTAGCAAAGGAGGCAATGCAAGCAAGATCATGCTTGGCTTAGCCAAATTCATGTTACTGAATTTTTTTCAACATGATAAAATTGTCATGCTACTAAATGTTATAGAAAGGCAAGGGAACACAGAAATACTAGGGCACACAACATTTAGAGTACTCTGAAATTCAGTTCTGAAATTTTTTGTTAGATAGTGGCTACACTAATCTAGAGTAGTATCCCAATCTGATGGAGTACTTGATTTGGGGGACTGAACTTATGCTTATGTATGCCATCAGAAGCAGTTCAAAATCATTATTCTCTCTTTTCCTTGCAGGTTTGGGCAACTTCAGTCGGTTGATCTTGAATCCATTGAGCCTTCACTTAGAGCTGGTACTCATCCATGTAACTCTTCACATTTCCATGTAGGATGGTTGCCTATCACTTACTAGTGTGCTAGTGCCCCTTAGTCCAAAGACTAATAGCTATGACAAAGTATAATTCCTTGTAGTGTTTAAGTATAACAAAATTCAGAGAAATGCATGCAGAAGCTAGATCAGTACCAGCTAGCTAGCTAGCTAGCTAGTAGTACTACTGCTACTGTTCTTTCCTTTCTTTTGGTAGTACTACTGCTAGTAGTAGTACTACTGCTACTGTTCTTATGTGTGCTGTCCACAGATTGGTGTACAGTCCTCCTTTGTGCTCTTATACACCCCATTTGTGCTAGATCGAAGTCCAACAGTGGGTGTGGCGACTGTCAACAGTCATGATGATGGACAGATTGCCACAATAATTTGATTTTCTTTTGCATTCATCCTATTGTCAAAACATGCACAATTATTTGACTAATTCCATAGTATTGCTCGATACGGTTGATTCAAAAAGCAGGACAGACAAAAAGGACATATCAAATGTGGACATGTACTGTAAGGAAAGCATAAGCTATTTTATACCGAACAAGTAAAATCATAAGACTAATCTGCTGTATCCATTACTATATTTGGTCCATAGATGTTTATGACTCTGAGCCATGATCTGTAAAAATACATTTGTCATTCTTTCTGTGTTTGTACAGACTTTCTAAACTATTGATGATTTTTTGTTGGGAGACATATTATATCTGGAATGGAAGCTCACATAAGTTGAGCTGATTTTTGTCCATATGAAAGCAGAGGACCATATGGTCTGTGGCTGGGTTTTGTCTCCGACCATCGTGTCGTGATGAATTTGCAGGTACCCCGAGAGGCCCTTGAGTTTGCCGGAATGTCGATTAACTTCCGTTCCGGCAAATTCGGGTACTCCATATGTCCTATTTTCAGCAAAGGTCATGCTGAAATTTTCCGTGAATTTTAGCATGACTTTGCTAAAAATAGGACATATGGGGTACTTGCGACTAATGCATGGGCCGGGCTATCTTAGTACTTAGTTAAGTAGGATCAACTGCCCTGCCATTCTTGCTGCATTAAATCATAGGTGGCAATAGAGCCAAGTGATTAGGCCCAACTTAGAATTATCCTTAGCATCGATAAACCCTAGATGATAAACCCAACATAGGTGGCAATAGAGCCAAGATTAGGCCCAACCTAGGGTGCCTCGGCATCGATAAACCCTAAATGATGAAAACTTAACTTGGTTGCCCCGGATGCCTCGGTGTCGATGAGAACCTAAATGATGAAAGCTTAGGCTTTTAGGGTGCCTCGGTGTCGACAAACCCTAAATCATGAGACCATGATCTTGTTCCTTGACAATAACCATCTTTTTGACCAAACTTTTTTCCTATTTAGAGAGAAACATGGCCCACAACGATGAGGCTGGTGGTTCGGGCGGCAAGCTATTCTGGGAGCTGTCCCAAGAGATGGAGGAACAACCTCACCGCTATGATGACGCCGCGGAAGACACCGATCCTGATTACACAACCCCTAGTGGCGTCGGGGATGACACCACTGATGGTGCCGCCGAGGATGCCACCACTGATGATGGCGGCGCACACACAGATGGTGGCGGCGCACACACAGATGGCAGCCAACCGAAGAAGCAAAGGAAGGACCGGCGCCCGAATGCGCTCCGCACCGTCAAGGAGGAATTCACTCAAGTGGACTCCGACGGGAATCCAACGGAGCCCAAACATATAGTCAAGGGGTACTCGGTTCAGCTCGGGTGCATTCTCCGGAGCACCGTCTCGATCAACACCGAGAACCTTAGGCATAAGGACCGAGGGAATTTGCGCAACCTCCTCTTCACGAAGCTGCACGAACGATACAAGTTCCCCGCCGAATTTGAAAACACACGCCTCTCAGGGAATAAAGTGAACAATGCCGCCCTCACGAAGATGAGCACGGCCATGTCTACTTGGAGAAGCGCGGTGAAGAGAATGATTGATAAAGGTGATAGTTATGACAAGATCAAGGCGAAATATCCTTTGATGAGCGAAGATGAGTACAAGGAGTTCAAGATCAAATGCCAGAGCCCCGCAACCTCCGAATCAAGTGCCAGAGCCCCGCAAACTCGATACTCGCGGTCTTGAGACTTGTACTGTTTTATCTTTGTCCGGTCTTTTGAATCCGGAGACTAATATGATGAATTGTATTCGGAGACTAATCTTCTATTGTATTTGATGAATCTGATGTTGCTGTGTGCTGCTGTCTATATTCTATGCAATAATATATTTTGTAACCTGTGCAAAAATCAGAAAAGCAAAAAAAAATAAAACCTAATATTCATACTAATGGCGTACCACACAAGACACTAATGGCGCACTGTGATCATCACACTAATGGCGCATTAGCTGCTGGTGCGCCATTAGAATGCCAAAGCACATTTGTACATATGGCCCCTGGGAGGCATTCTAATGGCGCAATGCAGGCTATACTAATGGCGCACTACGCGGTGCGCCATTAGAACACCAGATACTAATGGCGCACCAGTAGTGCGCCATTAGAATTTAATTCTAATGGCGTGATGCCAGTGGCGCACCAGTAGTGCACCATTAGAAGGCAAATTCGGTGCCCCACTAGCATGCCTTTTCCTAGTAGTGCCGCGGTGTAACCCGGTTGGAAGTATAACCAGGCCGGACTTGGCGACTCACTAATGACCCGCCCTGACTGGACGACGCACTAAGTGACCCGCCCGATCCTAGCGACTTATGGGTGACCTGGCAAGCGTATTAGAGGAGCGGCAAGACCCGAGGGCCCAGGAGGCTCAAGGCCTAGAAGGCCGGCTTACGTTATGATAGGCCGGCTTAAGAGGAAAGGCGTGAGGAATATCTCCCTTACAAGGAATCAAGACCCAGACTTGACTCCGGCTTGTAGTACAAGATAGGCTAGTTCTAGTCCAACTAGGACTCCACATGTAACCCGCCCCTCTAACTTATATAAGGAGGGGCAAGGCTCCCCAAGAGGGACAGGAAACAAGAACAATCTCTAGGGCTAGACACAAAGGGGGAGCCGGCTTACGGCGACTCCTCTCATGAGCATAATGAGACCTAGCCACAAACAGCATGTAGGGTTATTACCGGATGATGTTTCCCGGGGCCTGAAGCTGTCTAAACCCTTGTCTTGCATGTTGTGTCTCTCGTCCCGATCAACCCCTCTCAAGCTATCACATAGATGCGTTGGCCTCGCGACTAAGTCCCGACATTAAGGACATCTGACGTGTTAATTCCACGACAGTTGGCGCCCACCGTGGGGCCTGCGCACGGTGGTGTTGAGTTCTTGAAGGGCGCTATCCCAGGGATTGAGAAGCTCCGCCCAGCTTATTGAAGAAGTTTCGGTCGACTTGTCGGAGAGTTCCAGCTGGCTCACCGAAAAGGTTCCGACCGCCTTGACGAAAGGTTTCGTCTGAGTCGGCGAAAGGTTCCGACCGCCTCGATGACAGGTTCCGTCTGAATCACCAAAGAGTTCTGATCGCCTCGACGAAAAGTTTGGTCCGAATCGCCGAAGGGTTCCAACCGAATCGCCAAAAGGTTTCGTCTGAGTCATCAAGAGTTCCGACTTAGGCTACAGAAAAGTTCCGGATTATCAAAAAGTTTCGGCCAGATTATCAAGAGGTTCCGGTTCAAAAGTTCCAGATTATCAAAAGTTTCGGCCAGATTATCCATAGGTTCCGGTTTAAAGGTTCCGGATTATCAAAAGTTCCGGCCGGATTATCAAGAGGTTCCGGTAAAAAATTTTTGGGTTATCAGAGGGTCCGGCCGGATTATCAAGAAGTTCTGGTTCCAAAGATTTCGGCTCAAAAAGTGCCGGACGGGTTATGTGGAGAGCTCAGGCACTAGAAGGCACAGAACCAATTAACTCTTTTGACAAAAAACAAAAGAAGCACTATGCATTATCCGGCGCCAGCATCCGGCAAAAAAAAATACCAGCCATCGCCCCTGCGGTCCGGTTTACGCCAACGCGCCGACCGGCTCGCCCGTCAGCACCACCTTACAACACCACAGACGACTCGCCCGTCCGCTCTCGCGGCCGGTTCACGCGTCCTCACCGGCTTACAACGTGGATGACAACTTGCTCGTCCGCACCGGCTTATAAACGCCATTGCCGGTTTATCGGTTTGTTCCCGCGGCCGATTCACCCGTGAGGGATTTCGGTTTCACCTAGGGATCATCAATTTCATGGCGGATTATTTTCGGCCTAAACAAATCAGGAGATATCCATCCAAGTTTGTTTTATTATCATATGTTGTTTTTGTCAAAGAACAAGGATCTTTGCCTTGGTCTGCAATATTATTTATGCAGGGCAATTATTTATGAAAAAAAGTGATATTATACCGCAGAGGCGGAGACACGCCAACATCTTTTGGCACAGGTGCTCGTCGTTACTCAACGGACTCCTGCACCGGCTTACAACACCGTGGCCGTCTCTCGCGACCGCGCCGGCTTACAACGCCGTGGCCATCTCTTGCGATCGCGCCGGCTTACAACGCCGTGGCCGTCTCTTATGACCACGCCGGCTTAGAACAAGGAGGACAACTTACCCGCCCGCACCGGTTTACAGCACCACGGTTGATTCATCTGTCTGAGCCGCCTTTGATGTTGCGGTCGTTTTTACGGTCCGTCTCTTGCGGTTTGGTCTACATCAACACACCGAGCCGTTTTTTTTCTGGATGAACTGTTTATTGAGTATGAGCAAGTCACTACTTGGGAAGCCGGTTTTCTCTTCCAACAAATTGGAGGAAAATTATTATATATTATCAACCGCCGTCTGCACTGGATGGCTCAATGGATAAGTGCACAAGTCGCCGGCACTATGGTTTGGTTAACTTCAAACAGCCAGTTGGAAGGAACCATTGGCCGAGTTGCTGACACAGTTCATACGAGATCATTTATAACCCGCCGCAATCACGTCAACCTTCTGTGGATAATCACTAGCCTAACATATCAGGTGAAATCCATCCAATATATTTTATATTACAAAAGAGCAATTACTTTGGTTTGCAAGATTGTCCCATGCAGGATTCAAACCAGTCTATATCACGGTTAATTATGGAGAATCTCAAGCCAACTCCTCGAGTCATCTTGAGACTCGGGGGCTACAATGGTATGGCTCGGCAGAATTAGCCGGTTTCAATGGATTCAAGAATTCCGGGTCATTCGAGGGAAGGTAGCCCGGTTCCAGAGGCTACCGCTATATTGGTGAAAAATTTAAAGCCCGTCAGAAAATTTCTGGCTTAAAAAGAAGGACTCCGGTTTAAAATCCGGTTCAAGAGACATCTCTCTCCCGCAAAGCACTGACACTCTTAATATCTGGTTTAAAATCCGGCTCAAGGTAAATTTATCTCTTACAAAGTTTTGAAGCTTTCAAATCCGGTTTAAACTTCCGGTTCAAAAGAATTAATCTCTCGCAAGTTCGAGTTCTCAGAAAGATTACAGGGTGCCAAAAAGAACTTGCTGCCATGATGCGCGGTTTAAACATAGGTATCCTGCCTTACGGCTTATCTTATTATGGTCACTTGGGGGCTTCCTGTTCAAACATAGGTCGTATCCAAACCAAAGAGAACATAGCTGTCGATACCCGCTTGATCGGCATACTGCCAAACCCACTTGGGGGCTTCTTGATCATATTTGAATCATAGCTTAACCCCTTTGGGTCTGACGTGGATCGTATACGAATCAGCGTCATTAAACAAATCTTATGGTCACTTGGGGGCTTCCTGTTCAAACATAGGTCGTATTCGAACCAAAGAGAACATAGCTGTCGATACCCACTTGATCGCATCGCCAAAGCCACTGGGGGCTATATGATCGTATTCGAATCTTAGCTTAACCCCTTTGGAACGGTTTACTGATCGTATCCGAATCAGAAGCCTCAAAAAGTTTTATTCTATCTCTGGTAAAGTTTATTGCAGCCACAATTACTTAACTTGAGACCTTTTGGGGATTATATCTCACATGCATATAAGTGTTTATGATTAACCCGGCCTGACTTTTGACTATAAGTCGCCAGCTTATGACAACCATCATTTATATGGAAGCATTGGCTTCTAAGGATTGGATTATCACCCTTATTACACATGTCATGTAAACCGGCCGTACGAATTCAATATCACAGTGGTCATTTGGGGGTTTTCCTGTTCAAACATAGGTCGTATTCGAACCAAAGAGAACATAACTGTCGATACCCACTTTGATCGGCAACGCCAAACGCCACTGGGGGCTATATGATCGTATTTGAATCTTAGCTTAACCCCTTTGGAACGGTTTACTGATCGTATTCGAATCTGAAGCCTCAAAATTTTTATCTGTTTTTATAGAATCACAAGTATTTGAGTTGTTACAATATCATATGTGCCGGATCTTACAGAGTTGAGTTATCAACTTCACTATCCGGGTCACATAAGCCGGCGGTATCATTCAAAGGATCATAGGGATCTTGTGATCTACTTGTGTGCAGGATAAGACTACATTTGGGTGGTTACCCGCCCTGGCTTTTGACGTTAAGTCGCTAGGGCATATGTTGTTTAAACTCTTTGCAGGATTTGCAGGAATATGACATATAAATGATTAAGTTCAAGCTCATTACCAAACTTGATGCTTCAAAATAATTATCTGTTCTGGATTTTTCTCAAAGGCTATAAGCCGCCAGGTTATAAAAATTCCGGGTTTACTTAAATCATCGTCGGCCAAGAGCCGTCGAGCATTTAAACTCTGTGTTTACTTATCAACCGATGAGGTATTAAAAATTTTAATAGCCAAAACTGGCTGGATTTTCATGATGATATTGAATGATTAGCGTTTTCATACCGGGTTATATTATTCAAATCTTGAATAGCCAACATGGCTGGATTTCTATTGTGATTATCAATAACCAATATTATTGAGGTTTTCAAAGTCGCTTTAGTGCACTGGCTATTATTTTATCAAAGGATATGATTTATTCTACAATGGAAGGAATAGTCCCGAGTCGCTGTAGGCTTACGACCCGGCACTTGGGGGCTACATTATTCAAATTGAGATTATATCAAATATGCAAGTCTCATGTTGCTGCAAGCATGCACCATGACACTTGGGGGCTAATGCAAAGTCATTGTTTGCTCACCTTATTGAAGACCCGACTCATCACATCGTAATGAGTCGGCCCTTGGGGGCTACCAATTGCTCCTGTTAACAGTTCAAGGTCATAAGTTTTAAATCCATTATATTGAAGGATCCATTACTCAGTTGGTAAAGCACAAAGCTCTTAACCTTGTGGACGTGGGTTCAAGCCCCGTGGTGGAGATTACATCATATGATGTTTCAATGAAGTATATATAAAGTACCAGCTCAATATTATCTTACTGAGCCGGCCCTTGGGGGCTACACGTTGCTGTTCAAATCTACATGATCATATTTATAAAGTCCCTGCTCATTATTGCATAATGACCTGACCCTTGGAGGCTACACTGGTTGAAGTTTTTATGAGCATAAGGCAATTACAAGTCCCAGGTTGCTGCAAGCATGACAACCCGAAACTTGGGGGCTACCTATGTGGAATATTCAGTTTATGACTAATGATTGAGATGAACAAACCGGATTTCTTCTTTGGTTGCAACACTTATATTGGAGCAAGTCTTAAGCTATCACTATGTTCTCCTCTTAAGACTTGGGGGCTACAGGTATTATGCATATATAAGGAGGAACATCTTCAAATTATCAGTTTTGAGCAAATCAGGAAGATCAATTACATGACCCGGTGTCAACAACAATTATGACTCGACGTCATGAGTCTTTTATAACCCGGAGTTTTTGGTAATGATAAACCGGCAAGTTTTATATCTTCAAGCCGGCTGAATATCAGATGAGTATTTGAAGACCAAAATTATTTAACCCGGCGCCTTGGAAGCCGACTCAAGTGGATTATTCTTCACAATATTTTTCTATGAGAAACCAACATCATCAAATTGATTGTGAAGCTGGTCTATTGACCCGGATTTTTTAGAAGAAGGAAATGACAAGGACTTAAGGATGTTCAGGTGCCGGTTTACAAGAATTCTTAACCCAGAGCACAACCTATCAAATTTGTTCTTGTGTTTATTTTGCAGCATAAGTTTACCATGGCTAAATCCAAGCTAAACTTGGGGGCTAATGTCGGGGATATACCCCGCGGTGTAACCCGGCTGGAAGTATAACTCGGCCGGACTTGGCGACTCACTAATGATCCGCCATGACTGGACGACACACTAAGTGACCCGCCCGATCCTGGTGACCTATGGGTGACCTGGCAAGCGGATCAGAGGAGTGACAAGACCCGGGGGCCCAGGAGGCTCAAGGCCCAGAAGGCCGGCTTACGTTATGATAGGCTGGCTTAAGAGGAAAGGCGTGAGGAATATCTCCCTTACAAGGAATCAATACCCGGACTTGAGTCCGGCTTGTAGTACAAGATAGGCTAGTTCTAGTCCTACTAGGACTCCACATATAACGCGCCCCTCTAACTTATATAAGGAGGGGCAAGGCTCCCCAAGAGGGACAGGAAACAAGAACAATCTCTAGGGCTAGACACAAAGGGGGAGACGGCTTACGGTGACTCCTCTCATGAGCATAATGATACCTAGCCACAAACAGCATGTAGGGTTATTACCGGATGATGTTTCCCGGGGCCTGAAGCTGTCTAAACCCTTGTCTTGCGTGTTGCGTCTCTCGTCCCGATCAACCCCTCTCAAGCTACCACATAGATGCGTTGGCCTCGCGACTAAGTCCCGACATTAAGGACATCTGAAGTGTTAATTCCACGACAATTCATTTTGAGGAATCCTTTGACTTGTTTAATGTTTAAACAATGGTTACATGTCGCCTGAATATGCGATGGGAGGTGCTTTTTCTGTAAGATCAGACACATATAGCTTCGGTGTTCTTCTCTTAGAGATTGTCAGTGGCTTGAAGACCAGTTCACCTCAGCTTATAACAAACTTTTCTAGCCTTATCACTTATGCAAGTATGTTTATAAGATATTTTCAATCTCCCCCTTACCCCTTTCCCAGCAGAAAAGTTAGTAACTTGATGTTGACCTCATTCTGTTGCTCGGGCATGGAGATTGTGGGAAGATGGAAATGCAATTGAACTTGTGGACTCTTCCTTTGTTGCAAGTTGCCGACTTCATGAAGTTCTGCGCTGTATTCATGTGGGACTCTTGTGTGTTCAAGACCGTGCTAGGGATAGGCCACTTATGTCATCGATTATGCTTATGTTAGAGAACGAAAGCGTGTCGCTTCCAGCTCCAAAGCAACCTATATATTTGGCTCTAGGTACTTGTGTAGACGAAGAAGGAAGGGAGATTACATCAAACTCTGTGAATGCAGTGAGTATCACAACAGTTGATGGTCGTTAGTATATGCAGATCTTAGTACGGCTTAATTGTATACTTTATGGCTTGCTCTCCGTGTACTGATTTTGTGTGTGGTTATTTATAATAACTTGTACGTATGAGTTTATTATATAAGAAAAGTTGTGAATAAGAGAGGGGGAACCGCCCTCACCCCTAACCCTGCCCTGCAATTCAATATGTTGTACTAAATGTATAGTGCCGATGCCGGAAAAAACGGAGCGATGGAGACGCCCGTTGGCTCTGGCGACACGGCGGCTTAGCCGCCGCTCCAGCCCCCGTCCCCTTCCTCGACCGCGGCCTGCCCGCCGGTGCTCCCCTCGCCTGCCCCGCCGTCGACTCCCCCTGCTGGACCGTCGCGCGTGGTCTGGGCGGACCTCGCTGAGGCCGACGACATCACCGTGGGGCGCCCGTCGTATGCCGGGATTGCGTCCCCCCCAAGGCTCCGGTCCGGCTGCCTCGGCTCGACTCTGCCGGTGGCCTTACTCCCAGGGGTGGGAGTTCGGCCGCCCACGGGGTTGACCGGTGCCGCCGCCGGCCTTCGGGCTCGTCGTTGCTGGTGGGGGTGAAAGGTGCCCCCTTGGGGTCTGGGGCTCCCCCCGGAGTCACCGCACAGGTGGCTGGGGTGCCGCTGGCCGCGCCGACCGCAGCTCCGCACGCTCCTCCTAGAAGGCCGCAGCAGCTTCGTCCTCCTCCGCCCTGGCTGGCCCGTCGTCGGCGTCCGTGTCGGAGCTCTCGGCCGTGCTCTCCAGGCGCTCCCCATTTCGTCCATTCATCTCCTCGTTCGGCGCCTCCTCATCCCTGTCTCCTGGTGGCTGTTGTGCCCCGTCCTGGCCTCGCTGCCCCCGTCCTGCCCCACCGGTGGCCACCACAGCAGCGCTCGGGGAAACCCTTGCCCCCAGCCTGGTTTCCCCGGGTCGGTCGTACCGGGCCGCGTTGGTACTGGGCCGCCCCGTGGCCCACTCCATTGGGCCCACCCCGGTGTCTTCGGCCGCGGGGCCGCCGGATGGGGTGCGGGCCGTTGGCCGTTTCATGGGCCGGTCACCTGGGCTGGTTTCGCCCCGCACGGCCCAGCCTTGCCCATCGGTGGGCACTGGCCCGACTAGGCGCACCATTTGGCCCATGGTAGGGTTTCCTCGCCAACCCTCCACTAGCCCCGCGCCTCCAGCTCCCTTCCCTGACGCGCCCCTCGCCGCCCCTCTCTACCCCCCTCTTGTCGGCGCTCCCGACCCCCTCGCGCCCCCTTTCCTCCCGCGCCGGCCATGCCCCGGGAATGGGATGACGACGTGGGCCGCCCCAAGCGCCGCACGGACGACCGCCGCGACCCGCCTCGCTTCTCCCCTGATGGCCTCCGGCGGGAGGCTGACCTCAAGCAACGTCTCTCCTCCCGCCCGGCCCGGCGCTCCCCAGCCCGCGATTCCCGCTGCTCCTCCCCCCGCCAGTCCCAATGGTCTCCGGCTCATGACGATCACCGTTCCCGCTCCCTGGAGCCCCGTGCGTCCCCTCGGGCGGATTCGTGGGACCGCGGCCGGTCGCCGGCTGGGGAGGCCCGGCTGTCTTCCCGGCGGCGCTTCTCCTCCCCGTCGCGCTGTCGAGACCGGTCTCCCTCCCCTCCACGTCAACAACCCCCAACCACTGACTCCATCGCCACGGCTGCCCGTCGCTACCAGCCCCCGCACACCCAAGCTGCGTTCCCGCCGTCGAACGGTGGCAATGGGAACCGGGGGCGCCAGGGCGCAAAGAAGAAGAAGAAGAAGAAGGGCCCTCCTCGCCCCCCGGCCGCCGCCACCTCCGCCGCCGTGGTGGCCCCTTCCTCGGGCTCCACCCCCGCCCCCGATGGTCCGCCATGCTTCAACTGCGGCTTGACCGGTCACTTCCAGGTGGCATGCCCCAACCCACCGATGTGCTAACTCTGCAAGGAAGCCGGTCACCCCGTGATACTATGTCCGGAACGCCCGGTGACGGAGGAGATCATGATGTACGGCCACGACATCGAGGACATGGGCTTCTTTCACATCGAGGTGTCGGAGCTCCTGCCTCCCTCCCCCTCGCTCCTGGCCCTTGTGATTGTCGTGGGCGAGGGCGTCGCCATCCCGGAGCTGATCGAGGCTGAGCTCAACCACCTGTGCAGGTGCAAGTGGGATTGGCAGGTGACCTCCACCGCTGCCAACGCCTTCACGGTGATCTTCCCCGACGCCCTGAGCATGGGATTCTGCACCCGCAGTGACAAGATCACCTTGGCCCTCAATGGGATGGTGGTGAACATCTCTGAGCCGTGGTGGGATGTCACATCCTAGTTAGCCATGCATTAGAGTGTTGCATCATGTTTACTCCTTCATCAGAAACTTGAAATGGGGATCTGTGAAACCCTCAAAATCATTTTGAAAATGACCCAAATAAAAATTTCTCCAAAAGGATCCAAGAAAATGCTCATGTTGCTCTCTGAAAATATTGGACAGAGATAAAAATCAAACCAATATTTTTAGTGGCTCATGGACATTTATTTTGGGCATTTGGAATTAATGCATAAGTATTTGCATTGGAAATATATTAATTATATATATTAATATATGCCCAAATATTATGCCATTTATAAAAGAGCTCTGGAATAATATATATAGCTCCTGCAAAAATTGGCATAAGTTAAATAAATGATTTAATATATTTTTTTAAATCAAAACAAATGTCAGAAATTAGAAAACAGAAAAATATATAACAGGAGGAGCTTACCTGGGCTCCTCCACTGTGCGGCCCAGCCAGCTGGCCGGCCCAGCCAGCAGCCGGCCCAGCCCACCACTGCAGCCCTCTGTCGTCTTCCTCCCCTCGCCCCGAAGCTGCTGCGTGCTCGCACGCGCACGGCCGCGCGGCCACCTCCTGCTTGCCGACGAGCTCCTGGCCGCGTGGACGACTCCCGCAGGCCGTCCCGATCCCCCCTGCTCTCTCTCACTCTCTCCCAGCTCTTCCCTCCTCTTCCTCGCTCTCTCTCTCACACGGCCGAACACCACCGTCGCCGCCGTTCGCCGTAGCAGCCATCTCCGGCCACCCCTCGCTCCCCCGACTAGCTCAGAAGCTCCGCCACGACCCCCTCTTCCTCCCCACCGCTCCACAGCTCCCCGGAAGCCCTGCATCGCCGCCACGTCGCCGTTCCCCTCTTCGGGCTCCGACCATCGTCGCCGTCGAATTCGTCGTCTCCGGCGCGTCCCCGAGCCCGCTTCGACGCCCACTGCAACCGCGGTGAGCTACGCCACCGTTTCCCCCTCTCCTCCCCCTCGTTCCCCCACCGTAGCCTCCTCCCCACCACGGCCGAACCTCCGCCGTCGCCGAGCTCGCCGTCGACGCACTCCGGTGACCATTTGGTCACCCCGGCGAGTCCAACGAGTTCGCAAGACCCCGTAGAGCATCCCTAGCGCCTCGCTTCGCTCGACTTCGAGCTCCAACCCTGTTCCCGTGCACGACCGAACCCCGGCGGCCGCAGCCGAGCTCGCCGCCGTCGACTCCGGCCACCCCGACCCCAACGGACTCCGCCAAGAGCTGCGGTTTGTCCTCAGCTCCACTCCGGTGGTCTCCGCGGCCCCTTTGGTGGCCGAAATGGCCAAAACCACTCCCGCCGCCGCGTCTGGCTCGCCGGCGGCTAAACCGCCGGCGTCGCTGGCTTTGACTTTGACCCCGGGTGGGCCCTGGTTGACTCCCCTGAGTCAATGACAGGTGGGGCCCAGCCCTGCTAATTATACAGGATTAGTTTTAATTAAATCTTAATTAAAATAATCACCCTGACATGCGGGACCCACTGTCAGGTTTGACCCAGACCTGTTCAGTTGACCACTGACGTCACACTGACGTCAGGCTGACGCAGTAATTGATTTTCTGGATTTAAATTAAATCAGGAAATTCCAGAATATTATTTAAACTTCAAAAATTCATAACTTTTATTCTGTAACTCCAAATTGGACAAATTATATATGAAAAATGATCAGAAAAATCCAATCTATCCATCTGTACTATTTTCATGCATGATCAAACAAGTTAAATTGATGTTTTAAGCAGAACAAGGAAAAGCACTTTAAAAGGCCATGTTTGGAGTTTGAAATTTGAATCTTTGATTCAAATTTGTTCAAACCCTTCTGGTTTTAGTTGCATTAGCCCAACACACTCATATTGCCATGTTTCATGCATGCATCATATTGTTGCACATTGTTTGGTGATGCTTGTGTATCGATGTCCTTTGCGACAGGTTCTGCCTCCGAGGAGTACCGTGATTACCCTAACGAAGAACCATATCAGTGCATCGAACCATCAGGCAAGCAACCAACCATTTGATCATATCGATACAATCCCATGTTCTCGCTCCTGCTCTCTTTTACTGCATTAAGACAACGCGATTCAAACTGCTGTGTGCTACGGTAGTTGAACCCATTTCCTCTGCATGACCTGTCATTGCCACAGTAACTAGATGAAACCCACTAGCATGTGTAGGAGTTGATTGAGCCCTATGTATGTGTTGTTCCTACCTTGCTATGCCTGCTATGCTTAGAGTCGTGTCAGGTCTGGTTCATCTGGGTGATGGGCTAGAGTGAAATGATTATGTCGGTAATGAGAGTGGTGTGGTGAACACGATTTGGTAAAGGTATCGATGAGAGGCCATGTAGGAGTACATGGTGGGTTGTTTCATTGAAGCCGACCTTAAGCACTGAGATCTGTATATGTGATTTAAGATACAGCTACTACCATGCATTGGGCCCTGAAATATGACCCCGCTCGACTTCTTATTCACCCTAGCTCTCTGTCCAGGAGTTGCAAGTAGTTTCTGGTGTTTGTAGCCTACTGGAGGCCGTGGACAGCGCTGACCGTAGGGGTGGGCTGTGATGCGGTAGGTACGTGGCACGGTGTACCGAATACCCGTTAGGTATCTCGGGAACCCTGTTCACATCGTTCGGGGCCGTATGGGAAACCTCGGCCGGACTCCCTGCGGATGGAACCTGAATAGGCGATAAACCTGGACTAGAGGCTTAAGTGTTTAGGTAGGTCGTGGTCTACACCCACGTCGGCTTTCGCTTGAAGTCTGCCGAGCACATGTCGTGTGCAGACGCTAAGTGGTGGAAACATGTATGAAGAAGTACACCCCTGCAGGGTTAACATGATCTATTCGAATAGCCGCGTCCGCGGTAAAGGACTACTTGGTTGCCTATACAGTTCATAGACAAGTAAATGGAAACTACTAAAAGCCTCAAGATAAGTGTGAGTGCCGAGGATGGCTCTTCCGTAGGAAGACGGAGGTGGATCCTCGGTAGTGTATTGAAGTGGTGAGTAGTGGACTCGTGTGCGCAAAACCATTTCAAGTTGGAGTATCGTAGGATAGCCTAGCCAAGAGTCAAAGCTGGCTTGCTGCAATAACTCCACCAACCCTTCTTGATACTATGCATGTATGTAGGATCTGATGTAAGTCTTGCTGAGTACCTTTGTACTCATGTTGCTATAATCTACATTTTTACAGAAGACGCTGCAACCCCTTCTGATGGGTTCTATGTAGACGTTGACATCAACGAGTAGGCTAAAGACCCAGGTGGTGACCCTGAGCTTGTGAAGGACCACGTAGTATAGCTAGGCTTTCCAAGCCTCTTTTATTTTACTAGTTGTCTGTACTCAGACAAGTTACTTCCGCTGCTGGTTTGTATGACTGTATGACTTGTATGTTGGGTCGTGAGACCCGTACCTTTGTGTATGATATGTATGGCTCCCTGAGCCTTAAATAAAGTACTTGTGTCGTAGAGTCATGTTGTGATGCTTCGTTGTATTTGCGCATATCGAGCATATTGTGTGTATGATTGAAATGCTTGGTATGTGTGGGATCTGACTATCTAGTTGTTTATCTTTAGTAGCCTCTCTTACCGGGAAATGTCTCCTAGTGTTACCGCTGAGCCATGGTAGCTTGCTACTGCTCTGGAACACTTAGGCTGGCCGGCATGTGTCCTTCTTCGTTCCTGTGTCTGTCCCTTCGGGGAAATGTCACGCTTTGAGTACCGGAGTCCTGTTAGCCCGCTACAGCCCGGTTTACCGGAGTCCTGCTAGCCCAGTGCTACAGCCCGGACCCACTTGCTGATGACCGACACGTTCGAAGCTGGGTCATGGATGCCTGTCCCTGTAAGTCTGTGCCACTTTGGGTTTACGACTAGTCATGTCAGCCCGGGCTCCTTATCATATGGATGCTAGCGACACTATCATATACGTGAGCCAAAAGGCGCAAACGGTCCCGGGAAAAGGTAAGGCGACACCCGTGGGGATACCGTGCGTGAGGCCGCAAAGTGATATGAGGTGTTACCGGCTAGATCGATGTGACATCGAGTCGGGGTCCTGACAGCGTTGGCATCAGAGCCGGACTGCCTGTAGGTTCTCCAAGCCAAACTGGTCGATGTTGAGTCTAGAAATTCTTTAGTTATATGTAGGGGAATTGTTTGTGGGTTGGAACGTAAGGCTCTTTTTACTCCTTATACCTTATGACTTTCTGATCTGAGTCAGTCCATTCTTCCACCGGGGGTTAAGGAATTAGGATCTATTCTCTCTATCAGGATCACGTGTTACTAATCAGTAGTACCTTATAAGTTTGATGGTTACAAGCCTAGTTCAGTTCTACTACCACATTATGTTGCCAGAATGGTTTCAGAACTTTGATATGATGATGTTGAGTGTGTACGAAATCCTTTGTCAAATGTCTCAAAATCCTTTTTGAGCATTTACAGCTGTTATGCTGCCGAAATTTTGCTAGAAATTCTAATGCCTTTGCATTATGATTGTGCTTTCAGATGGCCACTCGCGACCTCAATCAAGTGGTTCGCCTGACTCGATGCCTAGATGTACCCGGCCATACTGCTAAGTTGGTCAGGGTAATGACTGAGGCTGGATACCGCTGGTATCCCGAGTACACGGTCGAAGAGCAATTCCGAGATTTTAATCAAAGCCAGTATCTCTGCACTGTCAGGATATTTCCATCTTATCCTGGATCCACCGAGCCTCTTCACTGCTCCTATGGACTCGGGGTTACTATTGAGATGGCTGTGCAGGACGCCGCCTACTCTATGATGACCATTATGCGAGTCAGATCTGGTTTATTTCGGGACTCTGATTTCCGGTATATGCCAGGATCACTTCCGGGAGCACAAGGGTATCTCCAGGCTATCTATGCTGACCCCACTCAGGAGGATTCACGGACTCGCACCACTGCTGAGATGCTCGAGGATAAGGACCGTGAAAATCGGGCCTTAAGGTTAGAGCTCTTCAATACCCGTGCTGACCACTGGGCCACTTTGACTCGGTTCGCACCGGCGGTGCAAGCTGGATATTCAGATATGCGCGATCTCTATCCTGTGAGATCTGCTCTGCCGGACGTGATGGTTTGGCGTGATGTAGGAGGCATCACCCCACCTCGCGGCCCCGCAGGCCACCGTTTGTTGGTCCAAGGCCTCATCCTAGCCCCTATGGTCCACAAGCTCCGCGAGATCGTCTGTTTCCGGATGATCATGTTGAACTTCCAGGCTATGGAGGTGACTTCTACGAGGACTACTACGGATCGGTCTGAGTTAGTGGTAGTATCACTAGTTCGCACTAGCCGTGTCGTCTATCGTCCTGCGTGACTCGTGGGATATGACCTAGTTTGTACTCTTTCCGGAGGTGTAGAAAAATAATGTATAGGAGCTTGGAATGCCTCCGATGAGATGTAATCCTCTTTTCACCGTAATAGTACTTGTTTGGTCTTGTACTAAACCCTGTATGGTGTGTATGACGATGGAATAAAAGAAGCAGTTTCTGTATCTACCATGTCATACGGATGATCATCTTGCATTCCGAGTTATTCCTTACATTATGTATCCTATGTCGGAATTTTACCATCCTGACTAAATCATTGTCTTGTTTACCTAGGATGGTCAACACGCGCGCTAACCCTGCTTCCCAAGAGCAGGCCGAAGGCAGTGAAGCCAGGGATGCAAATCTGCCTCATCCTCCTTCACTAGCCGAGGTTATGATGGAAGCTGAGAGAAACAAGCGGGAGACAAACCGTTTGTTGGAGCGTATTGAACAGAATACAGCACACCATCAGAGGGCTAACGTGGTGTCACTCAGTGATTTTATCAAATTGCATCCACCCACGTTCCACCACTCCGTCGAGCCTCTCGACGCTGATGACTGGCTTCGCAGTATCTCTCACAAACTGCGTTCCGCGCTGGTAGCGGAGGCTGACAAGGTCACCTTTGCTGCATATCATCTTGAAGGCCCCGCCAGTCTATGGTGGGAGAATTATGGAGCTATGCGCCCAGCGGGCCATGTCACTACTTGGGCTGAGTTCAGCGAGGCTTTCCGTGAACATCACATTCCGGAGGGTCTCATGGACCGTAAACGTGAAGAATTTTGCAGTTTCACCCAAGGCCGACTTTCTGTGGATGTCTATAGCAGGGAGTTTGGTAATCTCGCCCGATATGCAACTGAGGAAGTGTCTACTGACGCCAAGAAGCAAGCAAGGTTCCGTAAGGGCCTTAGTCCTGAGCTTCGCCGCGACCTCCGTCTGCATGAGTGCACATCTTTTCAGAAACTTGTCAACAAAGCCATCAGTGCTGAAACTGGTCAGACTGACTATGACGCAACACGCAAGCATGGCCGTGACATGGGTTCCTCATCCGGTGCTGGTCCTCAGAAGCGCCGCGTGTGGGTGCCCAACACCGCCCTGCCACCCAGGTTCACACCGAGGCCATCTTTCCAGGCGCCTCGCCCTGTTCAACAGTCTGCACCGGCCAAGCCCTATGGGGGTCCAACCAATAATGCTCCTCCACGTACCAGTTCCGTGACTTGTTTCAAGTGTGGGGAATCTGGTCACTATATGCGTGAGTGTCCCCAGACCAACCCCAACCAATCTGCTAAAGCTGTTGGCCGTGGCAAGCCGACAGGAAAATATTCCACGCCAAGCCGGTCACCGCTTCACGTGGCCATGTCAACTGTATCTCTGCCGAAGAAGCTCAAGAGGATCCCAACGTCGTTCTCGGTACGCTTCTTGTTAATTGCCACCCGGCATCTGTTCTTTTCGATACAGGAGCCTCTCATTCTTTTATATCTGAAAACTATGCTCGCTTGCATAACGTCGCATTCGGTGATATGCCAACCTCTATGGTAATTCAAACTCCGGGATCCAAATGGCAAACCTCTAGAGTAAGCCATGGAAATGAAATCCAAGTCGACAGACTTGTTTTTCTCGCATCTTTGATAGCCCTTAAATCTTCAGATATTAATATCATTTTGGGTATGGACTGGATGTCAGCTCATCAAGCCAAAATTGATTGCTTCTCTAGGACTGTTCAACTCACCCATCCTTCGGGGAAGATAGTCAATGTCTTGACCCGAATAGCCAAGCGACAATTATATTCTCTTAACGCCAGCCCTTTGCCAGACCTTGAGGACGTGCCGGTAGTCTGTGACTTCCCGGATGTCTTTCCAGAGGAATTGCCAGGTGTTCCACCTGACAGGGATGTTGAGTTCGTAATCGACCTCATCCCGGAACCGTTCCGATTGCTAGAAGACCCTATAAGATGGCACCACTAGAACTAGCCGAGCTTAAGAAACAACTCGATGAGTCCTTGAAAAAGGGTTTCATCCGCCCTAGTTCATCTCCGTGGGCTTGCCCCGTCCTATTCGTCAAGAAGAAGGATGGTACGGACCGGATGGTTGTAGATTACCGACCTGTCAATTTGGTCACAATCAAGAACAAATATCCACTTCCCAGGATCAACGATCTGTATGATCAGCTCGCTGGATCCTCAGTCTTCTCCAAGATGGATTTGAGGTTGGGCTACCATCAAATCAAAATCAGAAACGGGGACATTCCTAAAACGGCCTTTGTTACTCGTTATGGCCAATACGAGTACACCGTCATGTCCTTCGGTTTAACCAACGCTCCAGCCACCTTTTCTCGGTTAATGAACTCAATCTTCATGGAGTATTTGGATAAATTCGTCGTAGTTTATCTCGATGATATACTCATCTACTCCAAGAACGAGGAAGAACATGCCGAACATTTAAGGCTAGTGTTGAAGAAACTTCGAGAGCATCGCCTTTATGCCAAATTTTCAAAATGTGAATTCTGGTTGTCAGAAGTGACCTATCTGGGTCATGTAATATCTGGTAAAGGTATTGCTGTTAACCCTGAGCGAGTTCAAGCCGTCCTTAATTGGACTCCACCTGAATCGGTCAAGCAAGTTCGGAGTTTTCTAGGCTTAGCGAGCTATTGTCGTCGCTTTGTCGAGAACTTCTCCAAGGTTGCTAAACCTCTAACCGAACTCCTCAAGAAAGATAAGAAGTTCGAATGGACTCCACAATGTGAGCACAGCTTTCAGGAACTGAAAAGACGCCTGACCTCTGCTCCCGTGCTGGTACCGCCAGACTTCTCCAAGGACTTTGTTATCTACTGCGACGCCTCGCGACAAGGACTAGGTTGCATTCTTATGCAAGATCGACACGTAATTGCTTACGCTTCACGGCAATTGCACCCACATGAGGAGAATTATCCTACCCATGATCTAGAGCTTGCAGCCGTAGTCTATGCACTTAAGACCTGGCGACATTACCTCCTCGGTAATCGTTGCGAAATATTCACTGATCACCAAAGTCTGAAGTATATTTTCACCCAACCGGATTTGAATCTCAGGCAGAGACGTTGGGTTGAATTGATCACAGACTTCGACTTAGGAATAACCTACACCCCAGGGAAAGCCAACGTCATGGCTGATGCGCTAAGTCGTAAATCTTATTGTAACAACCTGATGTTACAACAAAGTCAACCGCTTCTCCATGAGGAATTTCGGAAGCTTAACCTTCACATTGTACCTCAAGGTTTTCTTTCCACCTTGGTAGCAAAACCTACTCTTACGGATCAAATCATCGCTGCCCAAAAGCGAGATAAGGGAATATCTAAAATCAAAGAGAACATTGCTAGCGGAGGTGCTAGTTGTTTCTCCACAAATGATCATGGTGTTGTGTACTTTGAGAACCGTCTAGTGGTTCCCAAGAACCAGCATCTACGGCAGTTGATCCTTAAGGAAGCTCATGAATCTCCTCTCACCATTCATCCCGGTAGCACTAAAATGTATCAGGACCTACGCCAGAGGTTCTGGTGGACTAGGATGAAGAGAGAAATTGCTCAGTATATTGCAAATTGCGACGTCTGTCGTCGTGTAAAAGCAGAGCATCAACGGCCTGCTGGCACCCTTCAACCCTTAGCTATTCCTGAATGGAAATGGGATAAAATTGGTATGGATTTCATTACCGGTTTTCCCAGGACCAAGAGAGGGAATAATGCTATTTTCGTCGTGGTCGATCGTCTTTCCAAAGTAGCTCATTTCTTACCTGTTCGTGAGAGTATAACCGCTAGTCAGCTGGCAGATTTGTACATCTCCCGAATAGTGTCTCTCCATGGTGTTCCTTTGGAAATTAACTCGGATCGAGGAAGTCTTTTCACCTCTCGATTTTGGGAAAGTTTCCAAAATGCTATGGGAACTCGTCTCTCCTTTAGCACCGCTTTCCACCCTCAGTCAAGTGGTCAAGTGGAACGCGTCAATCAGATTCTAGAAGACATGCTTCGAGCCTCTGTTATCTCATTCGGAATGGACTGGGAGAAGTGCCTTCCATTTGCCGAATTCGCTTACAACAACAGCTATCAATCTAGCTTGGGTAAAGCCCCTTTTGAAGTTCTCTATGGACGACGGTGTCGAACACCCCTTAACTGGTCAGAGACCGGGGAAAGACAATTCTTTGGCCCGGATATGATTCAGGAAGCAGAAGAACAAGTTCGTATCGTTCGTGAAAAGTTGAAAACAGCCCAATCTCGTCAAAAGAGTCAATATGACCGAAAACATAAGGCTATGACTTTCGAGGTTGACGAGAAGGCTTATCTTCGGGTCACCCCTCTGAAGGGAACCCATCGTTTCGGTATCAAAGGCAAATTGGCTCCTCGTTACATTGGACCTTTTCGCATTCTTGCCAAACGAGGAGAAGTTGCCTACCAGTTGGAACTACCTCCGCACCTCTCCAGAGTTCACGATGTCTTCCACGTTTCTCAACTCAGGCGTTGCTTCTCGGATCCTATCCGTGAAGTGGACCACGAAACGCTTGATCTCCAAGATGATCTTACATATCGAGAGTACCCCATTCGTATCCTCGATCAAGCCGAACGTACCACGCGACGTCATAATATCAAGTTTCTCAAGGTTCAATGGTCGCACCATTCTGAGGATGAAGCAACTTGGGAAAGGGAGGATCGTCTTCGACTCGAGTATCCCGCCTTCTTCCCGGAGGAACCCAAATCTCGGGACGAGATTCTTTTGAGTGGGGGTGAGTTGTCACATCCTAGTTAGCCATGCATTAGAGTGTTGCATCATGTTTACTCCTTCATCAGAAACTTGAAATGGGGATCTGTGAAACCCTCAGAATCATTTTGAAAATGACCCAAATAAAAATTTCTCCAAAAGGATCCAAGAAAATGCTCATGTTGCTCTCTGAAAATATTGGACAGAGATAAAAATCAAACCAATATTTTTAGTGGCTCATGGACATTTATTTTGGGCATTTGGAATTAATGCATAAATATTTGCATTGGAAATATATTAATTATATATATTAATATATGCCCAAATATTATGCCATTTATAAAAGAGCTCTGGAATAATATATATAGCTCCTGCAAAAATTGGCATAAGTTAAATAAATGATTTAATATATTTTTTAAATCAAAACAAATGTCAGAAATTAGAAAACAGAAAAATATATAACAGGAGGAGCTTACCTGGGCTCCTCCACTGTGCGGCCCAGCCAGCTGGCCGGCCCAGCCAGCAGCCGGCCCAGCCCACCACTGCAGCCCTCCGTCGTCTTCCTCCCCTCGCCCCGAAGCTGCTGCGTGCTCGCACGCGCACGGCCGCGCGGCCACCTTCTGCTTGCCGACGAGCTCCTGGCCGCGTGGACGACTCCCGCAGGCCGTCCCGATCCCCCCTGCTCTCTCTCACTCTCTCCCCGGCTCTTCCCTCCTCTCCCTCGCTCTCTCTCTCACACGGCCGAACACCACCGTCGCCGCCGTTCGCCGTAGCAGCCATCTCCGGCCACCCCTCGCTCCCCCGACTAGCTCAGAAGCTCCGCCACGACCCCCTCTTCCTCCCCACCGCTCCACAGCTCCCCGGAAGCCCTGCATCGCCGCCACGTCGCCGTTCCCCTCTTCGGGCTCCGACCATCGTCGCCGTCGAATTCGTCGTCTCCAGCGCGTCCCCGAGCCCGCTTCGACGCCCACTGCAACCGCGGTGAGCTACGCCACCGTTTCCCCCTCTCCTCCCCCTCGTTCCCCCCCCGTAGCCTCCTCCCCACCACGGCCGAACCTCCGCCGTCGCCGAGCTCGCCGTCGACGCACTCCGGTGACCATTTGGTCACCCCGGCGAGTCCAACGAGTTCGCAAGACCCCGTAGAGCATCCCTAACGCCTCGCTTCGCTCGACTTCGAGCTCCAACCCTGTTCCCGTGCACGACCGAACCCCGGCGGCCGCAGCCGAGCTCGCCGCCGTCGACTCCGGCCACCCCGACCCCAACGGACTCCGCCAAGAGCTGCGGTTTGTCCTCAGCTCCACTCCGGTGGTCTCCGCGGCCCCTTTGGTGGCCGAAATGGCCAAAACCACTCCCGCCGCCGCGTCTGGCTCGCCGGCGGCTAACGCCGGCGTCGCTGGCTTTGACTTTGACCCCGGGTGGGCCCTGGTTGACTCCCCTGAGTCAATGACAGGTGGGGCCCAGCCCTGCTAATTATACAGGATTAGTTTTAATTAAATCTTAATTAAAATAATCACCCTGACATGCGGGACCCACTGTCAGGTTTGACCCAGACCTGTTCAGTTGACCACTGACGTCACACTGACGTCAGGCTGACGCAGTAATTGATTTTCTGGATTTAATTAAATCAGGAAATTCCAGAATATTATTTAAACTTCAAAAATTCATAACTTTTATTCTGTAACTCCAAATTGGACAAATTATATATGAAAAATGATCAGAAAAATCCAATCTATCCATCTGTACTATTTTCATGCATGATCAAACAAGTTAAATTGATGTTTTAAGCAGAACAAGGAAAAGCACTTTAAAAGGCCATGTTTGGAGTTTGAAATTTGAATCTTTGATTCAAATTTGTTCAAACCCTTCTGGTTTTAGTTGCATTAGCCCAACACACTCATATTGCCATGTTTCATGCATGCATCATATTGTTGCACATTGTTTGGTGATGCTTGTGTATCGATGTCCTTTGCGACAGGTTCTGCCTCCGAGGAGTACCGTGATTACCCTAACGAAGAACCATATCAGTGCATCGAACCATCAGGCAAGCAACCAACCATTTGATCATATCGATACAATCCCATGTTCTCGCTCCTGCTCTCTTTTACTGCATTAAGACAACGCGATTCAAACTGCTGTGTGCTACGGTAGTTGAACCCATTTCCTCTGCATGACCTGTCATTGCCACAGTAACTAGATGAAACCCACTAGCATGTGTAGGAGTTGATTGAGCCCTATGTATGTGTTGTTCCTACCTTGCTATGCCTGCTATGCTTAGAGTCGTGTCAGGTCTGGTTCATCTGGGTGATGGGCTAGAGTGAAATGATTATGTCGGTAATGAGAATGGTGTGGTGAACACGATTTGGTAAAGGTATCGATGAGAGGCCATGTAGGAGTACATGGTGGGTTGTTTCATTGAAGCCGACCTTAAGCACTGAGATCTGTATATGTGATTTAAGATACAGCTACTACCATGCATTGGGCCCTGAAATATGACCCCGCTCGACTTCTTATTCACCCTAGCTCTCTGTCCAGGAGTTGCAAGTAGTTTCTGGTGTTTGTAGCCTACTGGAGGCCGTGGACAGCGCTGACCGTAGGGGTGGGCTGTGATGCGGTAGGTACGTGGCACGGTGTACCGAATACCCGTTAGGTATCTCGGGAACCCTGTTCACATCGTTCGGGGCCGTATGGGAAACCTCGGCCGGACTCCCTGCGGATGGAACCTGAATAGGCGATAAACCTGGACTAGAGGCTTAAGTGTTTAGGTAGGTCGTGGTCTACACCCACGTCGGCTTTCGCTTGAAGTCTGCCGAGCACATGTCGTGTGCAGACGCTAAGTGGTGGAAACATGTATGAAGAAGTACACCCCTGCAGGGTTAACATGATCTATTCGAATAGCCGCGTCCGCGGTAAAGGACTACTTGGTTGCCTATACAGTTCATAGACAAGTAAATGGAAACTACTAAAAGCCTCAAGATAAGTGTGAGTGCCGAGGATGGCTCTTCCGTAGGAAGACGGAGGTGGATCCTCGGTAGTGTATTGAAGTGGTGAGTAGTGGACTCGTGTGCGCAAAACCATTTCAAGTTGGAGTATCGTAGGATAGCCTAGCCAAGAGTCAAAGCTGGCTTGCTGCAATAACTCCACCAACCCTTCTTGATACTATGCATGTATGTAGGATCTGATGTAAGTCTTGCTGAGTACCTTTGTACTCATGTTGCTATAATCTACATTTTACAGAAGACGCTGCAACCCCTTCTGATGGGTTCTATGTAGACGTTGACATCAACGAGTAGGCTAAAGACCCAGGTGGTGACCCTGAGCTTGTGAAGGACCACGTAGTATAGCTAGGCTTTCCAAGCCTCTTTTATTTTACTAGTTGTCTGTACTCAGACAAGTTACTTCCGCTGCTGGTTTGTATGACTGTATGACTTGTATGTTGGGTCGTGAGACCCGTACCTTTGTGTATGATATGTATGGCTCCCTGAGCCTTAAATAAAGTACTTGTGTCGTAGAGTCATGTTGTGATGCTTCGTTGTATTTGCGCATATCGAGCATATTGTGTGTATGATTGAAATGCTTGGTATGTGTGGGATCTGACTATCTAGTTGTTTATCTTTAGTAGCCTCTCTTACCGGGAAATGTCTCCTAGTGTTACCGCTGAGCCATGGTAGCTTGCTACTGCTCTGGAACACTTAGGCTGGCCGGCATGTGTCCTTCTTCGTTCCTGTGTCTGTCCCTTCGGGGAAATGTCACGCTTTGAGTACCGGAGTCCTGTTAGCCCGCTACAGCCCGGTTTACCGGAGTCCTGCTAGCCCAGTGCTACAGCCCGGACCCACTTGCTGATGACCGACACATTTGAAGCTGGGTCATGGATACCTGTCCCTGTAAGTCTGTGCCACTTTGGGTTTACGACTAGTCATGTCAGCCCGGGCTCCTTATCATATGGATGCTAGCGACACTATCATATACGTGAGCCAAAAGGCGCAAACGGTCCCGGGAAAAGGTAAGGCGACACCCGTGGGGATACCGTGCGTGAGGCCGCAAAGTGATATGAGGTGTTACCGGCTAGATCGATGTGACATCGAGTCGGGGTCCTGACATGGGATCCCAAGGTCGTGGCGGTTCTGGACACTGCCTGGCTCCTCATCGCCGGCCTGCCAGATGTGGCCCGGTCTGAGCGTGTCATTCGCAGTATGTCCAAGATCCTCGGCAAGGTGCTCGTGGTCGACGAGCTTTCTCTGTGCAAGGAGGAGGAGGTCTGGGTCAAGGTGAAATGCCTGGACTCCTCCAAGTTCTGCACCACGCTTCAGGTCTTCTTCAACGACGACAGATACGATCTCATGATCTGCCCCGAGCCTCCGAACCACATCGGCCGCCCCCGCCTCTTCGTCAACAGCCACCAGGGGGCGGTCCTGCTGATGCCGATGACTCCCACCACAGGCGATCCCGCCACTCCCGCCTCGACGACCATGACGAGGACGAGGACCTCTCGGAGCGCTCCCACTCCCCGTTGCGCGAGCCCGTCAACCCACCTTCGGGTCGTGGCGGCTCCGGGGCGGGGCTCACCAGGGTGTCTGCCGCTGACCTCGCGGTGGCTCTCCGTCTGGCAGCCCCCCCTGATTGCGCCCTCTCCTCCTCCTTCAGAGCCGGCCAGTGACATCTCCAGTGTGGGTCTGCTAGTCGTGCCTCCTTCATCGCCTCGCTACCCATCCGCCGACTCCGCCCTCCGCCCCTCTCCGTCAGGCCTGGACCCCCCGCCCCCCTGGTTTGACCTCCCTGGTCCCCATGGGTGAAGACGGTGGTGCCTCCCTCGGCGATCCTTCTCCGGTCCTTCCACCTGCGGGGGACGTGTCTGACGACATCCTGGAGCTCGTCGCCCCGCTTCCCTCGCCGGTGGACCTCGACGCCCGCCTCGCCTCTCCTGCTTCTCCGGCCTCGGCGGTGGCCGTGGTCGTGACCACTCTGGTCTCCGCGCACCCTCCCCAGACGGTGGCGTACGCTAGGCGGCCCTACTCCTCCTCGACGTCGGTGACTGCGTCTCGCCGCAGCGCCCGCCTCGATGAGGCCTGCCCGGCGTACTCCTCGGTTCCTTCCATCGCCGAGCGTGCGAAGATCCGGGCGGCGGCACGGAACCTCGAGTCAGGTGTGGATCCTGCCCTCCGCAGCTCTTCCAGTTGTTCCTTTTCCGCGCTTGAGGCCTTACCTCTCGGCCACCTCGCCAAGGTGGCCACTGACTCGGCCATCATATTCAGGGGGGAAGTGCCCCCCCCCTTAGAGAAGATTGCAGCCATTAGGGCTCGCGAGATCCTAGATGGAAAGCTGGCTGAAACTCGGGCTCGCCTGCTTCGACCTCCCGAGGAATCGACCGCCACTCCCGCGTTTCGGGCTCCTCCGATGGTCGACGGGTGATCCGTGGGCGCACTCATTCCTGCACAGCTGCGCTTCGCGCTCAAAGTGCATCTCGCGTCCTGGGGTCAAGCAGACCCCCGATGGGGGCTTAGATGTGGGCCCTTTTTTGGAACATCCGCGGCTTCGGCCATGATGACCGACGCCGCCAACTCGTCGAGTACGTGCGAGATGAACACATTGACATCATTGCCATCCAGGAAACCATGCGCACTGAGTTCTCCCTCCATGAGCTAGACTGCCTTAGTTCCCACCTCTTCGCCTGGCATTGGCTCCCTTCTAGTGGGACCACGGGCCATTCTGGCGGCATCCTTTTAGGGGTAAAGGATGCCACCTTTGAGGTGGGTGGCATGGACCGGGGCGAATTCTTTGTTAGTATGGAGATCTTTGAGCGTGCTATTAACTTCAAATAGGAAGTGGTGATTGTTTATGGACCGGCGGACCACCGCCGCTCCCCGACCTTCCTTGCGGAGCTGCATCAAAAGATTTCCAACTCCCTCCTCCTAGTAGTCGTGGGCGGAGACTTCAACCTCATCTGCTCCCCGGATGAGAAGAATAATGATAGGATTAACCTCCCCCGGATGTAGTTGTTTAACGACTGGATCGCGGGGCTCGATCTCCGTGAACTAGAACGGACGGGCGCCCGGTTCACCTGGACAAACCGCCAAGCTGACCCGATGCAATCCGTATTGGATCGCATCCTAGTTTCCCCGGAATGGGAATTGCGCTGCCCCTTGGCGTCTCTTCGGGCGATTACCTGGATTGGGTCTGACCACATCCCTCTCCTCCTCTCCACCGCGGACGAGCGTCCCCCCACCTTGCCGCGGTTTCGGTTTGAGCTCTGCTGGCTTAACCAGGCGGGCTTCCGGGATGCGGTTATTGCCCGATGGATTTCTGCTCTTGCTTCCCCTCATCGCTCCATATCTGCTGTTGACTCGTGGCACTTCTTTGTCAAGCTCGCCCGCTAATTCATGAAGGGTTGGGGCGCTAACCTTGGTCGTGACCTCTGCAAGCGCAAAAGGGCCCTCCTGCTGGCTAGCCCTGGACGCCCGGGCCGACACCTCCAGAATCTCCACGGATGAGTGGATGCTGAGATATGATCTTGAGGATCAACTCTCAACCATCTACACGGATGAGGAGGCTTACTGGAGGTTGCGCGGTACTCAAAGATGGGTGCTTCGTGGCGATACGAACACCGCATATTTCTAGGCGGTAGCGAACGGCCGGTGTCGTCGGAACTCCATACTGCCTGTGGGAGGGAGATACGCTTCTCGTTCGCCCCTCGGCCATTCGGGCCCATGTTAACGGCTTTTACAAAGCGCTATTTACCCCCACCCCTCAGGATGGGGCTATTCTCGCCCCCGACATTTGGTCGGGTGTGTAGTTGGTCTCTGCTGAGGCCAATGCGGCATTGGTTGCCCCCTTCGCCGAGGACGAGGTCCTCGCGGCTATTAAGGGGATGAACCCCTCCTCAGCCCCGGGGCCGGATGGCCTGCCCGTAATGTTCTTCAAAACATTCTGCCAGACCATCAAGCTGGAGGTCATGGCCCTGTTTGAGGAATTCTACTCGGGTTCTATGGATCTTGGACGCCTTAACTACGGGATCGTTACCCTCATCCCCAAGGTTCCAGGCGCCTCCGATATCCGCTAATTCTATCCCATCACAGTGATTAATGTGATATTCCGGATCCTGCCCAAAGGGTACGCCAATAGGGTGGCCCTGCTCGCTGACTCGATTACCCACCCGAACCAATCTGCCTTCATACAAGGCCGATTTATTCTGGATGGGGTTTTGGTATTCCACGAAGTCCTCCATGAAGTCCGGGTGAAACACCATCAGACAGTCTTCTTGAAGCTTGACTTCCACAAAGCGTACGACATTGTCCACTGGCCCTTCTTGCAGGAAGTGCTGCTCCGCAAGGGCTTTGACGACCGTTGGGTGACTCGCGTTACGCAACTGGTCTCCTGCGGCTAGACCGCGGTGAACATTAACGGTGACATTGGGCCCTACTTCCCCACCCTCTGTGGGGTCCGTCAGGGTGACCCGTTCTCACCGTTCCTGTTCAACATGGTGGTGGATGCCCTGGCCGCTATCCTCGACAAGGCCAAGGATGTCGAACATATTCGCGGCATCGTACCGCATCTAGTCAGAGGGGGAGGGGTCTTCCTCCTTCAATATGCGGATGATACCATAATAATGGTTGAGGGGTCTGTTCAGGACATAGCTAACCTGAAGTTCCTCCTCCTGTGCTTCCAACAGATGTCGGGACTAACCATAAACTTTGATAAGAGTGAAATGATGGTTCTTGGGTACCCCCTGGAGGAAGCACAGGCTATCGCGGCCCGACTAAATTGTCGGTTGGGTTCTTTCCCCACGACCTACCTGGGGATCCCCATTAGTGATTCGCGCCTCACCATGGCGGATCTCCGCCCCACGGTGACCCGTATGCAACACCATGTTGAGCCCTAGAAAGGGTGCTGATGAGGATACAGACCTCGGGTAGGGTCATAGGCCTGACCTACACACCCTACCCAAGGTCAATACCCCAGAAGATGAGAAGACCAAGAATCCACTCGACGATGCAATCACTCGACCAGAATTCTCTACCTTCACTCAACCATATGGGAACCACTCGACTACGTCAAATACCAGGAGTCGGTAGGACGCGCAACAGCCAGATATTCACTCCTTAGTCTTCATGGGCATTAAGAGTACTTAATGCTGGCGTTACTAGTAACGCCCCTTACTTTATGTTCATTAGTTCCCTTGTAATGGAGGCAGGCTGGGGTCCTGGCGCACTCTATATAAGCCACCCCCTCCTCTGGCACAAGGGTTCGCACTCTCTGTAATACAACACACATAATCCAATCGACCACCTCTGGGCACCGAGACGTAGGGCTATTACTTCCTCAGAGAAGGGCCTGAACTCGTAAATCTCGTGTGTACATCTTCACCATAGCTAAGATCTTGCCTCTCCATACCTACCCCCTTTCTACTGTCAGGTTTAGAACCACGATAGTTGGCGCCCACTGTGGGGCAGGTGTCTTAGCGACTTATTGGTGAAGTTGCAAGTTTTTCCGATCACCATCATCATGGTTTCCGGCGGCGGATTGGCTGAGGGCCGCAAGATCCGTCTCGGCGTGCTCGTTTTCGTCGCCGACGACTCCGCGTGGCTCCAAGAAGCTCCCTTGGACACTGAGGCGCTCCCCGTCTGAGGAGCGACGCACTTCCGCGCGTGTGTTCATGGCGTTCTTCTTCGGCAGCCGTCGACTCAATACCAGTCGGCTCCAATGGCGTCCGCCCCGCTGTCCACCGCCGCAAGCGATCCGGTCAATCGCGGCTTCAGCGGTGGGTGAAACACGCGGTGGCTCAGCAATCGACCACCCATCAAGTCGCGGCAATCGAGCCCGACGAAACTCTCCACGGCCTGTTCGATCTGTCGACTGGCTCTGCGGAGACCGCATCCGAATGCGATAGCAGCGGTCCTGCGGCCGAAGTCTTAATGGTCGATGGGCCTCATAGCCCACCTGGTTTCTACCGCGAGGGCGACAGAGATGGAGGCGGTGATCCGTCACACACCCACAAGGAATACCGACCCGAGCCCCTCTCTTCTCAGCAGAGGGAAGAACTTCGTCGCCGCAACATGGATGCACTTCACATGCCCATCGTAGGAGAAACCCCCAAGGTTCGGGCCTTGAAGGAGGTGCGCTTAGCTAATCAGGCTGAGCGCACTCGACTGGATAACCTCCAGCGGGCTCTCGACGAGCGCGCTCAGGAGCGGATCCATGAGTCCAGTCGACGACAACTCTTTCCGCCTCCACCTAAGGTATACCGCACTCCGATTCAGAATCTCACAGCCGCAGCCCACATAGCAGAGTCGATCCAACCTTCCCAGTCAGAGGCTGGCAGAGGGTTGATGCAAATCCGGGCCCTGCTCAGGGCGGCAGGAGAGCAGAATACAGTAGTATCTCAGTCGCGAAACATGATCCACAGCAGATCCGTTGCGGACACGGTTCAGTCGGCTCACAGCTCCATGTCACCTCCGCGGCGTGAAGGGCGTAGGCAATATGATCATCCACTCGACCGTGACAATCATCGTCGAGGACCCACGCCTCCCCCGAGGAGTGTGTCGTATGTGCCTCAGCGGAACGATGACAGGCGTCGTCATAGTGGTGAGCACAGAGCTTCGGTCGACCAAAGGGAACCGGGCTTTGACGCGAGATCTATCCTTGTTCAAGGCCTGGTCGACCGAAACATGGCGCACAGAGAAGACCCAGGCAGAGACCGTCCAAGTGGTAGTCGAGTGCATGTTTCTGGTCCCGAGTGTTTTAGCAGAGCCATCAGAGCAGCAGTGATTCCACTCAACTTCAGGTTGGCATCCGGGGTCAGTAAGTTCACCGGTGAATCCAAGCCGAAAACTTGGCTTGAAGATTACCGAGTGGCTGTGCAGATTGGGGGCGACAACGACGAGATAGCGATGAAGCATCTCCCTCTTATGTTGGAGGGGTCGGCCCGAGCGTGGCTAACTCAGTTGTCTCCGGGCAGTATTCACAGTTGGGAAGAGCTATCCCGAGTGTTCGTGAGAACTTTCGAGGGCACGTGCAAGCGATCAGTAGGTTTGCCCGAACTGCAGCATTGTGTGCAGAAGCCGAATGAGACTTTGAGGGAGTTCATCCAGAGATGGTCCACTTTGCATCATACCGTCGAGAATGTTTCAGAGCATCAAGCTGTATGTGCCTTCAAGGAAGGCGTCAAATACAGGGAGTTGGTCTTGAAATTCGGTCGGACTGGAGATATGACTCTGGCTCGGATGATGGAGATAGCCACCCGGTACGCTAACGGAGAAGAAGAGGATCGACTCCATAGCGGGAAGGGCAAACCGGTCGGCCAAGACGTCGGTGGAGGTAACTCCAGTCGGAAGCAGAAGCGTAAATCCGAGCCAGCAACTCCTAGAGAGATCACAACAGTGAATCAAGGAAAGTTTAAGGGAAAACCTAAGGGGCCCTGGCCCCCTAAGAAGGTGAAGGATAAGGAAGGAAATGGTGTGCTGGATTTTCCATGCCACATCCACACGAAGAAAGATGAGGAAGGTAATCTGATTTACCCGAAACATACCACTCGGCAGTGTCGACTCCTAATCCAGCAGTTCCGAGAGAAACCGCCCAATGAGAAGGAAAATGAGTCAGACAAGAAGGAAGATGAAGAGGAAGACAATGGTTATCCCAAAGTCAATTCTACTCTGATGATTTTTCCTGATGTTGAAAGCAAGAGTCGATTGAAGGTCATCAACAGAGAAGTGAACATGGTCGCCCCTGCGGAGAAGACCACCTATCTGAGATGGTCTCAGACGGCCATCACATTCGACCAGTCGGACCATCCCGCTCGTGTGGCCACCCCTGGGAGGCAAGCACTGGTGGTCGACCCTGTGGTTGGGGGCACTCGACTGACCAAAGTGCTGATGGATGGTGGCAGTGGCCTGAACATCCTTTACGCTGAAACCTTGAAGGGGATGGGCATTCCGATGTCCAAACTTAGTGAGAGCAACATGAGTTTCCACGGTGTTATCCCTGGGAAGAAAGCCGAATCACTCGGCCAGATCGCCCTCGACGTGGTTTTTGGTGATTCCAAGCATTATCGTAAGGAGAAGTTGATATTTGAAGTCATGGATTTCTAGAGTGCCTATCATGCCATTTTGGGTAGGCCAGCCTATGCACGTTTTATGGCTCGACCATGTTATGTGTACCTCAAGCTAAAGATGCCTGGCCCCAAAGGTGTGATCAGAATAACTGGCAATCGGCAGAAGGCGGAGGAATGCTTTCAGAAAGGTTCCAAAATCGCCGATGCTTAGATGGCAGCAGTCTAATTGCAAGAGTATCAGAAGAGTGCAAATCCGAGTGATTTGCTCCGAGCCAAGAAGCCCGCTATAGACTCTGCATTTCAGTCGACTGGTGAAACGAAGCCTATTCATATTCACCCGACCGATCCCAACGCTGCGCCGACTCATATTTCAACGACGCTCGACAGCAAATAGGAAGAAGCGCTCATCCAGTTCCTCCGTGAGAACTGGGACATCTTTGCATGGAAACCCTCTGACATGCCAGGTGAAAAGGCCTTGCCTCTTTACCGACTGATGAAGAAGTCTGATAAGTTCGAGTGGACTGATGAAGCTGACGTAGCATTTGCAGAGCTCAAAACCCTGCTTTCCACCCAGCCGGTGCTTGCTGCACCAATCAGCAAAGAGCCTTTACTGCTTTATATTGCAGCCACTGGACAAGTTGTCAGCACAGTACTCACGGTCGAGGGAGAAGAAGGAAAAGCTTACAAGGTTCAACGCCCGGTCTATTATCTCTCTGAAGTTTTGACTCCATCCAAGCAACGATACCCACATTATCAGAAGCTTGTCTATGGAATATACATGACCATGAAGAAAGTTGTGCACTATTTCTCTGACCACTCCATTACAGTCGTCAGCGACGCGCCACTATCCGAAATTCTGAATAACAGAGACGCCACTGGTCGAGTAGCAAAATGGGCGATTGAACTCCTTCCATTAGATATCAAGTTCGAGGCAAAGAAGGCCATCAAGTCCCAAGCAATTGCATATTTCCTTGCCGAGTGGATTGAGCAGCAATTGCCGACTCAAGTTCACTCGGAGCATTGGACTATGTTCTTTGATGGCTCCAAGATGCTGAATGGTTCAGGCGCTGGAGTAGTTTTGGTATCCCCCCGCGGAGACAGGCTCAGTTATGTTCTCCAGATTCATTTTAATTCCTCCAATAATGAAGCCGAATACGAAGCACTCCTATACGGGTTGCGTATGGCCATATCACTCGGCGTCCGTCGCCTTATGGTCTACAGCGACTCAGATTTGGTGGTCAACCAAGTGATGAAGGAATGGGATGTTAGGAGCCCAGCCATGACTGGTTACTGCAACGCGGTGAGAAAGCTGGAGAAGAGGTTTGAAGGGTTGGAGCTCCACCACATTCCCCGACTGAAAAATCAAGCTGCAGATGAGTTAGCCAAGATAGGTTCAAAGAGAGAGGCCATTCCCCGAAACGTGTTTCTGGAACATATTCATTCACCTTCAGTTCAGGAAGATCCTTTCACCGAGGAGTCACCGCAGCCCAAGAGCGCCACAGATCCGACTGAAGTTGAAATCCCAGCTGTGGTCGACTTAGTCATGGAGGTTTTGGTCATCACTCCCGACTGGACAGTGCCATACATCGCTTACATTCTTAGGAAGGAACTCCCAGAGGATGAGGAAGAGGCTCGACAGATCGTCCGACGGTCTAAAGCCTTTACTGTGATAAAAGGACAGTTTTTCAGAGAAAGTGCGACTGGGGTTTGCTAGAAGTGCATCATGCTAGAAGAAGGTCGAATGATTCTCAATGATATTCACTTGGGGACCTGTGGTCACCATGCGTCCTCTTGGACCATCGTGGCCAAAGCATACCGAGCCGGATTTTATTGGCTGTACGCCAACGAGATGGCAAAGGAGATAGTGGATAAGTGTGAAGGATGTCAGTTTTACTCCAATATGTCACACAAACCCGCATCAGCTCTAAAGACTATTCCACTCGTCTGGCCTTTTGTCGTTTGGGGATTGGACATGGTTGGACCTCTGAGGACCGGTAGGAGCGAATTTACCCATGTGCTGGTAGCAGTCGACAAGTTTACTAAGTGGATCGAAGCCAAGCCCATCAAAAACCTTGAAGCAAGCACTGTTGTGAGTTTCATTAGAGAGTTGATATTCAGATATGGTGTACCACACAACATCATCATGGATAACGGGTCGAACTTCGACTCCGACGAGTTCAGAACCTTTTGCACTTCCCAAGGCACGTGGGTCGATTACGCTTCGGTTGCCCACCCTCAGTCGAATGGACATGCTGAGCGGGCGAATGGATTGATTCTCAAAGGATTGAAGCCTCGGTTAATGCGTGACCTCAAGCACGCGGCTGGATCTTGGGTTGATGAGCTCCCGTTAGTGTTGTGGGGGCTGAGGACAACTCCCAATCGGTCGACTGGACGAACTCCATTCTTCTTCTGAGCCGAAGCCGTTTTGCCGAGCGATTTGCTCCACAACGCTCCCCGAGTCAAACTCTTCTCAGAGGAGGAAGCAGAGCAAGCTCGACAAGATGCAGTCGACCTCCTGGAGGAAGAAAGAGAGATGGCCTTGATCCGGTCGACCATTTATCAGCAAGACCTGCATCGATTCCATGCCAGGAAAGTAAGAGGTCGGGCATTCCAGGAAGGGGACTTGGTCCTCCGAGTGGATCAGCAGAAGCCACACAAGCTCGCCCCGCTTGGGAAGGCTCTTTCGTCATCACCAAGGTGCTCCACAATGGAGCATATCGTCTCTTCAACGTCGAGCACAATAAAGATGAACCATGCGCCTGGAACGCGGAATTGCTCCGTCCTTTTTACTCTTAAGTATTTAGACTAATGAGATGTAATAAGAAGTATTTAGACTAATGAGATGTAATAAGAAGTATCTCTTAGTTTGTTTATCAAAATACATCATTTTCAGTCTTCCGAATGATTGTTGTTTATTTCTTTTGTATGCATTGCCTTAGCATTGAACCTGTTTCGCCTAAGATAAAGTTATAAAATCCTACTGAGTGGTGAGTCCGCCTCCCACACGGAGGGCTTAGATGCAGCCCAGTGCTCGCCTAAGTTTATAAAATCCTACCGAGTGGTGAGTCCGCCTCCCACTCGGGGGCTTAGCTGCAGGCCAGTGCTCGCCTAAGTTTGTAAAATCCTACCGAGTGGTGAGTCCGCCTCCCACTCGGGGGCTTAGCTGCAGCCCAGTGCTCGCCTAAGTTTGTAAAATCCTACCGAGTGGTGAGTCCGCCTACCACTCGGGGGCTTAGCTGCAGCCCAGTGCTCGCCTAAGTTTGTAAAATCCTACCGAGTGGTGAGTCCGCCTCCCACTCGGGGGCTTAGCTGCAGCCCAGTGCCCGCCTAAGTTCGAAAAAATCCTACCGAGTGGTGAGCAAACCTCCCACTCAGAGGCTTAGCTGCAGTCTCGCACTCGCCTAAGTTTGAAAAAATCCTACCGAGTGGTGAGCAAACCTCCCACTCGGGGGCTTAGCTGCAGCCCAGCGCTCGCCTAAGTTTGAAAAAATCCTACCGAGTGGTGAGAAAACCTCCCACTCGGAGGCTTAGCTGCAGTCCCGCACTCGCCTAAGTTTGAAAAAATCCGACCAAGTGGTGAGTAAACCTCCCACTCGGGGGCTTAGCTGCAGCTCAGCGCTCGCCTAAGTTTGAAAAAATCCTACCGAGTGGTGAGCAAACCTCCCACTCGAAGGCTTAGCTGCAGTCTCGCACTCGCCTAAGTTTGTAAAAATCCTACGGAATGGTGAGCAAACCTCCCACTCGGGGGCTTAGCTGCAGTCCCGTCCTCGCCTAAGTTCGAAAAAATTCTGCCGAGTGGAGAGAAATCCTCTCACTCTGGGCCTTAGCTGCAGTCCCGTACTCGCCTAAGTTTGAAAAACTTTACCAGGTGGTTGACAGGAACGTCAAGGTCATTGCGGAGTGCCTTGCTGATGAGCTGATCAATGCTACCCAAGGATCACCCAATCGATTGGCGGGAACGTCAAGACTATTGCTGAGTGCCTTGCTGATGAGCTGATCAATGCTACTCAAGGATCACCCGATCAGTCGACTGGAATGTCAAGACCATTGCTGAGTGCCTTGCTGATGAGCTGATCAATGCTACTCAAGGATCACCCGATCGGTCAACTGGAACGTCAAGACAATTGCTGAGTGCCTTGCTGATGAGCTAATCAATGCTACTCAAAGATCACCCGATCGATCGACTGGAATGTCAAGACCATTGTTGAGTGCCTTGCGGATGAGCTAATCAATGCTACTCGAGGATCACCCGATCGATCGACCGGAATGTCAAGACCGTTGCTGAGTGCCTTGCTGATAAGCTATTCAATGCTGCTGAAGGATCACCCATCCGATCGACTGGAATGCCAAATCATTGATCAGGTGACTGTCCCTCCTCTTCCAGAAACTGCATTAAGCAAACAAACAACCGTTTGAGAGAAAAGCGGATTTCGGTCGAAGGCAGACGCAATATGTGAGATGATAAATTCGGAGGTTCTTAACAGCAGAATAAAGTCCTCATGCATCAGGCCCGAAGGAGTTTTAACGGTTACAAATCCACTCGGCATTCCGAGGCAAATAAAAGCGGCATAGTGTTTTTTAATCACTCAGCAGGAGAAGGACTGGCCGGGTCACAGAAGCTGTCCAGATTGATGCTGTCAGCGATGCGGGTGGCTGCCTCGAGGAAAGTGTCCATGAAGTCCTGGAAGGAATGCTTCTTAGTGTTTGCCACTTTGAGAGTTGCCAGCTTGTCTTCCTTAGCTTCCTTGCAGTGCACTCGGACCAAAGACAAGGCGACGTCAGCGCCACAACGAGCAGCAGATTTCTTCCACTCTTGCACTCGACCTGGAATCTGATTCAGCCGAGTCATTAAAGACTCGAGGTCTTGAGACATTTCCGCCTGAGGCCAGAGTTCGGTGTCCACTCAAGCCATCGCCGCCTTCAGCCGAGCCAGATAGTCGACTGCACTATCCAAGCGTGATTCCAATCGAAGCAAGTTCATCGTGACCTCGTCTTTCATGGGACAGTTGATGGGGTTAAGACCTATGTCGACCCGTCCAGTCTTGGCTTCAAAGTCCTGACAGAGTTCTGGTACATCACAACAAACAACGAGTCGACAGTTTCATAAATTTCAGTCGACGACAGTTATCTAACAGAACAGTCATACTTTCAAGCTTCGAGACAAGTTTCGCCGCAAGTTGTTCCAAATGAGACTCTAGCTCGCCCCTCTTGATCTTGAGACCATCAACTTCAGCGGTCAGATTCTCCTTGTCCTTCCTTAGTTGTTCGACTTGACGATTGGTGTTCGAGATAGCCGTCTTCAATTTTGCGTTCTCATCCTCCAACTTGCCGACTGAAGCCAGCTTCTGGTCCGCAAGTTTTGTCTTCTCGCGTGCCTCCTTCTGAGCAGCCGCCAGATCCAGATCCTTCTGCTCCAAAGCTTCCTTCATCCTCTCTAAAGAAACAACACTCTTCAGACGAGACTGGAGTTGGCGATTTTCACTACGCACATCTGCTTATGTGAAGTCACTCGGTTCAAAGAGACTGAAAGAAAGGCAGCGAAAAGTCTACCAGGCAGACGAAACAGTGGAATGGTTACCTCCCATGATGGCCGTTTCTTGTTGGGCAGTCTTCAGATTCTTCTTCGCCAGTTCGAGGTCAAGTTCAACGCTGATATGCTTCTTCTTCAACTCGGTGAGCCGAGCTCCAAGATCACAAGACCTCTGCAGTCAGAAAGACAAGCATTTCAGTCGACAGAAATAAGAGACTGTGAAGGAAAAGATTTACTCTAAGACTACTGCCGAATCAAATATTCAACAGTAGTCTCGGGGACTACATCTAGTGGGTGCACTTAGCGTGCCCCCACTGGATCAGATCAATACTCAACATGAGTTCAAAAAAAAGAGGACAGAGATATATATTATCAGACCCCAGTCGACTGCCAGCAGCCGACCGTGGTCTCGGGGACTACACCCAGTGGGTGCACTCGATGTGCCCCCACTGATTCGGAAAGTGCAAAATTGAAGATCTCCTGAGTTCTAATCGAAGGAACACCCACTGGGTGATTAGATACAAAGTAACGCTCAAAGATTCGGTCGGAATTCTACTGACCTGGACATTGGTCTGAAGGGCAGTGCTGGCATTGTATGCTATCTGACTAGCTTCATGTATCACTTTCACCCGCTCCATGACAAGATTCGCCTGGCGAAGAGCTTCCCTAGCGGCACTCGGCGAGTCGTCCGGAGTTTGATATGTAGCAAAGAGGGATGGCTCCAGAGGGGTCGAAGCAGTTGCTGGATCAGATGAGTGGAGTTGCACCGGTGCAGCGGGCGTCTGTGCAGTCGACCCCGATGGACGATTAGTCGTCAACGGGTTAGTAAACATGACGTTAGCCCGAACCATCACCTCAGGCACCGGTGTCGACTGCACCGGTGTCGACTGAGGGATTTGGACTTCAAGCCTCCTCCTGCTTGAACCTCCACTCTTCTTCCTCCTCTCCCGTAGAGGCGCTTCTTCTTCTTCGTCGTCAGGAAGCACAACGACGTCTTGCGGAGCTACATAAGAAGAGAAGTATCAAATTCTCAGTCAATCGACCGCCCACTCGGTTAAGCAGAACTGAGTTAATGAACTTACCAGCTTGCGAGGTGGCTTCTTCGTCTCCTGGCGCCTTGTCAACATCCATGTCGGTGGCAGCAGAGGTAGGGCTGAAAGGACACAAGAGTTGGTCGGTCAGATCAAGAAAACTTCCAGTCGACTTACAGAAACTTAAACAAGATACTCACCCTGAGGCAACGGGGACATCCATTTTGATTCACGGCAAGGTCTTCTGGATCTTGGGGGGAGTAACTTTAGGCTGCTTGGCCACCTTCTCCGTCGGCTCCGGAGTCGATGTCCGAGTGCGCTTCTGAGTACCGACACTCGAACCCACGCCTTTCCCACGCCCGCCGACCAGATCATGCTGCTGTTTGGATCGACGTTCGGAGCGTGGCGGTGAGTCGACTTCCTCCTCCTCGTCTGATTCCTCGCTCTCCTCCTCCTCGTCACTTCCCTGAGAATCCCACTCGACACTATCCTCCGTGCTCTCCTCCCCCTCCTGGGCCTGTTCCAAGGCCCGTTCACCGTTGGGCATCGAATGCATCTCAGTGAACACCTACAGAGCAAATTGGTCGAGCGAGAGTCGGTCAATATCAAGTGCAGTTGGAGCATGAATGAGAAACAGTCGGAACAAAAAGAGAACCTTGTTGGGTGGATTTGCGCTGCTGAAGGAAACGACCCGCATAGACCCTCTGGGGTTGTCCTGATTGCCTTTGATGCTCCTCAGCCACGAGGCTACTGTTGCAGGCGGCACTTCTTCCGGATGGGTCCGAGCGGTGTCGTCCGGCCTGGAATACAGCCACATCGGGTGATCGCGGGCCTGGAGGGGCTGGATGCGTCGACTAAGGAACACCTCCAACAGATCCAGACCCGTGACGCCATCATTGATAAGCTGAACCACCCTGTCCACCAACATCCTCGTCTCCATGATCTCACCAGCAGTCACTTTCAGTGGAGCAGGAGTCTGGACTCGGTCAAACGAGAAGTGGGGGAGACCGGTCGACTGACCAGGGATCGCGACATCTTGGCAATAGAACCAGGTCGACTGCCAGCCTCTAATAGAGTCGGGAAGGGTCATGGCAGGAAAGGCACTCCCTTTTCTCTTTTGGATGCCTAAACCCCCACACATCTTGATGACATGGGTTTTTGAGTCACTCGACTTGGCCTTTTTTACCGACTGGGAACGAATAGTGAAGATGTGTTTGAAAAGACCCCAGTGCGGTCGACACCCCAAGAAGTTCTCGCACATCGACACGAAAGCAACTAAATGTGTAATGGTGTTGGGGGGGAAATGGTGGAGTTGAGCACCGAAGAAGTTCAGAAACCCCCAAAAGAAAGGATGTGAGGGAAGCAAAAAGCCACGGTCGACGTGGGTGGCGAGCAGAACGCACTCACCCGGTCGAGGTTGAGGACTCATCTCCCCCTCCGACAGCCTCACCGCTCCCTTGGCGATCAACCCCGACTCCATCAGCTCGTCCAGATCCGCCTGCTGAATCAAAGACCGGATCCAATCTCCCTGGATCCAGCCCAGCGGCAGCCCCGCGCGCGACGACGACCCGCACTGCTGCTTCTTGCCCTTCGCCACATCCTTCGTCTTCTTTGCACGCTCTAGCACCGCCATCTTGTCCTTCACCATAGCGACGGGACAGCAGCGTCGGAGTGTAAGAGTAAGGTGCGGCGAAGAAGCAGAGAAAGGAGGAAGAAGAGAAAATGCGCACAGTGCAGACGCCTCGGTCCGGTCGCCTTATAAGAGGTCATTTCCCAGTGACTGACGAGTGGGGCCGGGCGATCCTGTCAAATCCCGCAACAGTCGCACGCAACGTACGTGGCGAAAAAGGCGGCACGGGAATCGAGGAATCACTGCTTATCCGCTCCGCCCGCTTTGGCCTCCCTCATTTGGCGCGCTCCCCTGAAATTTCGTATCCCGCAAAATCCGGGATACACTGCAGACAATCGTGCCCAAAGATCCCACGCTCCAACATAACACTCGGCACACGAGATCAACAATTCATTTGACTGTCCGCTGAATGGATCAAGGCAACTGAGTCGATGTCAAATATCAATGCAGGCGTTCAGACTTACAGAAAGCACTCTCAAAGTCCCGAAGCTCAGAACGGGTTCAACTTCAACCTACCTTTTACCCACGCCTTAATCCATTCGGGGGCTACTGATGAGGATACAGACCTGGGGTAGGGTCATAGGCCTGACCTACACACCCTACCCAAGGTCAATACCCCAGAAGATGAGAAGACCAAGAATCCACTCGACGATGCAATCACTCGACCAGAATTCTCTACCTTCACTCGACCATATGGGAACCACTCGACTACGTCAAATACCAGGAGTCGGTAGGACGCGCAATGGGCAGATATTCACTCCTTAGTCTTCATGGGCATTAAGAGTACTTAATGCTGGCGTTACTAGTAATGCCCCTTACTTTACGTACATTAGTTCCCTTGTAATGGAGGCAGGCTGGGGTCCTGGCGCACTCTATATAAGCCACCCCCCTCCTCTGGCACAAGGGTTCGCACTCTCTGTAATACAACACACATAATCCAATCGACCGCCTCTGGGCACCGAGACGTAGGGCTATTACTTCCTCAGAGAAGGGCATGAACTCATAAATCTCGTGTGTACATCTTCACCATAGCTAAGATCTTGCTCTCCATACCTACCCCCTTTCTACTGTCAGGTTTAGAACCACGACATGCGCTAGTTGTCAAAGGCTGCGTGCGTGATCCTCATCAACTCCTCGCTTGCCAGCCTTCTATGGTTCATCATGAGCTTCTATAGCCTCCATGAGACGCTCCATAAGGAAATTGCCAAGTACCAGTCCAGATTCTCCATGTAGACATGACCTAGAACTATTCTCGGTCAATAACCAATAGTGGAACCTGGATGCTCATATTGGCCCCTACATATTCTACGAAGATCTTTATCGGTCAAACCGCATAACAGCATACGTTGTTCCCTTAGTCATCGGTATGTTACTTGCCTAAGATTCGATCGTCGGTATCTAATACCTAGTTCAATCTCGTTACCGGCAAGTCTCTTTACTTGTTACGTAATGCATCATTCCGTAACTAACTCATTAGCTACATTGCTTGCAAGGCTTATAGTGATGTGCATTACCGAGAGGGCCCAGAGATACCTCTCCGACAATGGAGTGACAAAACCTAATCTCGAAATACGCCAACCCAACATGTACCTTTGGAGACACCTATAGTACTCCTTTATAATCACCCAGTTACGTTGTGACGTTTGGTAGCACCCAAAGTGTTCCTCCGGTAAACGGGAGTTGCATAATCTCATAGTTACAGGAACATGTATAAGTCATGAAGAAAGCAATAGCAATATACTAAACGATCAAGTGCTTAGGCTAACGGAATGGGTCATGTCAATCACATCATTCTCCTAGTGATGTGATCCCATTAATCAAATGACAACACATGTCTATGGTTAGGAAACATAACCATCTTTAATTAATGAGCTAGTCAAGTAGAGGCATACTAGTGACTATATGTTTGTCTATGTATTCACACATGTATTATGTTTCCGGTTAATACAATTCTAGCATGAATAATAAACATTTATCATGATATGAGGAAATAAATAATAACTTTATTATTGCCTCTAGGGCATATTTCCTTCAGTCTCCCACTTGCACTAGAGTCAATAATCTAGTTCACATCATCATGTGATTCAACAACAATATTCACATATGTATGTGATTAACACCCATAGTTCACATCGTCATGTGACCAACAACCAAAGGGTTTACTAGAGTCAATAATCTAGTTCACATCACTATGTGATTAACACCCAAAGAGTACTAAGGTGTGATCATGTTTTGCTTGTGAGAGAAGCTTAGTCAACGGGTCTGTCACATTCAGAGCCGTATGTATTTTGCAAATATTCTATGTCTACAATGCTCTGCACGAAGCTACTCTAGCTAATTGCTCCCACTTTCAATATGTATCCATATTGAGACTTAGAGTTATCTGGATCAGTGTAAAAGTTTGCACCGATGTAACTTTTACGACGAACTCTTTTATCACCTCCATAATCGAGAAACATCTCCTTAGTCCTCACTAAGGATATTCTTGACCGTTGTTCCAGTGATCTACTATTAGATCAAAATTGTATTCCTTTGCCAAACACAGAGCAAGGTATACAATAGGTCAGGTTCACAGCATAGCATACTTTATAGAACCTATGACTGAGGCATAGGGAATGACTTTTCATTCTCTTTGTATTTTCTGCCATAGTCGGGTTTTGAGTCTTTACTCAACTTCACACCTTGCAACACAGGCAAGAACTCTTTCTTTGACTGTTCCATTTTGAACTACTTCAAAAAATTTATCAAGGTATGTACTCATTGAAAAACTTATCAAGCGTCTTGATCTATCTATATAGATCTTGATGCTCAATGTGTAAGCAGCTTCACCGAGGTCTTTCTTTGAAAAACTCCTTTCAAACACTCCTTTATGCTTTCCAGAAAATTCTACATCATTTCCAATTAATAATATGTCATTCACATATACTTATCAGAAATGTTGTAGTGCTCCCACTCACTTTCTTGTAAATACAGTTCTTTCCAAAAGTCTGTATAAAACCATATGCTTTGATTAACTCATGAAAGCGTATATTCCAACTCTGAGATGCTTGCACCAGTCCATTGATGGATTGTTGGAGCTTGCACACTTTGTTAGCATCTTTAGGATTGACAAAAACTTTCTGGTTGCATCATATACAACTCTTCTTTAATAAATCCATTAAGGAATGTAGTTTTGACATCCATTTGCCAGATTTCATAAAATGTGGCAATTGCTAACATGATTCAGACAGACTTAAGCTTCGATACGAGTGAGAAAATCTCATCGTATTCAACACCTTGAACTTGTTGAAAACATTTCGAACAAGTCGAGCTTAGTAGATAGTAACACTACTATCTGTGTCCGTCTTCCTCTTGAAGATCCATTTATTTAACATGACTTGCTGATCATTGAGCAAGTCAATCAAAGTCCATACTTTGTTCTCATACATGGATCATATCTCAGATTTTATGGCCTCAAGCCATTTCGTGGAATCTGGGCTCATCATCGCTTCCTCATAGTTCGTAGGTTCATCATGGTCTAGTAACATGACTTCCAGAACATGATTACCGTACCACTCTGGTGCGGATCTTACTCTGGAAGACCTACGAGGTTTGGCAGCAACTTGATCTGAAGTTTCATGATCATCATCATTAACTTCCTCACTAATTGGTGTAGGAATCACTGGAACTGATTTCTGTGATGAACTACTTTCCAATAAGGGAGAAGGTACAATTACCTCATCAAGTTCTACTTTCCTCCCACTCACTTCTTTCGAGAGAAACTTCTTCTCTAGAAAGGATCCATCTTAGCAACGAATAACTTGCCTTCAGATCTGCGATAGAAGGTGTACCCAATAGTTACCTTTGGGTATTCTATGAAGACACACTTCTTCGATTTGGGTTCGAGCTTATCAGGTTGAAACCCTTTTTCATATAAGCATCGCAACTCCAAGCTTTAAGAAACGACAGCTTAGGTTCATTGCTAAACCATAGTTCATACGGTGTCGTCTCAACGGATTTAGATGGTGCCCTATTTAACGTGAATGCAGTTGTCTCTAATGCATAAACCCCAAAACGATAGTGGTAAACCGATAAGAGACATCATAGATCGCACCATATCCAATAAAGTGCGGTTACGATGTTCGGACACAGCATAATGCTGTAGTGTTCCAGGTGGCATGAGTTTGTGAAACTATTCCACATTGTTTTAATTGAAGACCAAACTCATAACTCAAATATTTGTCTCCATGATCAGATCGTAGAAACTTTATTTTCTTGTTATGATGATTCTCCACTTCACTCTGAACTTCTTTGAACTTTTCAAATGTTTCAGACTTGTGCTTCATTAAGTAGATATACCCATATCTGCTCAAATCATCTGTGAAGGTTAGAAAATAACGATACTAGCCACAAGCCTTAACACTCATTGGATCCCATACATTGGTATGTATTATTTCCAATAAGTCAGTAGCTCATTCCATTGTTCCGGAGAACGGAGTTTTAGTCATCTTGCCCAAAAGGCACGGTTCGCAAGCATCAAATGATTCATAACCAAGTGATTCCAAAAATCCATCTTTATGGAGTTTCTTCATGCGCTTTACACCGATATGACCCAAACGGCAGTGCCACAAATAAGTTGCACTATTATTATTAACTTTGCATCTTTTGGCATCAATATTATGAATATGTGTATCACTATGATCAGATCCAACAAACTATTTTTATTGGGTGTATGACCATCGAAGGTTTTATTCATGTAAACAGAACAACAATTATTCTTTGACTTTAAATGAATAACCATATCGCAATAAACATGATCAAATCATATTCATGTTCAACGCAAATGCCAAATAACATTTATTTAGGTTTAACACTAATCCCGAAAGTATAGGGAGTGTGCGATGATGATCATATCAGTCTTGCAACCACTTCCAACACACATCGTCACTTCACCCTCAACTAGTTTCTGTTTATTCTGTAACTCCTATTTCGAGTTAGTAATCGTAGTAACCGAACAAGTATCAAATACCCAGGGGTTACTATAAACACTAGTAAGGTACACATCAATAACCTGTATATCAAATATACCCTTGTTCAGTTTGCCATCCTTCTTATCATCCAAATATTCAGGGTATTTCCGTTTCCAGTGACCATTTCCTTTGCAGTGTAAGCACTCAGTTTCAGGCTTTGGTTCAGCTTTGGGCTTCTTCGTGGGAGTGACAACTTGTTTGTCATTCTTAGTTGAAGTTCCCTTTCTTTCCCTTTGCTCTTTTCTTGAAACTAGTGGTCTTGTCAATCATCAACACTTGATGCTCTTTTCTTGATTTCTACCTTCGTCGATTTCAGCATCATGAAGAGCTCGGGAATCGTTTTCGTCATCCCTTGCATTATAGTTCATCACGAAGTTATAGTAACTTGGTAATGGTGACTAGAGAACTCTGCCAATCACTATCTTATCTGGAAGATTAACTCCCACTTGATTCAAGCGATTGTAGTACTCAGACAATCTAAGCACTTGCTCACTAGTTGAGCGATTCTCCTCCATCTTTTAGCTATAGAACTTGTTGAAGACTTCATATCTCTCAACTCGGGTATTTGCTTGAAATATTAACTTCAACTCCTGGAACATCTCATATGGTCCATGACGTTCAAAAGTTCCGATTCTAAGCCGTTTAAGCATGGTGCACTAAACTATCAAGTAGTCATCATTTTGAGCTAGCCAAACGTTCCTAACGTCTGCATCTGCTCCTGCAATAGGTTTGTCACCTAACGGTGCATTTAAGGACATAACTCTTCTGTGCAGAAATGAGGATAAACCTCAGATCACGGATCCAATCCGCATCATTGCTACTAACATCTTTCAACACAATTTTCTCTAGGAACATATCAAAATAAACATATGAAAGCAACAACGCAAGCTATTGATCTACAACATAATTTGCAAAATACTACCAGGACTAAGTTCATGATAAATTAAAGTTCAATTAATCATATTACTTAAGAACTCCCACTTAGATAGACATCCCTCTAATCCTCTAAGTGATTACGTGATCCATATCAACTACACCGTGTCCGATGATCACGTGAGATGGAGTAGTTTCAACGGTGAACATCAATATGTTGATCATATCTACTATATGATTCACGCTCGACCTTTCGGTCTCCGTGTTCCGAGGCCATATCTGTTATATGCTAGGCTCGTCAAGTTTAACCTCAGTATTCCGGGTGTGCAACTGTTTTGCACCCGTTGTATTTGAACGTAGAGCCTATCACACCCGATCATCACGTGGTGTCTCAGCACGAAGAACTTTCGCAACGGTGCATACTCAGGGAGAACACTTCTTGATAATTTAATGAGAGATCATCTTAAAATGCTACCGTCAATCAAAGCAAGATAAGATGCATAAAGGATAAACATCACATGCAATCAGTATAAGTGATATGATATGGCCATCATCATCTTGTGCTTGTGATCTCCATCTTCGAAGCACCGTCGTGATCACCATCGTCACTGGCGCGACACTTTGATCTCCATCGTAGCATCGTTGTTGTTACGCCATCTATTGCTTCTACGACTATCGCTACCGCTTAGTGATAAAGTAAAGCAATTACAGGGTGTTTGCATTTCATACAATAAAGCGACAACCATATGGCTCCTGCCAGTTGCCGATAACTTCGGTTACAAAACATGATCATCTCATACAATAAAATATAGCATCACGTCTTGACCATATCACATCACAACATGCCCTGCAAAAACAAGTTAGACATCCTCTACTTTGTTGTTGCATATTTTACGTGGCTGCTACGGGCTTTAGCAAGAACCGTTCTTACCTACGCATCAAAACCACAACGATAGTTCGTCAAGTTAATGCTGTTTTAACCTTCGCAAGGACCAGACGTAGCCACACTCGATTCAGCTAAAGTGAGAGAGACAGACACCCGCCAGTCACCTTTAAGCACGAGTGCTCGTAACGGTGAAACCAGTCTCGCTTAAGCGTACGCGTAATGTCGGTCCGGTCCGCTTCATCTCACAATACCGCTGAGCCAAAGTATGACATGCTGGTAAGCAGTATGACTTGTATCGCCCACAACTCACTTGTGTTCTACTCGTGCATATGACATCTACGCATAAAACCAGGCTCTAATACCACTGTTGGGGAACGTAGTAATTTCAAAAAATTTCCTACGCACACGCAAGATCATGGTGATGCATAGCAACGAGAGGGGAGAGTAATGTCCACGTACCCTCGTAGACCGTAAGCGGAAGCGTTATGACAACGCGGTTGATGTAGTCGTACGTCTTCACGATCCGACCGATCCAAGTACCGAACGTACGGCACCTCCGAGTTCAGCACACGTTCAGCTCGATGACGATCCCCGGACTCCAATCCAGCAAAGTGTTGGGGATGAGTTCCATCAGCACGACGGCGTGGTGACGATGATGATGTTCTACCGGCGCAGGGCTTCGCCTAAGCTTCGCGACGATATGACTGAGGTGGAATATGGTGGAGGGGGGCACTGCACATGGCTAAGGAACGATCACGTAGATCAACTTGTGTGTTCTAGGGTGCCCCCTGCCCCTGTATATAAAGGAGGGAGGGGGAGGTGCGGCCCGCCCCCAAGGGGTGCGCCTGGAGGAGTCCTACTCCCTCTTGCCTTCGTGGAGAAGGAAAGGGGGGAGGGGAAAGAGGAAAGGGGGGCGCCGCCCCCCCTCCTTGTCCTATTCGGACTAGGGGAGAGGGGGCACGCGGCCTGCCCTAGCCGGCCCTCCTCTTCTCCCTCATGGCCCATCTAGGCCCAATAACCCCCCCCCCCCCCCGGGGGGGGGGGTCTGGTAACCCCCGGTACTCCGGAAAAATCCCGGTTTCTCCCGGAACGTTTCCGATATCCAAATATAGGCTTCCAATATATCAATCTTTATGTCTCGACCATTTCGAGACTCCTCGTCATGTCCTGGATCACATCCGAGACTCCGAACAACCTCCGGTACATCAAAATATATAAACTCATAATAAAACTATCATCGTAACGTTAAGCGTGCGGACCCTACGAGTTCGAGAACTATGTAGACATGACCTAGAACTATTCTCGGTCAATAACCAATAGCGGAACCTGGATGCTCATATTCGCTCCTACATATTCTACGAAGATCTTTATCGGTCAAACGCATAACAGCATACGTTGTTCCCTTTGTCATCGGTATGTTACTTGCCTGAGATTCGATCGTCGGTATCTAATACCTAGTTCAATCTCATTACCGGCAAGTCTCTTTACTCGTTACGTAATGCATCATTCCATAACTAACTCATTAGCTACATTGCTTGCAAGGCTTATAGTGATGTGCATTACCGAGAGGGCCCAGAGATACCTCTCCGACAATCGGAGTGACAAAACCTAATCTCGAAATACGCCAACCCAACATGTACCTTTGGAGACACCTGTAGTACTCCTTTAAAATCACCCAGTTACGTTGTGACGTTTGGTAGCACCCAAAGTGTTCCTCCGGTAAACGGGAGTTGCATAATCTCATAGTTACAGGAACATGTATAAGTCATGAAGAAAGCAATAGCAATATACTAAACGATCAAGTGCTTAGGCTAACGGAATGGGTCGTGTCAATCACATCATTCTCCTAATGATGTGATCCCATTAATCAAATGACAACACATGTCTATGGTTAGGAAACATAACCATCTTTAATTAATGAGCTAGTCAAGTAGAGGCATACTAGTGACTATATGTTTGTCTATGTATTCACACATGTATTATGTTTCCGGTTAATACAATTCTAGCATGAATAATAAACATTTATCATGATATGAGGAAATAAATAATAACTTTATTATTGCCTCTAGGGCATATTTCCTTCACAATGGCCATCATGATAGCCAGAAATTCTTTTTCATATATTGACACTTTTTGACTGTTTACTCCCAGAGCTTTACTGTAGTAAGCAACAGGGTGGCCTGACTGTGTGAGCACTGCGCCAATGCCAGTATTGCAAGCATCTGTCTCAATGGTGAAGGTTTTATTGAAATCTGGTAATGCCAATACAGGTGTTGTGGCCATAGCTTGTTTGAGGGACTGAAATGCAGTGTCAGCATCTGTATTCCACTGAAATGACTGCTTCTTCAGTAAGGTTGTGAGAGGCTTAGCTAATAGACCATAATTTTGAACAAACTTTCTGTAGTAGCCAGTGAGACCTAGGAAACCCCTCAGTTCAGTGACATTGGTGGGAGTTGGCCAATCTAACATTGCAGCAGTTTTTGCAGGATCAGTGCTTACTCCTTTGTCAGAAATAATGTGACCAAGGTACTCCATGGAGTGCTGTGCAAAAGAACACTTGCTTTCCTTCACCACCAAATTGTTTGCTTTCAACATATCAAACATTGATTGAAGATGAACTATGTGCTCCTCTAAAGTACCACTGAAAACCAATATGTCATCCATGAAAATTAAGACAAACTTTCTGTTAGAGCCTTTGAATATGTAGTTCATAAAGCACTGAAATGTAGCTGGTGCTGTGGCTAGGCCAAAGGGCACCACCTTGAACTGGTAATGTCCATTGTGAGTCTTAAAAGCTGTTTTGAACTCATCTGCTTCTGCCATACGAATTTGGTGATATCCTGACTTGAGATCCAGCTTAGAAAACCATTTAGCTCCCCCTAATTCATCCAACAGCTCATCAATGACAGGCAGAGGAAATTTGTTCTTAATCATGACCTCATTTAGTCTTCTATAGTCCACACAAAACCTCCAGGTGCCATTTTTCTTCTTGACTAGCAGAACAGGTGAGGCAAAAGGACTTAAACTGGGTGTAATAAGGCCTGACTGTAGCATTTCAGACACTTGTCGTTCAATTTCATCATTTTGCTGTGGAGAGTACCTGTAAGGCCTGCAGTTTACAGGAACTGCTCCAGGTACAAGATGTATTTCATGATCAAATTCTCTCTGTGGAGGTAGGGTTTTGGGATCATTGAACACAGCTTTGTTTGCTTGGAGCACTTGCTGAACTCTTCAGGTATTTCAGAACGAGGACTGACAACCATATAATGTAGCATGGTTGTTGCCCATATGTCATTTCCCTTTTCCCACTTTTTGAGTTGTTCCATTGATACTTCCTTAATTGTTTCTGTTCTAGCTGGCAGTACCCCTTGCAACCTGATAGTTTTCTGCTGATATTCAAACTGAATCCACTTCGCAGCACAGTGGCACTGCATCACACCCCATTTCTCTAACCAATCCATTCTTAGGATAATGTCATATCCTCCTAGTGGAAGCACTTGCATGGCACTGGAAAAACTATGCCCCTGAATCCGCCAGGTAAGTTCAGGTACAAACTTGGTGCAATCTACCAGTCCTCCATTTGCTACTTTTACTTGCATGGGTTTCTTCATTGTCTGGGAAGGTACTGCAACTCTGTCCAACAATGCTTGATCCACAAATGTATGAGTGCTCCCTGAATCCAGCAGTATTAACACCACCTGATTTCCAATCAGAGCCCTGAGCTGAATGGTTTTGGGATGGGATGCACCCGACAGAGCTGTGTCAGAGATGGTGGCACACTCTTCCTGGTAGTTGTCCACTAAGGCATCCAGCACTGCATCTGATATAATTTCGTGAGGATCTACCAGCTCTGCTGCTTTCAAATGAGTTGCAGGTGCAGCTGTGGGTTTACAGGTATGACCTGGGGCATACTTTTCTCCACATCCATAGCATAACCCATTTGCTCTGCGATATTCCTTAAGTTGCTTTGCCTTCCACAATTCCCCTGGAGCAAAACTCTGCTTATTTTCATTCCTGGTAACTGAATTTTTTGAATATGTTGATTTGAAGTATTTCTGTTGCTGTGTCAATCCCTCTTGTACCACTGCATACATAGCGGCCAACTGCACCGTTGCTGGTAGCTGTATTTCCACTGCTGCACGAAGCTCTTCCTTCAGCCCCATAACAAAACGAGTGACCAGGAAGGTGTTGCTGATGGTCGGCTCATAGAGCCTGATGTGATAAACTAATTGCTGGAACTGCTGTTTATATTCATCCACTGAACCACTTTGCTTGAGTATCATTAACTCTTTCATCCTTTCTCTATGTATATTCACATCAAATTCCTGTAACACTGCAGCACAAAACTGCTCCCATGTATGAAAGGCACTCTGCTGTTTGAACGCCTGATACCAGTGTGCTGCATTGTCAGTGAGGTACAGAGAAGCAGACGTGACTCTGAAGTTATCCGGGATGTGGTACAGACAAAAAAAGGCCTCGCACTTGTCCAACCAGATCCTAACATCCGTGCCATCAAATCGAGGGAAATCCATCTTAGGCATCCATTGCCGTCTGCTCGATTGATCCTCTGTTCCCTGAACTGCCGCGTGATCAATTGGGGCTGGATGATGTACCTGGGAGAAACGCAGAGGCGGACGTGGTGGTGGTGGCCCTGGCATGGCACCCAAAATCCCGTTCATCACTGCTGAGGCTGTTGGGGATGAACTCTCGCCAAATTCGTGCGGCATGGGTTGCTTCCCCAGGTGAACGGCGTGCGCTTGCTCTTGCTGAACCTTTCCCAGGGCGTCGCACGAGAGGTTCACCTTCATCTGGACCTGGTCGATGCGGGCCGACTTCTCGGTGAGCTTGGCGTCGAGGGCTTCGAGCTGTGCGCTGATGCCGTCGACGACCGTCAGCTTGCTCTGCACCACACGCAACTCGGCGAATTCCTACAGCATCCGCTCCTGCAGCGCCTCCATCTCATCCGCGAGGAAGCGCGTCTGCGGGTTCGGCTTGAATGTCGTCATCGCGGCTCGTTTTCCCCCAAATCAACCCACCTCAGGTCGGGAATTACGCAAATCAACCCAAAGGGGATCCGCGACCGTCGCCTTGGATTTGCCGGGTACGATTCGGGAAAAAAAATGGGTGCGGCGGAGCGACGGCTCTGATACCAGATTGTCACGCCCTAGGGGCAGCGAGGTTCGCCGGAGCAGGGAATCGGAGGTGGAGGAGAAGACCCAGATCGAGAGAGAGAGGTAGGAAGGTCGGAGAAGGCAGCGAGGGGATAAGATTCAGAATTTCATTTCAAATGATTGATCATCCTTACAGAAGATGACCGTTGCTTATATATGCACGGTTCGATTATGGGCCGGGCCGGCCCACTACTCAACGCCCACACACGCACCCAAGGCCCACTTGCCACTTGAATTACCCGCTCACTTCTCCTGTCCTCTGCTTGCCGCCGTCCCTGACTGTCGTCAGTGCCTTGGTGCTGACACCACTGGCGGAGGCTACCCGCGGCGGCGACCACTGGCGGAGGCGGCCCGCGGCGGACGCTGGCGGAGGCGACCCACGGCGGCGACCACTGGCGGAGGCGGCCCGCGGCGGCCACTGGCGGAGGCGGCCCGCGGCGGCGACCACTGGCGGAGGCGATTGACGATGTCGTCCGTGCTTATCATCTTCCCGCAGTGGCGGGATTCGAAGGAGAGGCGTAGGAGGGTCAGCTCTCTTGGTAAGCTAAATTTCACCCCTTGTTTGCTCTCTCTGTTCCCCTCTGTTCTACTTCTCTTGTTCTGAAATTTGTTTTCCAATTGGACAGCATGGGTTCATCGAATGGCATGACGGGCCAACAACACCATTTATCCGTGATTTGTTGGGAGATCATCAGGACAAAGTGTGGATGCTTGAGGCTGCTGTTGCTAGTCAATCCAGTGAGAGAGAAGTTGCTGCATTCATTGAGGAATTGGAGAAGAAGACTGAAGTAATTTCAGAAATTAGTGATAGGTGTGACAGGAAAGATGTGATTCAGATGTATAAATGTGCAGTTTATGGTTTGATGATCTTTGTGGCTGGTTTAGTCGCATGGTTTAATCGCTGTGTATCTGAATCATATTGGAATGAATTTAGAAAACTCAAATGAGTTGTGTATGTCTGAATTTCTCAGTTTTGACAGCTAAAGTTTTCACCTTTTGATACTTTCTACAGCAAAATTTTCCAGTTTTTGACTGGATGTGAGTGTACAATACAAATACAGTACACAGACATTTTTTTGACTGCAAGAAGAAACTACATGGACATACTTTAAGAGGAACAAGCACATTTACACCGATCAATTAGCAGTACCAGCACAGTACACTCAACACCAAATTTCAAAGTGGTCATTTGACAGTAACAGTGACCATTTTGCAGCAAACATGCAGTACATTCAGGATCATTTGACAATAACACTAAACTTAAACAAATATTGCTCGTTTGGCAGTAACACGAAATGCACTTAGGGATCACAAGCATCAGGCGATATTAAACATAAATAGTGGTCATTTATTAGTACCGGAAGGACCATGTTCACATCATAAAACTAGAGTTGATATTAAAACTACAATCATAAGCAGTACTTCATACTGACACTTCCATACAAGCACTAGTTCATTCTGACACTTTCCAAAATAACCACATCATCAAGGAACTCTAGTAATTCCCACTAGCAGTGAAATATGGCATGAATCCTGTCCCTTCTCTAGCTCCTCTCCCTCTTCCAGATCCTGTCCCTCTTCCAACTCCTTTCCCACTCCCTCCAGCAGAAGCGGATGAACTTCTAGTCACTCTGGGTGGTCTGAAGGTAGATGCAGCAGCTTGAGAGCTTGATCCTGCAGCTTGAAAGCTTGATCCAGCAGCTTGAGAGCTTGGTACAGCTGAAGCTCTAGCTGCTGCAGCCCTGCTTATCAACTCCCTGCCAGGCAACAAAAAATGGAACTTCATGCTTTCCTTCACTGTCATATGATCTCCTAAAAAGCCTTTCAGCTCTGGCAGAGAGAGCTTGTCCCGCTCAATATCTGACATTCCAATATCTCCACCCACATAATCAAGCGATGGAGCAATCCGTATGAACTCTCCCCCAAAGTGGAATCTGACAGTCAACACTTCTGCTGGATCCATGTTTTCAGCGACAAAATCCTACATTACAGCAAATACATAAACATAATTGAACTAGAACTAGAAACAAAACCATCTGACCTTAGCGAAAATTAAACCCCAAAAAAATCCAGCTTGAACACCTGTAGAACCCTAAACCTAGCGCCCGCAAGAGTGTCAAATTTCCCCCAAAAAAGCAGCGACTGGACGCTCGGGAAGAACATCGTGTACCTGCTCTTGTTCTGCAGGAGTGCTAGTCGGAGGTGGCTACGATCATCCGCTGTTCGCCATCGCCGCCGCGGAGGAGAAGTCGATGCGTCAGGGGAGAAGGGAGATGATGGGGCGAACAGAACAGCGAACAGGCGAGATGGTTCGGTTCAGCCAGTTATCCCCGTGCCTGAACCAGTTGGACCCACGATCAACAAGAGCTGAGTCAGCAATCCCAATCGCACGTCAGCGAATCCCTGTTTGGGAACGAGCTTAAGGGTGCAAAGAACTGGGATTAGAGAGGTGGGGGTGCCGATTTCTGGGATTTAAAGGTTGGGGTTCGAATTCGCCGGGTCGAACGAAGACAAGGTTTAAAACAGACTTCTCCCCTGTAGGCTCTCTCATCTCTCGTTTTCTCTCTCACACCGATGCATCCCATCTCTCTTTCTCCCCTTTCTTCTCCAACACACCAGACACCACAAATCCTGCAATGCATCACTGACTCATGACCACGCGCCGCTGTTGCGAGCTATACTAGCACCACCGCCGCGAGCTGTCTGCTGTGCACCACCACCGCGAGTTGTCCAGTCGCGCACCACGCCGGAGTTGCTCCAGTTGTACCAAGGGAATGCATGGCGGCACCCGCTGCCGCACACCACGCCGGAGTTGCTGGAACCCGCCTCGACGGGAGCTGCAATGGGCAGCAATTTTTGCTACAACTGGGTCTTTGTTTTGTTGGAATCAGTGATTTTTTTGCTCGGATTTGTAACTGGGGGTGTTTTTTGTTGGATCCAGCTTCAATTTTTGTTGCCACCGTCAATGATTTTTTCTACTACCGTTCTTTTTAATTTTTGCTGCCTCATGTCTTTGACTTTTTTGCTGAAACCAATTCCAAATTTTTGCTACCATCGTTCTTTGTTTTTGCTACCATCGTATTTAATTTTTGTTACCATCATGTGGTTTTGATTTTTTTTTGTTTTATCCATCTTTTTGCTGAACCAGCGAATTATTTTACTGGGACCAGCGAATTATTCTGCTGGAACCAGCTTTATCCATAGCACAACGCCGGCGGCTTCTTTTTCTCCCTTATGTGAGATGTGTCAGGGGAGCTACGAAATTGCAAAACTGGACCGGCGCACCATTTTGCTGGAGTCAGCCTCCAATTTTGCTGGAACCGACGATTCGTTTTGCTGCATGGGGGGAGGCAGACATAGGCGGGGCAGGAGCGATGCAACCATCGAGCCCAGCGAGTTGCGGAGGCGAGCGGCGACTGCGAGCCGACAAGTGGTGCCATGGAGCTAGAGGCAGGAGGCCGCGGAGGCAAAGACAAGCAAGCACGGGATGTGCACGATTGGCCTCGTTCGCGAGAAAAAAGAGACATGTGCGAGGCAAATCGTGTGGTCTAATCGGGTGGCTGCGCGTTTGGGCCGGTCGACCGGCGCCTAATACTCGTCTTTTTTTAGGGGTGGAAAGAATGGGAGGCCTTGGCCCAAGTGTTTACGGGCCGAAAGCCCGTGATGGTCGAAGGGTGGGCGGCCCATATAGAGCGCTCCTGATGCTCTGAGCAAAGTTCTTCTCCAAACTGTCTAAAAAAAGGTTCTTCCCCAACCCCCCGTCAGTTCCTCGACCAAGTCCTCGCCGGCCTCATTGAACCAGATTCTCTTTGTGCTCATGTACTAAAGGGCGAAGTACTTTCCAACATCTTCCATCCTTGAGGCCGAAAGTAAACCTGATATTTCTTATACTTGGAGACGTATACTTAGAGGGGTTGAGGTACTATAAAAAAGTGCTCATTTACAGATTTGGTGATGGGTCTAATGTAAACATATGGCAGGATCCTTGACTCGCAAGAGACGGGTCGCGTCGGCCATGTACTCTGAGGGGACAGTGCATTCTCACGAAAGTCTTGAAATTAATCGATCGTACTACCATGATGTGGGATGAGACGTTGGTCAGGGATATTTTCTGGGAGGAGGATGCTCAGATTATTTTGGCAACACCCATCCGGGAAGACTTTGAGGACTTTTATGCCTGGCACTATGATAGGAAGGGGTTGTTCTCAGTCAAGTCAGCGTACCAGCTATACATTGCGGAGAGGGATGGTGAGCCAGTTTCCTCTTCTACCAATGATCAAGGTGAGTTCCAGTGGAATGAAATTCGAGCAATTTGAACATCCTCACCTCTTAATAGATCTGAGCCGTTGATCTCATTGATTAATGGTGTGATTAACTATACCTTCTTACCTCACATGTAAAAAGAGGGGGTCAGACGGAGCATGTTAAAATTTGCCATGAAATTCGGAGTACCCCTGTCAGCCTAAAGTTAAGCAGTTCATGTGGAGATTTACTCATAATAGTCTGCCGCTGAAAGTGAATATTAGTCGTTAGGGGAATGAATTGTGAGAAACTTTGTGTGTGTTGCCGGAGATTAAACGAAGATGGTGCGCATCTATTTTTGAAATGTAAAGAGGTGAAGCAGCTTTAGCGGCAGCTAGATCTGGAGGACGTGAGGCTGCAGATGTGTGTGTGTTGATAATGCAAAGTCTCCATTCGCAAAAGAAATTAAAAATAATGCAAAGTCTGTTGTGCATGTGTTGAGAAATAGGAGTATTGAAGAACCAAAGAAAGTGCTCGTTGCATGCATGTTGTGGAAGTGGTGGCATAGGAGGAATAAAATAAATGCTGGGGAGAAAGCGATCCCAATTGGGATTAGGGCTGCTCAAGTGCGTCAGGCTGCGTGGGATTGACAGGCTTAAAATTAATACTGATGGGGCTTTCAACGCACAGACTACTAGCGGTGGATGGGGGTTTGTCTTTCGTGATGCGACTGGTGCAGTCAGAGGATTGTAAGAGCATCTCCAGCTGTTGGCTTCTCAAGAGGGGCTAAAAATCGCCCCCTGGGGACGCACCGGCGCTAACCCGCGCGCTGGGGGCGTAATGTCCCCCAGTCACGGCGCCCATGTTATTTTGAAAAATCTAAACACGGCATAATAATGGCCAAATTTATTGCAAACTTTGGCGAGTTCGTTCAAACTTAAACATATTTTACAAAAAAAAAAGAAAAAAAAAACTACTAGGGGCCGCCACTCGCCATCTCCATTGCCGCTCCTCGCCGTTCGCCTCGCCGCTCCCCGCCGCCCGCCGCCGGCCTCACAGTTCTACACGCCGAGGAGGCTGTAGAACCGCGTGTAGTCGCCGCCGTCGTCGTCGTCGTCGCCGCCTCCGCCGCCGCCGTCCCTACTGCATCCCTCCCCCGGTTGGCGCGTCGGGTTGGACGGTCCGGGGGCGGCCTCCTCGTCGTCACTGTCGAGGATGACGACGCCGTGCTCGTCCTCGCGCCCGCGCTTGCGAGCTTCGATATCCTCTAGGGCCCGGCGCTGCCGGACCATCTCGTCGCGGAGGTAGTCGTCCCGCGCCCACTGCAGGGCGTCCTCGCCGGAGAAGCCGCGCCGGGCTATCTCCTCGTACTTCGGGGGGAGGCTGGGCTCCGGCTTGGGCTCGACGAGGACGAAGTGGCTGGTTGGGGGGTGGAGTCGCCGATGCGGACGCCGGAGGAGCTGCGGGTGCACGCGCTGACCGGCGTGTCCTGGGGCTCCGGCTTGACAAGGCGGAGGCAGGGAGAGCCCGACGAGCGGCCGGACAAGGAGGAGGATGCGCCGGGCCGCTCCGTACGCCTCGGCGTCCAGGAGCTCCCACGACGGCGTGAGAAGGTCGGGGGAGCGGGGTACTCGAGGCACGGCGTGTTGCCGCCCTCGATGTACTCGAGGACGGCCTCCAACATGCGGCCGGGTACGCCCCACCACCGGCGCCGGCCCTCGGAGTTGAGCCTGCCGGAGGGCACTACACCGTTCGTCGCCTCGAGCTGCTCGGCGTGTCGGCGGCGGAAATAGGGCTTCCAGAGCGGGCTGTCGGGGGTGTACCGCGGGCCTTTCCTCGCCGCTCGCGGCAGGGACGCGCGAATGCACGCGATCTCCGCACGCCGCGCCGCCTCGGTGGGCGGTGGTGGCACCGGCACGCCGCCGGCGCTGATCCTCCACGACCCGGGCACCCGCATGTCCGGCGGGGCCGGGTACTCGGCCTCGAAGAGGAGGCGAGCCTCGTCCTCGTGCAGATGGCGGCGGCCGAAACCATTCGCCGCCGCGCCGTCGCCTAGGAAGCGCTCGGCCATCCTTCTAAGCTGGAGACGGCGAGAGGAGGAAAAGGAAGAAGTGGGCGCGTCGGCGGTGTAGTGTGTGTGTATCTCCGGCGCGCTCGTTCTCGGCTTATATAGGCGGAAGCGCCGCGCGGTAGGCTGGCCGGCGCGTTACGCGTGGCGGGAGACGTGGCGGCCGAGGGGACGCCCATCGCCCGGACTTCACTGCGCCGCCCGTGAGGCATCAATGGAGGCTGACCGGCGCGGCAGCGCGCGCAGCTTTGGCATTGATTCGTCGCGGGAAACGAGGCGATGAGGACGACGAAGCGGCGAGAAGGAAGTCGAGTTGCTGACGCGGCTGGCCCACGGCGCTTTCATGCCATAAAAGATTCGCCCGGCCCCCGAGCGACCCCCAGCGCGCCGGGTTCGGGTTGGTTCCGCCGGCGCCAATTTCGGCCCGAGCCGGCGAAAAATTGGCCCCTGGGGGCGCGACTGGGCCGATTTTTTGGCGCCAACGACCGAAAAAACGCATGGGGGGCCTTGTTGGGGGCGCGGCTGGAGATGCTCTAAGGATGGCCAGAGTGGGGATAACATCAGGGGCGGCGGTAGGGGTATTTTTGGGTCTTCATGTGAATACTCATAATTTTTACAAAACAATGTTGATTTTGACAAAAAAGTGACAATTTTCAAAAAACAACAAAGATTTTGGCAAAATGAATACACAAAAATACCCGATTGCAAATTCCTGTAGCCGCCACAGGATAACATAACTGGTAAAATGCACTTGGGACTCGCAAACATGCTTATGTGGCACACAATTAAAGAAGAGAGAGAATTAGAGTAATATAGATAGATACCGTATCATGTTAAATGCTATGCTACTTTGTGTCATGCATGACAATAAATATAGTCATCTATAATACTACTTTATAATATATGCACTATAAAAATAGTATCATATACTAGTATCATATGTATGATACTAATATATGATACTCCCCACTATAAGTAGCTCGTGCTATGGCTTCTCGTGGAGCTAGCTCTTAATTTGGAGTCCGTACCAGTCGATGTACATGTCTTGGTGGCCAGTCGATGTACATGTCTTGGTGGCCAGTGATTTCGCTGAGCCAGTAGCCTAATATGGAATCAGGTGTTCCATTTCAAAAAAAAAAAAATCCACGCCAACTGCCGTGATCATACCTCCTCCTCTACCTCTTCGGCAGATCAATCTGAGAGCGAATGGAGAAGACACACAGTAGCTCAGATTCCAATCGACCATGGCGTCCAGGCCCGGCAGCGGGACGAAGGCGGCGGCGGAAGAAACAGTGACATCATAGAGTCCCCCCTCCTCCCGGCTCCCGTGTCGTCCTCCTCGAACGACCCGGGGGCGACTAGGGTTTCCCTCCGGCGCCGCCACCCCCTCCAGCCTCTCCTCCCCTTGCCGCCACCTGAGGGACGCCAGGCAAGCCTCGGTGGCCGCCGATGAAGGTGGTGGCGAGGCCTCTCGTCGCTTCGCTCCCCTCGCGAAGGGTCCCAGACTCGAGGGCGGCAGCCTCAGCCGGCGAGGCGGCGCAGCCTCCGCGCTAGGCGGCGCTCACGAGATGTGGTGGCCGGCCTCCTCGGCTGCTCGGGCAGCGCGGAGCCGGCGGGTGGTGGTCGTGGCGCGGTCTCTTCCCCTCCAGATCTGAAGGTCAGGTCTTTTTGTTTCTCCTCCTCTGCTCACTCTCCTCCCCTCCGGCTGTATCCTCCCGGCAGCTTTGGCTGCTAGTTCCGGTGCTGGCATGGTGTTGGTGGCATAGATCGAGTCCGGGGGAAACCCTTGGCCGGTTCTCTGACCACGGCGGCGACGGCGCATGCATCGCCTTTCTTCTTCGAGGCGCCGCTGAGGACTCCTCTATCCATCCCTTGTCCAAGATCCCGGGTGAAAGCCCAAAACTTGTCTCGGGTTGGGCGGCGGCGGCGCCTTGCGCGTCGTTCCCTTCTTGGAGGCGCCACCTTAGGTTGTCTGGTTCTTCGGGTGGGTGGCGCCGAGGTACGAGAGCGCACGACGGCTTCGAGTCCAAGCAGAGGCTTGTTCCAAGCTTCGGCCCTGGGTCTTTGCAGCTTTCTTCTTCGACGATCCTCCCAGCGGCTTTCCTTCTGCTCTCGGTTGGCCAAGGAAGGTGGTAGTGCAGCTAGTGGGTGTGCCTACGGCTCGGCGAGGACCGTGAGCTATGTCTGCTCTGGGTCTGGGCCGACACCTTCTCAAGCTCTCGGGTGAGCACCCAACGACCCGACAGTCCGGCGCCTTCGAGCCTAGGCGAGAGGAAAGGATTCCTCTTCGGCGTTGGAAGACAGGTGTTCGTGGTCCCAATCCAAAGTTACGGCTGCTCTCGGTGCTTGCGGGCCAATGTCTAATCCCCGAGGCTTCCCTGTTCCCCTGTTCTTGGTGCCGCTGTGCAGCGGGCTTCTACATTACTTGCATGTTTTCATGATTTTCTTTGTGTGTAGTAGTGTGCGTTGTGTTATAAGTTGTTCTATCAGCTCCTTGTATATTTCGGTCGCTCATGTTTGGTGGCTTTGTGTAATCTTGGTCGGTTGATGGCTTTGTTAATTCAAAGTCAGGCTCTTCTAGAGCATTCGTTCTAAAAAAAAAGGCGGCGGCGGAAGGAGTTCGCCGTGGTTGAGGGAGCAGCAGGACCCTCCATCGGACGCACGCGTCCAAGCCGTGAGTTTTCCCCTGTCGCACTCTCATTTCCAATGTCAAATCCCCCCGATGGAGACTTCGAAACTCAACACCTAGCAACGAATTTTTCCTTGCGCAGACACATACTACTCGTCACGTAGTTCAAGACTTCAAAAGTCAAATCTCGTCGAGGACTTGTTCACGCAGACACATACGAGTACTACTCTTGCTTGCATTGTCCAATTTTGACTTGGCCGGAAGAAAAATCCCCAACTACAAGTCCACTCCCTGCAACAGCCAGCCCAATTGTTCTCAAGAACTATGTAGTAGTTTCCTTCTTCCCAGGAAGATGAAGCAGGCCGGCACGCCGTGCATTCCAGTTTTGATCCTCCTATTCTTCTTCAGTCCATTCTGCAGATCCGATGACCGGCTGTCGTCTGCAAAGCCGCTCTCCCCCGGCGACACTATCGTCTCCAAGGGCGGGGACTTCGCGCTCGGCTTCTTCTCCCCGGACAACTCCAACGCGAGCCTGTACCTTGGCATATGGTACCACAACATGGCCGGCCGCACCGTCGTATGGACCGCCAACCGCGACGATCCAATCGCCGCCGCTTCATCTCCAACGCTCGCCATCACCAACAGTTCTGACCTGGTGTTGTCGGACTCCCAAGGTCACACTCCTTGGGCCGTGAAGAGCGACATCAAGGGCAGCATGGGAGTTACTGCGGTGCTTCTTGACACGGGGAATTTCGTCGTCCAGTCACCAAATGACACGTCCATTTGGCAGAGCTTTGATCACCCTACCGACACACTCCTCCCAGGTAGGACCATGTTGAGCAAGAAGGGCCATGTGGTGTGGCGCATTATTGCTTCTAAGGGCCTCAATGACCTGTCAACTGGAGTCTTCTCTATGAGCCTTGATCCTAGCTCAGACCTTCAGTTTTTCATTTGGAACGGGACTAGGCCCTGTCGCCGCCGCATCTTCAACGGTGAGATGGCGGTTGGCACACTGTACCAGAATACTGTCTTGTATGAAGCTATTATCAGGACACGGGATGGGTTCTATTATGATTTTAGAGTTTCTGGTGCCTCACAGTATGCACATCTTAGGCTCGACTACATGGGTGTGTTGACTCTGAGCTTGAACAACCGCTCGTCATGGAGAACCACCACCGCACCCCCAGCTAGCTGCAACGTCTACGCTTCATGTGGCCCGTTCGGCTATTGTGACTACACGGCGGCTGTCCCAACATGTAGTTGCCTCGATGGGTTTGAGCCCTCTGGTCCTAACTTCTCAAGCGGATGTAGAAGAATCGAAGATCTGAAATGCAGCAAGCAAAGTCATTTCGTGACCTTACCTAGGATGATGCTCCCCGACAAATTTTTACGTGTCCACAACAGAAGCTTTGGCGACTGCATGACTGAGTGCAGCAACAATTGCTTGTGTACAGCCTATGCTTATGCCAACTTTAGCACTAATGATGCTACGGCCGACCAGTCAAGGTGCTTGGTTTGGACAGGGGAGCTTATCGACACAGGAAAGTTTAGCGACTATGGCGAGAACCTGTACCTCCGGCTTGCCAACTCTCCTGGTATATGCACCAACTGCATTCTAGGCTTCTAGCCTTATGTTAGCATGTCATTTAATGTTATCAGATAAACACCAACATTTAAGCATACTAAATTTATGAAGTTAACAGTATATCAGTAGCGGACAAATACTTCTTTTGTGTCCAACTACTCTGGTGTAAGCGTATTGATAGATCTATGAATATTCTATACAAGCATAATGCAATATTAGATCCCTTTTTAGCATAAGCCCAGCAGTAATTCTAGAGGGTTATGTGTAGCAGTTTTATTCGGTCAATGGTTCACTCATGGCTGTAAATTAGCGATGTGCTAAACTTATACAGGATTCGTTTTGCAGTTCAAAAGCATAGCAAATTGGTAAAGATTGTACTCCCAACCTTGGCATGTGTGCTGCTACTTGCTTGCATAGCCCTTGTCAGCATATGCAAATACAAAGGTAGAATGAAAACCGACCCTTATTTTCAAAATTCTACTTCTTTTTACGAGTGTTAATAACAAAAGTATTAATCTTTAGCAGGCATACGGCAGAAGGGACCGACGCTAGGATACCTTAGCTCGTCCAGTGAAATGGGTGGTGAACATGTGGAGTTTCCATTTGTTAGCTTTGAAGATATTGCTGCTGCAACAGATAATTTTTCTGAATTTAACCAAATTGGAAGCGGAGGTTTTGGTAAAGTTTACAAGGTACTCCCTCCGTCCGGAAATACTTGTCATCAAAATAAATTAAAGGGGGTGTATCTAGATGTATATTAATTCTAGATACATCCCTTTTTATCCATTTTGATGACAACAAGTATTTTCGGACGGAGGGAGTAACATATATAAAGCCTTACCTCCACAGTTATAGTAGCACGTTCTCTGTTTTTGAAGAATACGAAGAATACTTTTATCTCTGGAAACGATTGCTTTCATTGTTTAACAGTTCAGGATATACAAAACATGTAGGGAATGTTGCAAGGTGACAAAGAAGTTGCTATCAAAAGGCTTAGTAAGGGCTCTTCCCAAGGGATAGAGGAGTTCAAAAATGAAATAATTCTGATTGCGAAATTGCAACACAGAAATCTTGTTAGACTTCTTGGTTGCTGTATTTATGGAGATGAGAGGTTACTCATCTATGAATACTTACCTAACAAAAGCTTGGACACATTCCTTTTTGGTATGTTCAGGCTTCTGATGCATATTACAAGTTTTTGATTAACCAAAAGAACATCACTCATTACTGATGATATATTTCATTTATTTTTCATCTTTGTAGACGATACAAGACAATATGTGCTTGATTGGTCCACACGCTTCAAAATAATTAAAGGGGTAGCGAGAGGACTTCTTTACCTCCACCAAGATTCAATATTAACTATAATTCACAGAGATCTCAAACCAAGCAACATATTGTTGGATTCTGAAATGACTCCCAAAATATCAGACTTCGGTATGGCAAAAATCTTTGGTGGAAACAAACAAGAGGCAAACACTACCCAGGTAGTTGGGACATAGTAAGTAATTCAATGCACTAGCTACGTCTCAAGGTTCTAATTTCTATTGTCTACTTTATCCCAAATTATGCACCTCTTTGAATTTTCTAAAACAGTGGTTACATGTCACCTGAATATGTGATGGGAGGTGCCTTTTCTGTAAAATCGGACACCTATAGCTTCGGTGTTCTTCTCTTGGAGATTGTAAGTGGCTTGAAGATCACCTCGCCGCAACTCGTAATGAATTTTGTCAGCCTTACAGCTTACGTAAGTATGTATAAATGCATAGAATCTCAATATATCAAACATAGTAACTTGATCATAAGTTGTTTCTATTGGCTTAGGCATGGAGACTGTGGGAAGATGAAAAAGCAACAGAACTAGTGCACTCTTCGGTTATTGAGAGTTGTTCACTTGATGAAGTTCTACGGTGTATCCATGTCGGGCTCCTGTGCGTTCAAGACTGTCCGAATGATAGGCCACTCATGGCATCAGTTACTTTTATGTTGGAGAATGAAAGTGCATTGCTCCCGGCACCAAAGCAGCCTGCATATTTTGCTGTACGAAGCTTTGAACCTGGAAAGACAAGGGAAAACATGGAAAATACTATGAATGTAGTGAGTATCACAACACTTGAGGGGCGTTAGATGGGAAGCTGTATACTTTATCAGAAGCTGATACTTTATGATGTACAAATATGTGGAGTGCAATTTTTTCAGTAGGTTGTTGTGTCGTAGTGAAAAAGCATTGGACAGCGCAGGGGCCACTACCACCAGAGGGATCTCACTGTCAAGGGCATAGAAAGAGCACCCAAGGAGGCCTTGGCCGTAAAGCTTAAAGGAAGTAGGTTTATGGCGGTTCTGATAGTCCACCATGAGGTGGCCATCTTCTCTGCATATGAGACAGAAAGGTGGATTGAAGCAGCGGGACTGGAAATGGTCGGGCTGGTGGCATGCAAAGTAGGTAAGATTAGGGTTGGGTGGTTGGGGAAGCGGAGGGGACGGACGAGCCAGTGGAGGAGGGGAAGGGAGCAAGATCCCATCGCCCAGGGCAGCAGAAGACGAGCCGGGACCGGACGCCGAAGAACGACGCCTAAAGGCACCAGATCCAGCGCCCCCATGCCCCATCAGGCGCTCACTGGGCCCCGACGAGGTGCTAGAGGAGCGACCACCACCACGAGCCAGGGGAAGCGAACTGCGTGGAGGAGGAGGGGGGGACGGGAGCCAGGACCAGAACCGCCGCCAGCCGCCGCGGCCTCCTAGGGGTCGACCCCAGATCCGCCCGATCCGGGGGCCTCCGACCCCGAAAGGGCCGCGGACGCCGCCGCTGACCGAGTGCGCTCATCCTTCTGGAGCCACTCAGGCCCCGCCGCCCAGGCCTCGCGGTCGCGGGCCACTTGCGACCGAATCGCCTGCCCGGCCTCAAGCTTCGAACGGAGGGACGACTCGAGCTCCACATCCGCCGCCCCATCGCCCGAATCCTCCTGCCGCCGCTTCTGGCCCAACATGGCCTCACTCGATGAGCCACGAGAACGATCCATGGCCACAACAGACGTGAAGGAGAGAGAGAGAGGGGTGGGGGAGGAGGGGATCTGCGATAGAGAGGGATGCGGGGGCGGAAGCAACACAGATCAGATCGAGAGGAAGGAAACCCTAGGAATGAGGGGCGGAACCCTTGCGGACCCATAAATATCCGGAGCACGCCAGGCCAGGAGGGGCCGCATAGGCCGGGCTCGCAAGAAGGGAGGGGTCCGCTGGGCCAAAATAGGCCCAGGGCCCAGAATGGAAAGAGGGGGAAATTCAGAGGACGATGTTAGCGGTGGCGGCCCAAAAGGAACAGACGGACCAAACAGGGCCAAAGTGGGTCGAGCCAGGGGCCAACAAGCCTCCATCGCCGCTGCCAGCAGCGTTGGGCCCAACCTGACCAGCGGCGACGAGGACGGAAGGGAGCAAGAAGGACGCGCCAGACCACCGACCCACAAAGGGCCAGCCCCAAAAGCAGCACGGTCCGGCGAGGAGACCGTCCCCGAACGGCTCCGCCGATGACCACGCCCAACCTAGACCCAGCCAGATCCAACCGCCGCATCAGATAGTACCGGCCGACCGTGCCCATCCGGGGTAAATTTCCGGACGCGCCCCGTCGGACCCGACCTCAGCGCCGACGCCACAGCAGGAAAAGAAGCAGAGGCGAGAGGGAGAAGGTCGGAATCGGAGTCAGAATCAGCCTTGCCCCCATCAGCAGATAAGGCCTAGAATTTGTTGTCGAAGCCAGATCCAAGGGTGGGAGGACGAGGAGGGGATCCAAGGGAGGGGGAGATGGGAGCACCGAAAGAAGAGATTGGTGCCGGAGACGGAGGGGAAGCACGGGGGGAGGAGGAAGCAGGGGCGGTCCGCAGTTGCTGGAGGGAGCAGGACGATGGGGTGGAGGAGGTGGAGCACGGGAGGGGACAGGAGGGGGAGAGGAGAGCCATCTCCCACTGTCACCAACCGCCTCCAGTAGCTTGTGTTTCTTAAGGGTTTACTAGGTATGTTTCCAATTTCTGTCTTCTGTTCTGCTTAATTGCTAACCTAGCTAACCCTGAAAGTGATCAGCATGAACAGAGCTTCTCTCATTAAAAAAACAGAGCTTCTGCCAGTTCCTAAAAGGAAATGGAGTACAGATGATTGGGGTGTCAATGGTGATTACGAAATGGCGGCAAAGGATGTGCTCTATGTCATGGCGACAGTGAGCCTGAAAGTGCTCATCATGAACGCTAGTGATGCACTCCTTCCGTTCACTTTTGCAAGTCATTTTGGATATTTCAATATGGACGACATATACAAAATGAAATGAGTGAATGAACACACTAAAGCGCGCGCGCGCGCACACACACACACACACACATATAGGGTGGGTCTATTATGATAACACCCCTTAAGACCTTATTCTGCACACCAAAACACCTTATTCTGCACACCACCAACAGATCACGTCGCCGCCCCTCCCCTCCCGACCTTCTACCGCGGCAGCGGCCTGGGCTAGCCGCCGCCCCTCCCCTCCCGGCCTTCTTCCACGGCGGCGGCCTGGGAGAGATGCCGACCCTCCCCTCCCCGCTTTCTCCCGCGGCGGCGGCCTGGGAGCGACGCCGCCCCTCCCCTCCAGGCCTTCTTCCGCGGCAGCGGCCGGCAGTGACGCCGCCCCTCCCCTCCCGGCCTTCTTCCGCGGCGGTGGCCAGGCAGCGACGCCGCCCGTCGCCTCTCGGCCTTCTTCCGCGGCAGGCACCAAGCAACACCAGCCTATCGGCCTTCTTCCACGGCAGCAGCTCGGTAGCGCCGCCACCGAACTCCTCAGGGCCTGCAATTAGCTGTAATTCTTCAGATGTGGATTGGTGCTGCCTCGACATCAAACCAATTCGAGCAAGGAGGAGTGTGCGCAAGGTTTCTTCATCCACTGTAGCTTCTTGGAATAAGTCTGCATCAACCTTCAGAGCAAATCCTCCTTCCCCATTCACATTGAGCAACGTCCAGACCGCCCATGAACTTCTGAAGGGCAAGTGGACTGCACGGGCGAACGTGAAAGTTGTGCAGGAGGACGAGAAGGGAACTTCCTCCTGTAAACGCAAGAAATCACTGCATCACGAGGTAAGCAGTAGACTTCCTAAACCATCTTAGTGTAGTTATCATAGACAAATCAGTACAAGCAGTACAACGCGTGATTATGCAGTACAAAACTTATGCAGTGTGGTTGCTTCAGTTCGTTGTGGGGGAAAATGCAGTACGCTTGTATAGGTTCATTACATATAACGATGCAGTGCGGTTGCTTCAGTTCACCTTGAGGGGTGATGCAGTCACTGTGCATTGCTTCGGCAGTACCATTTTGAACACATTGCAGTTCGCATGATTCAGTTCATTTAATCTGACAATGCAGCTCGGTCATTTTGTGCGTAGGAGATGACGTTCAGCAGATACAAAATGTCGCGCATAATTGACAGCACTGAGAACAACAACTTTCAGAAGAGTGGATATTCTTCTGACAGAGATACTGGCTGGGTTACCCCTGAGATTCCTCATGGATTCTTCACGACGACAAACAGGGTGCAGTACTCTCCACAAGAAGATTTTTCCCAGGAAGAAGATGTAGTTGAAGATGACGATGATGTCACATTCGTCTGGGAAGGCACTCACCAACGCGATGATAAAGACGATGACGATGAAGATGAGCCGATAACAGTTCTCAACCCAGAGTATAAGCATGAGTTCACTACGTTTGGACAGCATGTCCGAACAGATAATGATGACGCAGTTGAACACGATGTTGCAGCAGATGATGATTATGTCTATGATGATGTGCCACTGCTCCAAAATTTTAAAACCAATCCACCGAGACATCGTCACAACACTGGATTACCACCACGTCCACCTGCCGCACCCCAAAACAGAGCTCAGCGTCCACCTGCTGCACCGAAAAACAGAGCTCCAACCAGACCTGTTGCATCAACTTCGACGTTGCGACCACCAACGGTGCCTCGGTCAAAAGTAAATAGCAGGTACAAATCCTCCTCACCATTACAGCCGCGAGATCCTCAACTACACACATCTGCTATAACCCGGCCATGTCCAATACAACCCGGCGAGCTGCAAACACCATCAGGCGAACGACTCTACACACATGTAAGTTTATGGTCTGAAAAAAATAGTTACAGTCCATACAGATAACATTGCAGTGCACACTGATATTTCTTGTGAGCTTTGGCTAGGAACATTGCAAATGCTTTATTAAACTCGTATGCACTCCTCGTATTCAAAAAATAGAACAGAACAAATTTTCTCATATAGCATTTCAATTAATGCAGGATAAAAACATGCCGCTCAACCTCGTACCTGCTGCTGGAATGAAGTTCACCACGTACGAAAAGGCATGGGACTTTTACAACAATTATGCAAGATGTGCAGGGTTTGGTATACGCAAGAGGGCAAAACACAGGACAAATGCCTACATTGTCTGCTCAAGAGAAGGGGTCCACAAGAGGCTGTGTCAGATTATCACCGGGTACGTCAGAAGACATCAAAAAGGATTGGCTGCAATGCAAAGATTAGAGTTAAAAAAAGGAAGGATGGCAAATTTGTGATAGAAATGGTTCAACTCAACCACAATCACAAGATGCTGGAAAGCCCCGGGATGCTGTTGCACATGCGATTGCACAAAAAAGACGATCCTTTGATAGACCAGTTAGTGAAAGACATGCAACTGGACAACCACACACATGCTCAGATGATGTCGACGCTGTCGCGTATGACCGGTGGTCTGCAGTACATGGGACATACTAGCCGCGACTGGGTAAATAGCTAAGCACGTAACAGAGCATATCTCTTGAGCATTCTGTCTGTAATTATTCCCTGTTTGGTGAGATAAGTTTGAATTGTCTATGAAAATGCAGGAAACAGAAGTTTGCCAGAGAAGAGTCTGAAGATGATGTCAAGAAACTTCTGAATTTCTTCGAGAAAATGCAAAAGATAAACCCAGAGTTCTTCTATAATTATGATGTTGATGCAGATAACCGTGTAAGAAACGTCTTTTGGGCGAACGCAAGTTGCAGAGGATCGTATGAAGATTTTGGAGACTGCGTTACATTTGACACGACTTATAAAACTAACAAATTCCACATGCCTCTGGGAGTGTTTATGGGGGTGAACCATCATCTACAATGCACCATATTTGCTGTTGCACTCGTGCGAGATGAAACAATACCATCATTTGAGTGGGTTTTCAAAACCTTTCTGAGGTGTATGAACAACAAGCCGCCAATCTGCATGCTCACAGGTACAAAAAATAAAAAACACCTACATACTTACGTTTTGTTTTGTTTTGTGCACTTATATTTCTTCCATCTATCTTGCAAACACACAAACAACTTAATAAAAAAACACTGTTTGTCTCTTCTCAGACCAGTGTTCTCCGATGAAGGCAGCATTAAAAACTATCCTCCCACAAACTCTGCATAAGCTGTGTCGGTGGCATATCATGAAGAAGTACAAGGACCACCTCGCCTTGCTGTATAAGGCGCACGAGAAGCTCAAGGACGAACTCAATGCAGTGCTGAACCACCCACTAATGCCGTCAGAATTTGAACGAGCATGGAAGAACCTCATTCAGAGGTACAACTTGCAAGACGACGAAGTGATGAATTCACTATGGGATGACAGGCACGAGTGGATCTCAGCTTACTACAAGGAAATTTTCTGTGCTCGGATGACTTCCACACAGAGAAGCGAGAGCATGAACCGCATACTGAAGAAAAATTTTGTCAGGGAGAAGCATGATCTCCATCTGTTTGCTCAGCAGGTGGACAAGTGCATTCCGACCAGGAAGGTCGTCGAGCATGCAGAGACAGTAGCAAATGAGGTAAACAAAATGTCAATCAAAAACTGCTTAAAAAATATGAATAAAAAAACAAACAATTTTTTCATTTCTCTGGATCGTAACAGTGCATTTGTGATCATGCAGTCAGAGGTAAAAACAACAACAAAGTTTGGCTTCGAAGTTCAGCTATCAAAAGTGTATACAAGAGCAGTGTTTGCAGATTTCAAAGAAACACTCTACCGTAGCACTGCATTCAGAGCAGAACGGTGCCCTGGGAACCCGACAAAGTATCTAGTACACCACTACAACAGATCGGATGCATTTGACTGGGCAAGGCATAATTTCCAAGTGGTCGCCGATGAAGAGAAAGGTGTCTACGAATGTGAGTGCAAACTCTGGACACACACAGGTGAGACTCCTAGCAAAAAAAATTCTAGATTCTCATAGTCATGCACGAAAGCTAACTTACTGAAATTTAAAAGTACATATGCATGTGTAATTCACGAAACCAAATGAAGTTCACTTCTTTAAAAAATGAACAAATAATGAAAAAAATACATGTTTACTAATTTCATGCAGTTCACTTACAGAACACAAAAAAATGTGTTTGTCTGCAGGCCTCTTCTGCGTCCATGTCTTATGCATGCTTTCTCATTTGAGAGTACTCAACATTCTTGAGGTGTACATCATGAAGAGATACACTCGTAACGCAAGATCAGATGCAACGTTTGACAGAAGAGACTACGAACAAACAGCACCAGATTGAACCTCGCTTTTTTGCCGTAGAAAATTGCTGACAGAAACAGCAATGGACCTTGCAAACAGAGCGACAAGGTCAGACGCTGGGTGCCACAGAGCGTTGTCTGGTATGAGAGCACTGATAGAGGAAGTTGACGTGCTCAATGAAGAAGAAGAAGAAGAAGCAAAACTAAAGCAAGCAGAGAAATACCAACATGACAATAAAGCCGAGCAAGAAGAAAAAACTGAACACATTGGAACTGGTGCTATCAAAAAAGAAACAATTCTTCCACCTCCTGTTTCAAACACAAGAGGAAGAAAGAAAGGGGGAGACGCAAACCAGAAAAAGGTGGCATGCAAGGACAAAAATGATGACAAAAACAGTAATCCACAGCCTGAGCTGGACAGTGATGGTCGCCCACTGGGAGTAAGAATGTGCAGAACATGTAATGAAGTCAGCGGCCACAATTCCAGGACGTGTAAAAAAAGAAATGAACAAGAAAAACGAGGACATGGAGATGCACAACAAAACAGAAATTCCACTCACAACACTAAGAAATGGACGAAACCGAGACGTTGTAGTATCTGCAAAAAGAGGAAGAGACACAATTCAAGAACTTGCCTCAAAAGAAAAAGAAAAAGATCAGAAAATGAGGAAGACGAAGAAGGTGAGATCAAAGAAGAATATGATGACACAACTGAAGAAGAAATGGCTTATGAAGAAGCAGATGGAGAAGAGGAGGAAGAAGAAGAGAGTGAAGAGGACGAAGAACGTGAAGAAACTGAAGAAACAGTGGCTTATGAAGAAACAGATGATGAAGATGATGAAGGAAGAAGAGAGTGAAGAGACTGAAGAGATTGAAGAGGACGAAGAACATGAAGAAACAATATCAACAAGACCACCATGAGGAAATGCTTCAACCAGCACGCGGGGATCAAAGAAGGATGCAGTTCTCACCACTGGAAAACTAAAGCAGCCAACAACCAGCACGCGGGGAGCAAAGAAGGATGCAGTTCACAGCACTAAAAAATCAAAGCAGCCAACAACCAGCACGCGGGGAGCAAAGACGGATGCATTTCACAGCACTAGAAAACCAAAGCAGCCATCAACCAGCGCGCGGGGAGCAAAGAAGGATGCAGTCCACATCGCTGAAAAACCAAAGCAGCCATCAACCAGCGTGCGAGGGGCTACAAACACAAAGGTGCAGAGACAAGAACCAGCAACACCGCCATGGAAAACAAAAGAAAGTGCAACATTAGACACGCTCCAGTCACCGCGCAGAAGCAGCAGGCTAACGACCAAATAGATGAACAAACAATAAATTAATCGTATGCATAGAAATTTGCTTAACTCTATGACTTATGTATCAGTTTAAATTTTGTGTAAACCATGCAAGAAGAAAATGGTATATAGAGTATACCATATATATATAGCAGTCTTGAGTAAAACATTGACACATTTTGATTCAAAAACCATGTAAAAAATGATGTTAGCTCGCTGCAGTCCAACAAGTAGTACATATAAAATGCATTTCAATATGTTGTATGGAACTTGCAAAAATGCAGTACGCTTCGAACTATCATGCAGTACTATAGACTAACTACATGTAGTACACACAATGCAAATTGGGAAAAATGTGGAAACATGTAATGCTCAGCTGACATATAAGCAGTTCACATACTGTACCCATGCAAACACAAATTTACCGTTGGATAATAATTGAAGCGGTTCAGATCACAAAAGTGCTTATTACAAAACACATCACAAAGATGAAAGCGTTCAACATGCAGAAGTACTTATTACAAATCAACCTCATAACCTTAGCCAATCACATCAAACGTGATTCTAACAGTACGATCCTCGAGTTCAAAGAAGTTGAGGACAACAACTTGCTCAGACTTCAGGCCGCTATCAACGACAAATTCCTTCCACCCTTTGTGCAGACACAGCCGCCCGTCAACGCTTACACTGTACTTGGCTGGTTTAAGGTATCCATTACCAAGAACAACTTCAAGAATTCCTTTCTTCTTGAGCTGCACATACCTAACAGCTCGCTGAGGAATTTTCTGTAAAAAATAATAAAACTGTTTGAGAACGAAACTAGCAGTACAATTCTCATGTTTTGAACAGAGATAGATGAAGTGCACAACAGTCCAACAAGTAGTACATATAAAACATTTTCAATATGCAGTATGGAACTTACAAATATGCAGTTCTCTTCGAACAATCATGCAGTGCTATAGACTAGCTACATGTAGTACACACCATACAAAATTGGAAAAAATGTAGAAATATGAAGTGCTCAGCTAATATATAAGCAGTTCACATATTCTAACCTGTAAACTAAAACATAAGCTACATGCACACGAGGAAAAAAACAAGAAAATAAGAACACATTGCAGTACACTTCAAAAAACACAAAGAAAAAAGTGCGTTCCTAAAATACTACAAAAAAACACTAAGAAAAAAAATCATATCTAACGAAACATACCATCTTGTAGTGAGTCTCCACATCTGTCGGCGTAAGCTGATGGACAAAAGGACTCGTGCAGCCAAGGCCACGGCGAAGCAGCGCAGAATAGAACGCAGATACGTTGATCTGGCCCATATCCAATCCTTCTGTGAATACTGTACCATATGCAAGCTACTCGGCTCGCCCAGTTCGGCACAATACCTTCCCACCATGACGAGCACGACGGGCCTGCGAGCAAGCTAAACAATTGCAGTACCTCGGCACACCACAACCATGGCCACAGCAGAAGAGATACGCACAGGGGCCTGGAGCCATCGCAACAAAAACCTAGAGAAAGGAGAGAACTTGTGGCTAGAGGAGAAAAATGAAATGCAAACGAAGGGTATAAGTTAGCCTTCATTTATATAAGAGGAATGCAAAAAGGTCAAAACTGAAAATTAAAGGGGACTCAATGGAAATTATGTTCCCAAGAATAAAGAACAATCAATGAAAGCTTATGTTACCATAGAAAGAGGAACGGAAAAGGAAGGTGTACTTTGACTGCAGAAATTCCCACGAACAAAACCACAGATCATTAAAAAATAATACTCTGAGAAATTATAATCCATGGACCATTTTATGTGTGCAGTTCTCCAAATTCGTACCAGGTAGTTCACTATATGTGTGCATGAAGTGCAGTACGTGCTTTTTGGCACAAAGAAGGATGCACGCAGTGCAAGATGTGTACACCTGCAGCACAGAACTATGACGAATGCAGTGCACACCCGTACACTAAGAAAAAAGGATACGAAAGAGGAAAAACAATAAAGAAAAATGATACCAATGCAGTACACAAAAATGTAGCCCAGAAAATGTGCAGTATGGTATGCGTGCAAATGAAGTACTGAAACTAAATTAATGCAGTGCACGCATGATTTACTAAAAAATTGACCACCCAGGTGCTACCGGCCCCAGCCAGTCTCGTAATAGGTCTGCACCCACAGAAGGGGAGTCGTTCTGAGCCACAGTGCATGGGGCCGGTTGCACGTGGGCCCACAGGTCATAGAGCATATAGCTACGAGCGTCGTGTATAAGCACCCAGATAAGTATATGGAGGAGTTCGACCAGTATGCCTCGCCAGCGCTTATAAACAGGTCGGGCGCGCCTTCCGCGGGCAAGGTGGGACTAAACATTAGGACGCACACACAGTGAAACGGGAACAAAGCCGTGCTCACAGGCCGACTTGGACCCAAGTATGTATCTAAACTAGCCGAACAAAGGCCCAACAAGGCCGACTAAGAAAAAACAATAAGTTTAAAAAGTGGGGCCCCCCCACCCCCCCTTTCCCTACCCCTCCCGTACCAGCGATTGCAGCAGGTACAAACAAAAACAAGATGCCGTACGTAGCTGTAAACAATACAGTGCACTACGTTACACGATGCAGTGTGGTATGGCAATCTAGTTCCCGATTACCCCTACACGAATAAATAAACTCAAAAAACAGTGATGTACGCACATGTATACACAAGTGCAGTACTGAATTCTAGATGATGCAGTGCAGGACTATATTTCAATGTAGTTCATTATCGCACAGGATGCATCTACAAAACGTAACAAAACGCCCGTTCACATAAAAAATGGTGGTTAAAAAAATGTGCTGATAAAAAAAACCACCTTAAAAAAAACCCCACGTTCGCATACATACACCCGATCGGAGCAGTTCCATCGCCACAAACCCACGATCACAGATGCAAAACCAACCCACGATCCGCACAACCGCATCATCAGCGCGATCGTGCAGTTCATCCGACGAGGCCATCCCACCCCGCGCCCTCCCCTTAAATTCAGACCCCTGCCAAAGGCCTTCTCATCCACAACAACACAAGTATCCATTGCGCTCCCACCACCGGCGATGACGTTCACCGACGAGTACAAGGGCGACAACGCCGTGGAGGCGCACAGCAACACCAAGTTGCACGTCATCCACACCAACGACAAGAAGTAGATGGCGATCACCCTCGCGCAGTACGAGCGCCACCTCAGCCTCCAGCGCCACAAGATCATCGGCATTGATCTCGAGTACGACAACGACCCTGAAGCGACGCAGAAACCCGCCCTCTGCCAGCTCTCCATCGGCAAGAATCACCCGGTGCTGCTCTTTCAAATGAGCGGCACTGAAAGGTGCACCGTCTTCGACAACTTCCTCGCCGACCCCAGGTACACCTTTGTAGGCTTCTCCATCGACGGCGACAAAACCAGGCTCGAGCGCGTCAAACTGGAGGTCGCCAACTTCGTCGACATCCAGAAGGAGTGGAGGGTGCCCGACGCAACCAAGCCGTTGGACTCCCTCGGAGACGTCTCCAGCGTGCTCATCGACGACTACTACAACAACATGAAGAAGAAGATCACCGACGCCGAGCACCAGCGCTGGGCCATCCTGCCTCTGTCCAGGAGGCACATCGAGTACGCGGCAAAGGACGCCTACGCAGCGTACAAGATATGGAACCGCATCACCCTCACCCAGGACGGCCTTCGCCGTGCAAAGCTGGAGAAGGAGGAGCCACCCAAGAAGCGCGCCAGGAGAAGCTGGGGATGGGGAGAGCCTGACGGGTGAAGAAGAAGATGGTGCCGGCCAGGAGCCAAGAATGGCAGCGTTCTTTTAGAATTATCATCAAATTTGCTTTGTGTTGTTTGCTTATGTATCGTTAGTTTGCTTGTGTGCTGAACCTAGTTTGCTTGCCATGCACAATCGCCTGTAATGATGAACTCAGATTATGTTAGTTTGCTTTCTGTTCAACTTAGCTTGCTGGTGATGAAATTGTCGTACAGAATGCAAACAGGATGCATGCAGTGCAAGTTGCGCACGAATGCAGTACACTGAATTTGTCGAATGAAGTCTTAACATACCCAACAAAGCAGTGCACGAACATAAATTTGAAAAAAGGAATACATAAGAGCAAAAACACAAATAGAAAAACGCAAAACACGTAAAATAATTCAATACAGTATGGAAGTACACGAAAGTACAGCACAGAACCATAATGAGTGAAGTACAGGTATGATTTACAAAGCAGTGCACTCCCATACATTAGGAAAAAAGATTAACTGATAGCAAAAAGACGGAAACAAAAAAAAATGACAACTGTACATGCAGTACGCAGTGTGTATACAATGCAGTACAGAACACTGATCAATGCAGTGCACACTCCAACATTGAAAAACAAACACAGGGCAGAAATATAAAAAGAAAAAAATTGACCACCCAGGTGGCACCGGCCCCAGCCAGTCTCGTAATAGATCTACGCCCACAGAAGGCAAGTCATTCTGAGTCACAGTGCATGGGGCCGGTTGCACATGGGCCCACAGGTCATAGAGCATATAACAGCGAGCGCCGTGTATAAGCGCCCAGATAAGTATACAGAGGAGTTCGACCAGTATGCCTCGCCAGCGCTTATAAACAGGTCCAGCGTGCCTTCCGCGGGCGAGGTAGGACTAAACATTAGGACTCACACACTGCAAAACAGGAACCAAGCCGTGCTCACAGGCCGACTTGGGCCCAATTACATCTTCACTACCAGAACACACGGCCAACAAAGCCCACTAAGAAAAAACAATACGTTCAAAAATAAAACATTAAAAAGAAAAAATGACAAACATTTCTTAAATGAATAACAACAAACAAAATAAAATGTGCGTCGGCACTGTAAGAATATTAATAAATAAAACACAGGAAGCCCAATGTCAACGTACAGATGCAGTCAGCGACGTACAACAACGCAGTTCTCCACGTGAAAGCACAAACTATTTTTTTCTTCTGAATTGCAGTTATCTTCCCTCTGCAATGCAGTATGGCTGAAAAAAGAATGCAGCCCTGTTACTTAACCAAAACACTCCGACAACCCCTAGACACGTTACCCTCCATCCACACAAACGCTGTATTACCACAAAGATCAAGAAAAGAAACGAAAGAACACCATCAAGAGAAGAAAAAAAAGTGCATCTGTGTGAATCAAACTGCAGTACACTACGTGGACCTGAGCAGTTCATTTCTGGTAGAAAAGAAGTGCACTGACTTGGACAATTGACCGAAAACACAATCATCACATTTTCTGACAGTTGTGTCAATACATTGATCTAATCACGAAAAAAGAGGCGACGACGTTCCGGATTTCCAACGCACTAGCAAGAGCCTCCTCATAGCAGAACCTCTCGGCAGTTGCCACGTAAACTTAAAACAGAGCCCCACCACGCTACCGCCCAGCTCCACCTCTCCCACGTCCTGTCAAGGAGAGCAGAGGAGAACACACAACTGCTTCGTCCCCCCAAAAAACCCAATTGCATCTTCTTCTCCGCTCTTCCTTTCACTAACCTCTCTCTCTATAACAAACACCAGAGGACACATGAGAATCATGGCGGATGCACCTCTGTGGAAGCAGCGCCGCAAGTACACCAGGGAGCTCCACGACGTCCACCTCCACGGCAATCACAAGCTCCACGTCCTTTGCACAAGCAAGGGCAAAGACGTGGACAAGATGATATCCACGTTCAGGAGGAAGCTCGGCGGAATGCCCGTCAAACTAGTCGGCATTGATGTCGAGTACACACACTACGAGAAGCCACAGCGTGCAGCGGTACTACAGCTATGCGTAGAAAAAGAATGCCTTGTCTACCACATATCTGCAGCTAAAGACAGGTAAGAATAACTGTTGCTTGCCAATATTGATTTTAAATTTTCTTCCCTGCAATTGCCATAATATTTAACCTTTGGTTCTCATTCTTGAAAAAGTGTGGCATATGAATTTATTGATAGTTTTGATCTGGCTCCATGTATGTCACTCATCTGTTCAATTCTTGAATGATATTATCTAGCAATACACGCAGTTTAATTATAGTTTCTTCACTGCAACATTACCATACAAAACATGTATGAAATTAGGTTCAGGAATACAAGCATACACAAAACATGCATTATTTATGCAATCTATTATCAGATTTAATAGTTATGCTGAACAAAGTATTAGCAACTGCTCAATGCAACAGATTCAGATATCCATATTGCAGTTCAGTTTCAGAAAAACACAAAAAAAACATTGCTAGTTCTAAAGAAATAAAATATATTCACTATATACAAATATATTGCAGGCCAATGGAACTAGACAAATTCCTAATGAATGATGAGTACACCTTCGTCGGATTCGCTATTGAAGGAGACAAAAGCAAGCTGAAGGTATCTGGTTTGGAGATCAACTCCAACAACTACATTGATATTCAGGTTGAATGGAGAGACCCATACAATAAAAAGAAGTTTGACTCTTTGGCTGATGTTGCTGGCAGGATGATAGACATTCACTACAATGACATGAAGAAAAAAATTAACCGCAAGGAGGATCATACTTTGTGGGGATTTTGCCCGCTGCCAAACAAGCTTATCAAGTATGCAGCAATAGATGCATTCGCAACATATGAGTCATGCAGAATCATCTACGATGTCATAATGGGACTAGACAGGGCAAAAAGAGACAAAGAAGAAAAGAAGAAGAACAACAAGACTGTAATCCAATACAGCAACTAGAAAAAATCAGAGGTGTGTTTAGTCTCACTTTACTTTAAGCGTTGTGGTGTTCTTTGTTTCATGTATGCAAGATTTTGATAATGTCCATTGCTTCATATCGAATATTTCTTTTATAAAAACAATGTAAGTTTGCTTGTGATCAATTGCTTTTGCAGAAATTAGTTTGCATTAGAACAAGTATATACACAAATTTGAAAAATTTAATGAATGACACCAAAACATAGTATGCACATACAAAACATAACAGTCCACAAAAAATAGTAATTATATAAAAATAAAAATTAATATTGATATATCTAAAAAATATAATCCATGTACATTTCTAAACAAACGTCAATACAGTTCACAGAACCAACATAAGGCAGTTCAACAAGTGTATCTGTGAAGTGCAGTACATGCATAAATGAAGAACGACGACAAGGGCCCCAACACAAACACTTGGTACACGAAGTGCAGTACTCAACGTTGGTGAAAGCAGTACAAATGTCAAGGGCCCCAACACATAAATGAAGAACGACAGGAGCCCCACCCCCTGCTCGGCCTCGCGCTAACGCACGCAGTGCGCTTGGTTGACACGCGCAGTGCGAACACTCTGTTTTTTTCCATCAAAGGGGGAGCGCGCAAAACCACCACCCCCTCCCTCCCCCACACCCTAAGATAGACAGGGGGCGACGGGGTATGACGGACTCGCCTACGCATGCGGCGCCGCGGCAAGCCGCGTCGCCGCCTACTCCGGCTCATTCTAGGCTCGGCCTCGCAGGGGGATGTGGAGGGGGGGTCACGACCCCCCCTCCCCACCCCCTGCTCGGCCTCGCGCTAACGCACACAGTACGCTTGGTTGACAGGCGCAGTGCGGACATTCTGTTTTTTCCATCAAAGGGGACGCGTGCAAAACCACCACCCCCCCACACACCCTAAGATAGACAGGGGGCGACGGGGTATGACGGACTCGCCTACGCATGCGGCGCCGCGGCAAGCCGCGTCGCCGCCTGCTCCGGCTCGTTCCAGGCTCGGCCTCGCAGGGGGATGTGGAGGGGGGTCACGACCCCCCTCCCCACCCCCTGCTCGGCCTCGCGCTAACGCACGCAGTGCGCTTGGTTGACAGGCGCAGTGCGGACATTCTGTTTTTTCCATCAAAGGGGACGCGCGCAAAACCACCACCCCACCCACACCCTAAGATAGACAGGGGGCGACGGGGTATGACGGACTCGCCTACGCATGCGGCGCCGCGGCAAGCCGCATCGCCGCCTGCTCCGGCTCGTTCCAGGCTCGGCCTCGCAGGGGGATGTGGAGGGGGGTCACGACCCCCCCTCCCCACCCCCTGCTCGGCCTCGCGCTAACGCACGCAGTGCGCTTGGTTGACAGGCGCAGTGCGGACATTCTGTTTTTTCCATCAAAGGGGACGCGCGCAAAACCCACCACCCCACCCCAACCCTAAGATAGACAGGGGGCGACGGGGTATGACGGACTCGCCTACGCATGCGGCACCGCGGCAAGCCGCGTCGCCGCCTGCTCCGGCTCGTTCCAGGCTCGGCCTCGCAGGGGGATGTGGAGGGGGGGTCACGACCCCCCCCCCCCCCCCCCTGCTCGGCCTCGCGCTAACGCACGCAGTGCGCTTGGTTGACAGGCGCAGTGCGGACATTCTGTTTTTTCCATCAAAGGGGACGCGCGCAAAACCACCCCACCCCCCCAAACCCTAAGATAGACAGGGGGGCGACGGGGTATGACGGACTCGCCTACGCATGCGGCGCCGCGGCAAGCCGCGTCGCCGCCTGCTCCGGCTCGTTCCAGGCTCGGCCTCGTAGGGGGATGTGGAGGGGGGGTCACGACCCCCCCTCCCCACCCCCTGCTCGGCCTCGCGCTAACGCACGCAGTGCGTACAAGAACAATACAAAAAATATATAGACAACTAAAAAAATTTGGGGGGGGGACCCCCCACCCCCCCCACCATGTACCTTAACGTACAAACAAATAAAAAAACCAACTAAAAAACACAAGTATAGGCAAAAAGTAATGTGTTTTTTGTTCTGACAAAAAAAGCAGTTCGGTGTCATAAAGCAATGCAGTTTCGGCATGCACACACGTGCAGCACTTTGCTTTGAATGCCAAAAAATAAATGCAGTTCTCTTATATTGGACAAAGAAGTTCGGCATCAAATGCAATACAGTTCATCAAACACGTATCATACATATAAGCATGACAAAATGCCAGTTCGCATAGACCGTGGTCGTCAACAAAAATTAAAATTATACACTTATATATATTGTATCAGTTATTGATATAAAATACACATACATATACAAATTCATCCACATGCGCTGCCGCGTAAACGAACAAGAAGAAACACAATGACAAAAAAAGTCTTTTTCATACATAGTCAGCACACACAAACACAACATCAAAACCTAGCTATTGTCCACGCACAGCCTTTTGCACCCAGTAGAAAAACAGTGCCCCAACTGATTGTTACTGCGTCTGCGACTGCGTCCGCGATTGCGACAGGGAAGTGAGCCCGAAGTCCGCAATCAGTTCACGTAACTCAAGAGGCATGTCTTCATAACACAACATGTTCAAAGGATTGAACAACACCTAGAACATGTACTCCGCCTTCCAATCTCCAGTAGCAGGCTGAAAAAAGAAAACAAATGCAAAAAGTGATTATAAAAAAAGGTTGTCATAAAGAACTAAAAAGTAAAAAAGAAAACAGAGAAGCGGTTACGTCGGATTTCAAAATTTTCTCAACTAGACGTTGGCTGTCATACAACTGCGCAATCCTCAGAACATAGATTCCACACTCATTTGCTCCCTGCGCTGGCACGACCGGGTAAGATGGCTTCTCTGCCAATTTAACCCAGTCAGGAAGGTTCCTCGATTTATACATTTTTTCACCATAAATCGCCTTCAGCAGCTGAGTCATCCTCCTCATCTGGCAAAAAAAAGAAGCACAAGGTAAGAATAACACACATCATGGATCAAAAAGTTGATATTCAAACGAATCCAAAAAAAGTTGTTCTCAAACATCTAAACAATCTCTCTTTTAAGTGCACGTGAGAAAAATGCAGTTCTGTCGCGCATATGTTGAAGTTCACTACATAAACAATTGCAGTTTATAAAAAAATACAGTGGGAGAAACACAAAGAAAGCTTTACGGTTGGCAAAGAAAAAATAACATACCACTTCAGTGCAATCTGCGTGGTAGTCAGTCCTGCGCCACCTTGTCGTGACATCAGGATGGCCAGTGTACTTCCTACTGTCATGGATATCAAGGGTCTGGCGATGCTGGTTCATCGTGTATAAGGAATAATGACCATCCTTGAATCGCGGCATCATAATCTGTTCGCATAAAAAAATGAAATCAAAAGTTCTTTCGACACGTACCACCAGGACCACTGTTCCAAAAATAACTATAAAAAGAAATGTAACAAACCAGGAAAAATAAATGACAAAAAACAATGAATTTACCAGTTTTGCATCCAACAGGTTTGCGCCGTCGTTCACAAAAAATTTGAACTGATTAACTGCATCTTCTAAAACAAACGAGCTATGCACAACTGGCAACACAGGATTTCCGTCATTATCTCTCGCCACAGAGGTTTCCATTTGAAGAACGTACTGTACACAAAAAAGAACAAAAAAAGGACATGAAAAAAAAGAATAAACAATGCAAGCAGGCATGGACATGAAAAAGCCAGTGCAGTAGGAAAGAATGACAGCAAACGTTTACCGTGATAAATAAAGGTGAAAGTAGCAAACGTTCACCGGATTGATAAGCTAAACCCAATTCAGGGTCTTGCTTCCAGTACTTGATAACAAAATCCATGATATACGAATCCATTAAAGCTCCTTTGCCAAATGTATCATAGATATAGTCGAAATTGTAAGTATCGACATCATCACCAAAAGGACCATGCACCATAAAGAACGCGTTCCTGCAGTAAACATACACAGATGGGATCAATAAAATTAGAACTAAAATCAAAACACACAAAAAGCATGAAAGGGCACACGCATCACATAAAAAACTTACTCGCGGTGTTTGGTTACAAAATCTTTGCTGAGAACAAGATCCTTTATTTTAATCGCCTCATCCATATATCTGAACCTCGGAGGCTTCAATTTCTCTATAGAGCATCTCAACTTAAAAGCCCTCTCACCTGCCCTCTTGTTCGAAAATACTTCAACCTCATCCAAATGAGGACGATTAATTGCTGCACTCCTAGTCCTAGTTACACGTGCACACGGTGTAACAAAATCATCATCATCAACATCATATACATCATGTGGAGAGCTAGGTCGAGAGACACTTCCACCATCAGGTCCAGACGCCACATTTGTGTTCAAACCAGAATTATCTGGAGAGATTTCAATGACATAATCCTCCATAACCACATCAGAACCCTGGGACTCAAACAGTGACGTACAACCTTCATGAAGCCCCCAATCAAAACCTAAAAACATGCAGAAAAAACATGGAAGCACTCAGTACAAAACACAAGAACCTGAAAACATGTATAGAGAAAAAATAGAATGCAGCCCACTGTTGTATACATCAATGCAGCCCACATATCTACAACAATGCAGCCCACATATAAAAATAACAATGCAGCCCACTGTTGTATACATTAATGCAGCCCACACTTGTATAAAACAATGCAACCCACATATAAAAATAACAATGCAGCCCACTTCTCTACATCAATGCAGCCCACACTTGTATAAAACAATGCAGCCCACATATAAATAACAATGCAGCCCACTTCTCTACATCAATGCAGCCCACACTTGTATAAAACAATGAAGCCCACATATAAATAACAATGCAGCCCACTTCTCTACATCAATGCAGCCCACACTTGTATAAAACAATGCAACCCACATATAAATAACAATGCAGCCCACTTCTCTACATCAATGCAGCCCACATATAAAAAATAACAATGCAGCCCACTTCTCTACAGCAATGCAGCCCGCACTTGTATACAGCAATGCAGCCCACATATAAAAATAACAATGCAGCCCACTTGCCCATAAAGAAGCGGAACCAAGCAGTAGTCAAAAATAAAATAAAGCGAGGATGAAGAAGTTCAATAAAACAACCTTTATCTGCAAAAATTAGAAGTGATGTTAAATCAAGGCAACACTTCCTCGATGTTAGCCAGCTATAGAGCATGGCCTTTCTGATGTAGCCAATGTGCTCCACCCCAAACTTAGCAACTCGAACACCATCCCATGTCTGCAAGAATTGAAACATATAGAATCCACAATCATGCCTGCAATAAAAAGAATAAAAAACATCAGTTTCACAAAAATTAAGTGAAAAAAAACTTGAACGGTATGACACAGAAGGGCTGTAAAGAACGCACCCATTTGGCTGCAATGGGACAATGACATGTTTCAACACAAATCCATCAAGTGTGGGAGGATTTAGCGGCTCATCAGAACTCAAGCTACCTTCTTTCCATGCACGCTTGATATTTTTAACCATCCTCCTAAAAACCCTGACCGCATCAGGGCTGCCAGGTTTGTTGAGCGAGTCAAGAAATTCAAACCGCCTTTCTTTCACATTTAACGCAACTACACAATAATGACCAACACCATCCCTCGTATCTGGCGGATCAAAAGTTGCAAAAAGGACCTGTTGGAAGCATGAAAAAATAAATAAAATTATTATAACAAGAAAAAACAGAACGCTATAAAAACAAAACAGGCAAAATACACATAAAAAGTCTCTCACCATATCCTTTTTATCAACACGCTCCTCGGCTTTTGAAGAGAACATCATTTTAACACTCCTGCCTACAGTACCACCATTCCAAATATTTGTCTGCCAAATCAAAACCAAAAATCAAATAAGCAAAACAAGTCGTCGCACGAAATCAGAAAAGAAAATGAAAAAAATAAAACAAAAATTTCTGCATTCTTACACAAATATGGTACGGGACAACCATTGTCGGAGATCTCTTAAACTTATCTACCAGCAAAGAAACCCCAAGATCTACAAGCCTTGTAGTGAGCATCCCTTTATCCCAAAAGGATTGACCAACTTCGCCAATGCTAATATCACCCATCTCAGTTTTAAAAGCAATCATGTCCCTGAATTTTTCATGAAAAACTCAAACATAAGATACTAAAAAAATAACAACAAATAAAAACGGGTAAATACAAAAATTAGATAATACATATGAACAAAACAATTTCTAAAAAACCATACTTCTTCTTCTTGTCCTTCCGAGCCCTTGTAACAGCAGCGTACAACTCATTGTATCTTTTCAGAAGAGCTGGATCAATGCTCGACGGTGTCACAACAGGGAGTTCATCATCTGCAATAAAAAAGATGAAGTTCACTTATCCAAACAATGAAGTTTAAATATTAAGATAAGGGAATTCTGCTAGCTATTTTGAAAATCATAGACAAAAGATCAAAGTTTCACTTATCATTAACATCTAATACAGATACCATAGTAATTAAACAACATGAATGAGAAAAACATCAAACTGCACTGTTAAAAAAAACTCTTGCCTTCAGTGTCAGAGTCTTCAGGCTGCTGTTCTTCAGAACTGAGCAAAATATTTTCTTGCATAGGTTGCGACGAATCCACCACAACCTCACTGGACTTTCCTTCTGCAGCAACATCAGCATTCTCTCGATTTACAACAGTCTGGTCAACAGCAGCTTCCTTAGATACTTCAACTACATGAGGCTCCACTATCAATACTTCCGGAACATCATTGGACACCAGAGACACAGGGGAAGAAACAACACTAGCAGCAGGGGCAACATTCTCCAGTGGCTTTTCAATGCCAACATCAGAATCTTCATGCCGACTGGTGGGAACAGCATCATGGGATCCTTGAGCTACAGAAGGATCTGCACACTCAACGGCAACCGATACAGAAGCATCAACACTGGCACGGCCATCAACAGCACAACTGCCCTGATTCAGATCAACGTGGACTTCCACGTTTGGTTCTCCAACCTGTGGAAAGTTTAAAAAACACCCAGTAACACAAAAATAAGCATGGGGATAACTAACACAACAACACACAACACACTTATGTCAAAAGACTGCTGGCAACATACACATAACAACTACAGTCCACATATACAAAACAACACCAACACACGTGTGTCATACACAACTACAACTGCAACCCACATATACATAAAAAAAAGAAATGCAGTTCCATTTGACAAACGTTGCAGTTCAGTTATGTTAAATACTGAAGGTCACTTATGTAAATAAGTATGGATCACGCATGCCAAAAAGAACTGCAGTTCACTTATGTCAAACAGTGAAGATCACACATGTAAAACTATTGCAGCTAACATACGCAAATGAAAATGCATATGGATGAACATAACAGTGTACATCAAGTTTATAACAGACAACAAAAAATTAGATTACAACCCACTAACAGAACAAGTAACACAATTATACCTTATCAGCTACAACATCAAGAGGGGACGCTGCATCACCCAAGACCTCATCCTTCCCAGAGCCATCGTAAGTCTCTTTGTACACATCACGAGCAGCGACACCAGTCTACGGGCATAGAACAAACCAAAAAAGAGAAATAAGATGGTACCGACCAAAAAAGAAAAAACTCCAACCATGCACAAGCAGTACACACTTCACAACAGAGAAGTACACAAGAAAAATATGGGAACCAAACAAATGTAAGTTCAAAGAAAAAGGGAAGCATGGCAGAACAGACATGGCAGGAGTATTTATACCTGACCAACTCCATCGTCTCTAGTTCCATCGACACCAGAAGATTCCACTCCAGCCTATAACAAAAAAAAGTGAGGAGCAGTCAACATAATACACAAAAAAGAGGTCCAAAGCCACAAAAAACATAGAACATACATTATCAGCACCAACGCCAGCGTCCTGACGGATCATTTCATCCACAATATGCCCAGCATCCTTCTCATACCGACCGCATTTTTCTTCTTGTGAATGTCTCAATTGAGCATACGAAGAACGAACATTTGTCACTGCAATCTTCAGGCTTTCGATCACACCACAATCAAAATTGTGAGCAGCAACAATATCTTCATCTCGTGGGCCATGGCCAACAGGGAAAAAACCAGCAACTGTCCTCAACCTGTCACCAGAGGTTGGCAAATCTTCAGTCAGCTTCAAAACCTTCAGAAGAAGCTCATCAATCTCCTCATGCTTTTTGCCGCCAACAAATGTCTGTTTATAAGAGCTTGTATTATCAAACATCTGTCGAGGCATGAAACCACGAGTATGCGGCACCTCATCATCACAGCCAGGAAGCTGACTACAGATAGGCTCATAAAACCTATCATGAGTGCTAGGCCCCGCATCAGAGCTGCCGTGTACAACTGCAACAGGACGGTTGTACACAATATCACCTGACGCCTTCCACTGCAAAAAAAGAGAACACGCAAAGAGAAGTACACATGTGAGTACTAGAATAGTTCACATTTATAATGACTGCACATTTTTTTTAAAAAAATCTGATATTAAAAAATCAGGTGCACTAACCGGCAGCTTCCCAAATTTGTAACTTTCCAAGTAAATCTTTCCCTTCACAAGCACATCCTCATTGTACAACTTCATCAGGTCCTTGGTCATCAGGTATGACGCACGTGGCGTCAACGTGTGCATGACTGAAAATTTGCGAAGCTTCAAGCAGTCAAGATACATAATCAGGGGGACAATGGCACAACCCTCTGCACAATTCTGCTTGCTGCCTTCTGATTGCCACCTAACCACAGCTGCCTGCAACTCATCAACAACAAGCTGACAAAAGTCCATCTGAGCCATAGCCGCATAATCCATGTTCTCTACCATCGCAGCAACTCTACCCAAACGAACTGCAGGCCCCGGGCACAGCAAATTCTGGTAAAGTATAAGGAAGAACACCTTTACAGCAAGGTCAACACTCACATAATCATCTTCCTCCACCAACACCTTCAACTTCTCAAGCAAGTCCTTGACACCTATACTTTTTGAACGGTCAAAGCCAAGCTCATCCTTGAGGGCAGTCAACGATTCATCATGACCGCTGGAAGCAGGCATGGGTGCAATGTGACTTCCCATAGGTAAATCAAAAATGTGATGAACTGCATCACGATTGATTCGAAGAACCCTACCATTCCCAAAGTCCATTAACATAGTGGCAAGGTCAATCACTCCCATCAAATAGCACATAATAATGCGCGACACATTTTTCTTTACTGTCAGATCAAAGACAACACCAAATCCAACATCCCTAACACGACTGCAATGCGCCTTTTTCAACAAAGAAGCAGCCTTGCAAACAGTGGGAAGTGACAAACGCACGGTCTTGTTAAATCGAGAATCATCTCCCTCACCATCATCTTCAGTTGCATTGCTCTTACTAGACTTCTTCCTCTGTGTAAAGGGAAATGCAGTCCACATTAGAAGATTAGGCATAAAAAAAGAAAATACAGAAAGAATAACAAAATGAAGGAAACGAATGCAGTGCACTTCAACAAACCTTTGGAGCAACATCCACCTCCTCGCCAGAATCACCACCATCTTTGTCAACATCATCATGGGCATGCTTGGGTACAGTCTTAGATGAACCACAGTCTTTGCGTCTAGAAGGATGAACACCCTTCACATAATCAGCAAGCAAAAAGTCGTCGTCATCAGAATTGGGACCTTCAGTGACATGTAGTCGTTTGCGCTGAGGATCATCACTTGCGCCAGCTTCAGCGGTTCTCTTGCCAAGATTCTTCTTCATTCCAGCAACACGTGGACTCCGCCGAGGTGTACCACCTTCCTCAGCAACAGTACTCAACCTCTTCTTCATCTTGCCAAATTTACCACCATTGCCACCATCTCCAGATCTCCTCTGCTTCTCCTTCTCAGCAAACTCTTTTGACTCAATTTCAAACCTCAACTTCTTCTTGCTTTGCTTCAACTCATATTGACGAACCTGTTCCGGGACCATCCAATCCTGTGTAACTTCCTCTGTACCATCAACAGACTGCGACTGTGTTTCAGACAAGACAGGACGTCTCTGATCAAAGCTCACACCAACATTACCCTCTGCAAAATAATGGTCAATCAATTGAGTAACCTCCTCAAACCCAGGCGCCCCAGCATGGAAAACAGACACTGCGTCAAAATAAAGTTTGACTATCCTCGTTAAAAATTGCACAAAAAGAACAAATGCAGTACAGTTATACATATAAATGCAGTGCTCCAACCATAAACTCAAAATAAAAAATAATGCATTGCACAAAAAACTTGAATAAAACAACAATGCAGTTCACACATACATACAGTGGAGTTCACATACAAAAATAAATGCAGTACTGCACATGCTAAATCCACGGTTGTTCGCAACAAAAATGTCGAACTAGATAAAACAAAGCATACACAAAAATAAACAAATTAATCACATACCAGAAGGAGGGGCCACACTTATAGGAGAAGATTCAATCGGCGAATTCACTTGATGTCCTCCCTCGACACCATGATCCTTACCACCAGGACAAGGAGAGACAATTGGTGTATCATTATGAGCACTGCAATCACCTGCTGGATTCAAAAAAAACAAGAAAAAAGAAATTATAAAAACATCACATGACAAAATAATGCAAACGAACGCTGACAACTAACAGAGCATAACCCAATATGCAGGATGAATTAGGAAACTAGATAAACACCAAACAAAATAAACAAAGTCTAAGGAATAAGCACTCCACATACCCTGAACTCCTTCTCCCTGCCTTCTCGGCGAACACATAGAGTTTCCCTGCAACACAAAGGACGAAGTGACAGACATAAGCAACAAAATCAGCGAAAATCTCACGAAACCCTAGATCCGCATTGCTACACACAACTATCGACTTCAAAACAAGATAAAATCGACTGCCTACGAAAAATTACACAAGAATAAAGAGCTACAACAACTACAAGAATAACAAAAACAAGGCGAGGGGACAATCAACACCGAGCCAAGCGGAACGTACCGAAGAAAAGTATGCGGCGACGGCGGCGGGAAGGGGGAGGGGGCCGGGACGGGAAAGGGTTGCGGGAGCGCAGCGGCAAGGGCTCACGGAGCGGACAGCAACGCCGAATGCAGGAATAAGGGCCTCTTGAGGGCGGCGGTTCTCCGGGCGACGGCGGTTGCTGCGCGCGGACGGTGGTTTTGCTCGAGGGAGAGATGCCTCGGGAGAAACTGCAACAACTGAGAGGGGATTGTTCTCGGTCTCTTTCTCTGACACCGGAGCGGTGGAATAGCGTGGAAACGACACGCAGGAGGCCCGCGTTTCGCAAAAAGCGTCACAAATAACGAGCCGGCCCAAAAACAGCCCGGACAAAATAAACCAGTCTACATCAAAACGCACATATTACTAAAAAACAACAAAAAAACACATGATGTAGTTCTCTGTGAAGAATCATGAAATTTCAAAACGGTAAAACAACAAATAAAATACATACAGTTCGTAAAAAAAGTTAAAATGAAAAACAAAACGCATGTTAAGAAAACACATCCAGAAAAAAAGTCTACCTTCAATTAAGTGCCACACAAAAAAATGTGCCCCCCTCCGCTCTCCCCTTTAACCTCCCGTACAGTGAAGTAAGCACAGGCAAAAAAAAACAAATGCAGTACGCACTGCTAGAAAAATGCAGTGCATTTCTATACGGGATGCAGTATGCCATTATGCATTTCTTTTCGGGATGAAGAAAAACGCAAAGCGGAATAAGTTAACGCAGTGCGGAAGTACACGAACTTGCAGTACAGTATCATAAACAATGTAGTACAGTCGTATTTTACTAACCAGTGCAGTCCCATACATTCGAAAATTACAAAAAAGTAAAAACACGGGATCAAAAATGAGAACTGTACATGCAGTAAGGAATGAAGTTCACACCTAGTACATAACCATGATCAATGCACTGCACCAATGATTTACCAAAAAGTAGTGCACTCCACATCATAAAAAACATACAAAGAATAAAAACTGATCACCCAAATGATACCGGCACCAGGCACCCAAAAATTGACAACGTACATGCGTCTCTGAAATACACGAACACAGGCCCAACAAAACCGACCAAGAAAAAACAATAAGTTCGAAAAAAAAGTGGGGGGGGCCACCCCCCCTCCCATTTCCTATCCTTCCCGTGCCAGGGACTGCAATAAGTACCGGCAAAAACAAGATGCAGTATGGGTCCGTAGAAGTATGCAGTGCATTCCGATGCGCAATGCAGACCGCCGAAGCATATAGCAAAGACACGCAAAAAATGATGAAGTACACACATGTATACAACGTTGCAGTTCTGATTTGTACGCGACGCAGTGCGTAATTGTAAGCAATGCAGTTATGTTGTCATGCAGTATACATCTATAAAACATGACAAAATGCCCGTTCGAATATAAAAAGGTGACGGTTAAAAAAATGTGCTGATAAAAAAAACCATCTTAAAAAAACCCACGTTCGCATACATACACCCGATCGGAGCAGTTCCATCGCCACAAACCCACAATCACATATGCAAAACCAACCCACGATCCGCACAACCGCATCATCAGCGCGATCGTGCAGTTCATCCGACGAGGCCATCCCACCCCGCCCCCCCTTAAATTCAGACCCCTGCCAAAGGCCTTCTCATCCACAACAACACAAGTATCCATTGTGCTCCCACCACCGGCGATGACGTTCACCGACGAGTACAAGTGCGACAACGCCGTGGAGGCGCACGGCAACACCAAGTTGCACGCCATCCACACCAACAACAAGAAGCAGATGGCGATCACCCTCGCGCAGTACGAGCGCCACCTTAGCCTCCAGCGCCACAAGATCGTCGGCATTGATCTCGAGTACGACAACGACCCTGAAGCGACGCAGAAACCTGCCCTCTGCCAGCTCTCCATCGGCAAGAATCACCCTGTGCTGCTCTTCCAAATGAGCGACACTAAAAGGTGCACCATCTTCGACAACTTCCTCGCCGACCCCAGGTACACCTTTGCAGGCTTCTCCATTGATGGCGACAAAACCAGGCTCGAGCGCGTCAAACTGGAGGTCGCCAACTTCGTCAACATCCAGAAGGAGTGGAGGGTGCCTGACGCAACCAAGCCGTTGGACTCCCTCGGAGACGTCTCCGGCGTGCTCATCGACGACTACTACAACAACATGAAGAAGAAGATCACCGACGCCGAGCACCAGCGCTGGGCCATCCTGCCTCTGTCCAGGAGGCACATCGAGTATGCGGCAAAGGACGCCTACGCAGCGTACGAGATATGGAACCGCATCACCCTCACCCAGGACGGCCTTCGCCGTGCAAAGCTGGAGAAGGAGGAGCCACCCAAGAAGCGCGCCAGGAGCAGCTGGGGATGGGGAGAGCCTGACTGGTGAAGAAGAAGATGGTGCCGGCCAGGAGCCAAGAATGCCAGCGTTCTTTTAGAATTATCATCAAATTTGCTTTGTGTTGTTTGCTTATGTATCGTTAGTTTGCTTGTGTGCTAAACCTAGTTTGCTTGCCATGCACAATCGCCTGTAATGATGAACTCTAGATTATGTTAGTTTGCTTTCTGCTCAACTTAGTTTGCTGGTGATGAGATTGTCGTACAGAATATCTGTGATAATTTGTTTTCTGTTGTCTGCTAATGTATCACTAGATTTGAGTAGTGCAGAAAACGAAAAATGAGTTGCAGTCTGCAAACAGGACGCATGCAGTGCAAGTTGTGTACGAATGCAGTACAGAATCCAGTATAGAATCTGTCCAACGAAGCATTAACATACCCAACAAAGCGGTGCACGAACCTAAATTTGAAAAAAGAACACATAAGAGCAAAACCAGAAATGAAAAAACGCAAACACGTAAATAATCAATGAAGTACAGAAATATATGAACGTACAGTACAGAACCATAATCAACGCATTACGCGTATGATTTACAAAGCAGTGCACTCCCATACATGGGGAAAAAGATTAACTGATAGCAAAAAGACGGAAACAAAAAAATGACAACTGTACATGCAGTACGCAATGCGTATACAATGCAGTACAGAACCCTGATCAATGCAGTGCACACTCCAACATTGAAAAAAAACACAGGGCAAAAATATTAAAAGAAAAAAAAATTGACCACCCAGGTGGCACCGCCCCAGCCAGTCTCGTAATAGGTCTATGCCCACAGAAGGCGAGCCGTTCTGAGTCACAGTGCATGGGGCCGGTTGCACATGGGCCCACACGTCATAGAGCATATAGCAGCGAGCGTCGTGTATAAGCGCCCATATAAGTATACAGAGGAGTTCGACCAGTATGCCTCGCCAGCGCTTATAAACAGGTCCGGCGCGCCTTCCACGGGCGAGGTGGGACTAAACATTAGGACTCATACACAGCGAAACAGGAACCAGCCGTGTGCTCATAGGCCGACCTGGGCCCAATTGCGTCTTCACTACCAGAACACAGGGCCAACAAAAATAAGAGAGGCCACTGAAAATTTTAAAAAAATGCCACATACCATACACAAACACAGGCCCAACCACGCGTTCGTAGTTTGTCGTTATATGACAATGCAGTTCGCTGTTCTCAAGTAAGCAGTCCTATTCCTTCTTGAATGCACTCGTGTTCACTCAATCAGACCCAATCCACCACCTAACGCCAACCACAACATTTATTACTTTCATTGCTCGATTGGTTGCATAAAAACTTATCCATTCGTGCTACAGACTAAAACAACTCCTCCCCCCGTTCCTCATTTTCCTCAAAATGTAGATCTAGGGTTCATCACATCCACAGCTCTTCCCTGGAATTCCACTGAACCCGCCATGGACTGCAAGTGCGGGTGCTTGGCAAGGATGGCGCCGGTAGCGGACACATGCGTCTACGTAGAAGGCCTATAGCTCACCAACACCGAGTGGCGCAGCATGCTCGGCTGCCTGATGATACCCAACAGGGGGTTTCGTGCGCCATTTCTTCATCGCCTCACAACCACAGATCTACAGGAAAGTTGGGTATGTTTTCCACTCACAATTTTTGGACATAATCTAGACCGCAAATACACATCTGAATATATAGTTCAATCAATTTGTTCAATAATATCAACAAAAAATACAAAACAGAATTTGTATTGTTGTTCAGATCTGTTAGCTATTAAGACTAGATGCTTCCACCTATCTTTCTTCAGTACCACACCATGTATCGACATATGTACAAAAAAAGGGTTAGTAGATAAGCGTTGCAGTTATATTAACATGCTGGAGAAGTACACTGTTACTGATATTACAATGCACACATGTTGCAGTATAATATATATCACAGTAAAACTAGGAGTCAATTGCGTACATAAGTTTGTTCATACATTACAACTACTTTACAAAATACAATCATATGTATGTAACTATTTAAGTAAACATAAACAAATCATACTAAGTATAAAACAAAAACATTTGCTGTTTACTTATAAATTCTTTATCCACCCATTACAATATGCAGAAACTGCCATCCGTAATAAAAATTCATGCTTCGAGTTCAGGGAAGCTTACTTTGGAGACAGAACACAAAAATGGCTATGGAGACATGGAAGCTGACTACCACATCGACTCTGAAGACTGCATCAACATAACTACTGGTTGGAAAGATTTTGTCTCCCACAATGGCTTTGAGGCTGGAGAAGTGGCCATGGTCTTTTTTCTACAAAGAAGAAGACTCCATCAAGTTTACAATATTTGCACTCTAGGCTGTCTAATATGAAGCAACAATATTTCTAATGCTTTGCTTATGCTGTATGCTTTTAAAATTATGTCAATCAAACAAATTGAACAATGCCTATTTAAAGTATGCAACCTCAACTACGTCATTTTATCATCCTTTTTAGACAAAGTTGCTATTGGCAGTAATGCAGTTCTCTCGAACACATAGTGCGGTACTAATAATAACAAAAGGCAGCCCTCCGAACAGTAACAAGGAAATGCAAATGGTCGAAACTTTGCAGTTAACATATGATGCTCAAAAACAATTCTCATAGTATGCAGTTCAAAAAAATTCTTATAATAACTATTCAGCTAACACAAGCGTATCATGGACCATCCCTTCTAATAGCAGAATAGAACATTAACAACACTGCTAATGCAGTACAGAAATGCATATTATGCAGTCATCTAGAACACAGAATGTAGTAAACACAGAATGTAGTTTACGAAAAGGAGAAATCTCATAAACAGCCATAACCACTGTAATAAAGCTACAATGAAGTACACTACCAAAGAAAATGCAGTGCACTACAACGTATGCCGCGACTACAACAAATAAAATTAAAGCAGTAAAACTACAGACAATGTGATAGACTGATAGAGGTGTCAATTTCACTCGCACTTCCATAACTCGCCTAAAAATTCTACAGCCACTAAACCATCGAAAAATACACCCGCAAAAATTTACATGGAAGATATGGCAACTTGACGAACAGCATCACCTTTCATTTAAAAAACGCGATTCAAAAAATGACAATTATACCCGCAATACAATGAATTCAATCCTACAACAACAGTAATTACAATATTCAAACACGCGTGGACGGGCAAAAATCAAAAAAATCAACAAGAACAGAGGAGCGGACGAAGCTCACCCGCCCGCACAACCAACATATCAAGAATTGAAAACTAACTCCTAAAAATTAACGAATTATAGAGTGAACAAACCGATTAAAACGAACGCAATCAAAGAATTCCTACTAAATAACAACATCCGAGCACAAAAAAAATCGCATCTGACGCGAACACGAACGAACAGAGAAAGCTCGTCCGCCAAATCCATCGATTTGCAAGCACTCTAGTATATTTTCCTGTAAATCAGAAAGAATAAAGCTAAAATGAGATGCAGACACAAACTGAATCATCCCGCGACACCCGATTCCACATAGAACGCGCGGGCGGAAAACCGGAAAATGAAGCAGTTCTCCCGTGAAGCATTGCAGTGCTCAACGTAAAGACGATGCAGTGCACTTGCGTTCAGCGTGCAGTGCGGAAGTGGTGTGCAGAATAGTTATTCTGCTAATATTAGCAGAATAGACCGTCTGTATATATATATATATATATATATATATATATATATATATATATATATATATATATCCAATTCAGAAGAATTTTTTTTGGAACATCCTATAATTTGGAACTGAGGTAGTAGTTCTTTCTCCTTCTCTCGCGAGTGTGCATGTGAGAACGATGTGTTCGCGTTTCGGTCTCTTAGCTAGATTAGCAGGGATCTTTGACGGGGCAGCGAGCATAGCCACAATGACTGATCTATTTAAGCTCTCGGTGATGCAATCACTATATACCTTCCTGTTTGAATGTATTTTCATTCAAGTTAATTATTATCAGCATTCGATCGAATAGAATAATGTTTTCTGTGCAAATCCCCCCCCCCGGATATCTTAATTGTTCATAAAATGATTCCGCATGACCCTCAAGGGAAAAGAAAAAGAAATGATTATGCGTCCAACTCAATTTCTTTTTATTTCCGCACTTTCAGCTCCAGTTTGAGGATGACTGATACGTCCATTTTGCATTATGCTTTTATACCAATATTTATTGCATTATGGACTGTTATTACACGTTATGTCACAATACTTATGGCTATTCTCTCTTATTTTACAAGGTTTATATGAAGAGGGAGAATGCGGCAGCTGGGATTCTGGGCTGGAAAAGGAGCAAATATTATAGGCCTATTCTGCGCAGCTCCAAAAGTCCTGAAACTCCACGAAAGTCATTTTTGGAATTAATAAAAAATACTAGCGAAGGAATGACCGTCAGGGGGCCCACACCCTGTCCACGAGGGTGGAGGCGCGCCCACCCCCCTAGGGCGCACCCCCTGCCTCGTGGGCCCCCTAACAGGCCTCCGGTGCCCATCTTCTGCTATATGAAGTCTTTTACCCTGGAAAAAATCATAAGAAAGCTTACGAGACGAAACTCCGCCGCCACAAGGCAGAACCTTGGCGGAACCAATTTAGGGCTCTGGCGGAGCTGTTCTGCCGAGGAAACTTCCCTCCGGGAGGGGGATATCATCACCATCGTCATCACCAACGATCCTCTCATCGGGAGGGGGTCAATCTCCATCAACACCTTCACTAGCACCATCTCCTCACAAACCCTAGTTCATCTCTTGTATCCAATCTTTGTACCAAAACCTCATATTGGTTCATGTGGTTTGCTAGTAGTGTTGATTACTCCTTGTAGTTGATGCTAGTTGGTTTATTTGGTGGAATATCATATGTTCAGATCCTTAATGCATATTAATACCCCTCTGATTATGAACATGAATATGATTTGTGAGTAGTACGTTTGTTCCTGAGGACATGAGAGAAGTCTTGCTATAAGTAGTCATGTGAATTTGGCATTCGTTCGATATTTTGATAAGGTGTATGTTGTATATCCTCTAGTGGTGTTATGTGAACATCGACTGCATGACACTTCACCATTGTTTGGTCCTAGAGGAAGGCATTGGGAAGTAATAAGTAGATGATGGGTTGCTAGAGTGACAGAAGCTTAAACCCTAGTTTATGCGTTGCTTCGTAAGGGGCTGATTTGGATCCACATGTTTCATGCTATGGTTAGGTTTACCTTAATACTTCTTTTGTAGTTGCGGATGCTTGCAATAGGGGTTAATCATAAGTGGGATGCTTGTCCAAGAAAGGGCAGTACCCAAGCACCGCTCCACCCACATATCAAATTATCAAAGTAACGAACGCGAATCATATGAGCGTGATGAAAACTAGCTTGACGATAATTCCCATGTGTCCTCGGGAGCGCTTTTCTCATATAACTTGTTCAGGCTTGTCCTTTGCTACAAAAAGGATTGGGCCACCTTTCTGCACCTTATTTACTTTCATTGCTTGTTACCCGTTACAAATTATCTTATCACAAAACTATCTGTTACCTACAATTTCAGTGCTTGCAGAGAATACCTTACTAAAAACCGCTTGTCATTTCCTTCTGCTCCTCGTTGGGTTCGACACTCTTACTTATCGGAAGGACTACAATAGATCCCCTACACTTGTGAGTCATCAAGACTCTTTTCTGGTGCCGTTGCCGGGGAGTGAAGCGCCTTTGATAAGTGGAACTTGGTAAGGAAAATTTTATATAGTGTGCTGAAATTTACTGTCACTTGTTACTATGGAAACTAATCCTTTGAGGGGCTTGTTCGGGGTATCTTCACCCCGACCAGTAACAAAGAGTTGCTCCTCAACCTACTGAACCTACTGAAAATGTTTACTTTGAAATTCCTTCGGGTATGGTAGAGAAACTGCTAGCTAATCCTTTCACAGGAGATGGAACATTACATCCCGACTTGCACCTAATCTATGTAGATGAAGTTTGTGGATTATTTAAGCTTGTAGGTATGCCTAAGGATGTTATTAAGAAGAATTTTTTTTCCTTTATCTTTTAAGGGAGACGCATTGACATGGTATAGGCTATGTGATGTTGGGATCCTGGAACTATAAACGATTGAAATTGGAATTTCACCAGAAGTTTTATCCTATGCATCTTGTTCATCGTGATCGTAATTACATAATTTTTGGCCTCCCAAAGGAGAAAGCATCGCTCAATCTTGAGGGAGGCCTAATTCAATGTTATATTCATGCTCCAATCATGATCTCTCAAGAGAAATGATTATTCAAAAAATTTATGCACGGCTTTCTCTCAACAATCGCACCATGCTTGATACTTCTTGTGTTGGGTCTTTTATGATGAAGACTATTGAATTCAAGTGGGGTTTATTGGAAAGAATTAAACGCAGCACTAAAGATCAGGATTCCGACGATGGTAAGGAGTCAGGTATGACACCTAAGTTTGATTGTGTTAAATCTTTTATGGATACCGATGTTTTTCGTGGATTTAGCACTAAATATGGACTTGACTCTGAGATAGTAGCTTTTTTCTGTGAATCATTTGCTACTCATGTTGATCTCCCTAAGGAGAAGTGGTTTAAATATAATCCTCCCACTGAAGTAAAAGTAGTTGCACCCATTAAAGTTGAAAAAAATACTATCACTTATAATGATCATATTGTCCCTACTACTTATATTGAGAAACCTCCTTTCCCTTTTAGGATAAAAGGTCATGCTAAAGCTTCAACTTTGGTTCATAAGAGTAATACTAAAACACCTACACCACCTGAGCAAATTAAAGTTGAACCTAATATTGATGTGGTCAAAGATCTCTTGGCTGATAATATTGATGGGCATGTTATTTATTTCTATGGTGAAGCTGCTAGAATTGCTAGATCCGATGCTAAGAAACATAGACCTGTGGTAGGCATGCCTGTTATTTCTGTTAAAATAGGATATCATTGTTATCATGGCTTATGTGATATGGGTGCTAGTGCTAGTGCAATACCTTATTCCTTATATCAAGAAATTATGCATGATATTGCACCTGCTGAGGTAGAAGAGATTGATGTTACAATTAAGCTTGCCAATAGAGATACTATTGCACCAATTGGGATTGTTAGAGATGTTGAAGTCTTGTGTGGGAAAGTTAAATACCCTGCTGATTTTCTTGTTCTTGGTTCCCCACAAGATAGCTTTTGTCCTATTATATTTGGTAGACCCTTCTTGAATACTATTAATGCTAGAATTGATTGTGAAAAAGATGTTGTTATGATTGGCTTGGACGATATGACTCATGATTTTAATTTTGCTAAATTTCGTAGACAACCCCATGATAAAGAATTGTCTAGTAAGGATGAAATTATTGGTCTTGCTTCTATTGTTGTGCCTCCTACTGATCCTTTAGAACAATATTTGCTAGACCATGAAAATGATATGTTCATGAATGAAAGAAGGGAAATAGATGAAGTATTCTTTAAACAAGGACCCATTTTGAAACACAACTTACCTATTGAAATCCTAGGGGATCCTTCCACCACCCAAGGGTGATCCCGTGTTTGAACTTAAACCATTACCTGATACTCTTAAATATGTTTATCTTGATGAAAAGAAGATATATCTGTTATTATTAGTGCTAACCTTTCAGAGCAGGAAGAGGAAAGATTATTGAAAACTCTGAAGAAGCACCGTGCTGCTATTGGATATACTCTTGATGATCTTAAGGGCATTAGTCCCACTCTATGCCAACACAAAATTAAGTTGGAAGAAGACGCCAAACCAGTTATTGATCACCAACGACGGTTAAATCCTAAGATGAAGGAAGTGGTAAGAAAGGAAATACTAAAGCTCCTAGAGGCAGGTATAATTTATCCCGTTGCTGATAGTAAGTGGGTAAGTCCTGTCCATTGTGTCCCTAAGAAGGGAGGTATTACTGTTGTTCCTAATGATAAAGATGAATTGATCCCGCAAAGAATTATTACAGGTTATAGGATGGTAATTGATTTCTGCAAATTAAATAAAGCTACTAAAAAGGATCATTACCCTTTACCTTTTATTGATCAAATGCTAGAAAGACTATCCAAACATACACATTTTTGCTTTCTAGATGGTTACTCTGGTTTTTCTCAAAATACCTGTGTCAGCAGATGATCAAGAAAAGACCACTTTTACTTGCCCTTTCGGTACTTTTGCTTACAGACGTATGCCTTTTGGTTTATGCAATGCACCTAATACTTTTCAAAGATGCATGATGGCTATATTCTCTGACTTGTGTGAAAAGATTTGTGAGGTATTCATGGATGATTTCTCCATTTATGGATCCTCTTTTGATGATTGCTTGAGCAACCTTGAACGAGTTTTGCAGAGATGCGAAGATACTAGTCTTGTTTTGAACTGGGAGAAGTGCCACTTTATGGTTAATGAAGGCATTGTCTTGGGGCATAAAATTTCTGAAATAGGTATTGAAGTAGATAAAGCTAAAGTTGATGCCATTGAAAAGATGTCATGTCCCAAGGACATCAAAGGTATAAGAAGTTTCCTTGGTCATGCCGGTTTTTATAGGAGGTTCATTAAGGACTTTTCTAAAATCTCTAGGCCTCTGACTAATCTATTACAAAAAGATATTCCTTTTGTCTTCGATGATGATTGTGTAGAAGCATTTGAAATACTTAAGAAAGCTTTGATTTCTGCACCTATTGTTCAGCCACTTGATTGGAATTTACCCTTTGAAATTATGTGTGATGCTAGTGATTATGCTGTAGGTGCTATTCTAGGACAAAGAGTTGATAAGAAACTAAATGTTATTCAATATGCTAGTAAAACTCTAGACAATGCCCAGAGAAATTATGCTACTACTGAAAAAGAATTTTTAGCGGTTGTATTTGCTTGTGATAAGTTCAGACCTTATATTGTTGATTCTAAAGTAACTATTCACAGTGATCATGCTGCTATTAAATATCTTATGGAAAAGAAAGATGCTAAACCTAGACTTATTAGATGGGTTCTCTTGCTACAAGAATTTGATTTACATATTATTGATAGAAAGGGAGCTGAGAACCCCGTTGCAGACAACTTATCTAGGTTAGAGAATATTCTTGCTGACCCACTACCTATTAATGATAGCTTTCCTGATGAACAATTAGCTGTCATAAATGCTTCTCGTACTGCTCCATGGTATGCTGATTATGCTAATTACATTGTTGCTAAATTCATACCACCTAGTTTTACATACCAGCAAAAGAAAAAGTTTTTCTATGATTTAAGACATTACTTCTGGGATGACCCACACCTTTACAAAGAAGGAGTAGATGGTGTCATTAGGCGTTGTGTACCTGAGCATGAACAGGAACATATCCTACGCAAGTGTCACTCCGAGGCATATGGAGGACACCACGCTGGAGATAGAACTACACATAAGGTATTGCAATCTGGTTTTTATTGGCCTACTCTCTTCAAAGATGCCCGTAAGTTTGTCTTGTCTTGTGATGAATGTCAAAGAATTGGTAATATTAGTAGACGTCAAGAAATGCCTATGAACTATTCTCTTGTTATTGAGCCATTTGATGTTTGGGGCTTTGATTATATGGGACCTTTTCCTGCCTCTAATGGGTATACACATATTTTAGTTGCTGTTGATTACGTTACTAAGTGGGTAGAAGCTATTCCAACTAGTAGTGCTGATCATAACACCTCTATTAAGATGCTTAAAGAAGTTATTTTTCCGAGGTTTGGAGTCCCTAGATACTTAATGACTGATGGTGGTTCACATTTTGTTCACGGTGCTTTTCGTAAAATGCTTGCTAAGTATGATGTTAATCATAGATTTTCATCTCCTTATCATCCATAGTCTAGTGGCCAAGTAGAGTTGAGTAACAGAGAGC